>NW_027411755.1:42201539-42644039 GCF_047663935.1 Musca autumnalis
AATACGCTGAAAAGTACAAGTCGGAGATTAAAAAATATATTGAAAAAGGATACGCTAGGAAATTAAGAGAAGAAGAAATTGCTGATACGCGTTATCCTGTTTGGTATCTTCCACATTTTGGCATTACAAACCCTCACAAGCCGGAAAAGCTACGGGTTGTTTTTGATGCGGCTGCTAAAATTGCGGATGTGTCGTTAAATTCTTGTCTTCTGAAAGGACCTGAACAGGCAAAACCTCTTCTAGGAATATTGCTAAAATTTCGTCAAGGAACTATTGCTGTAGCAGCTGATATCCGAGAAATGTTTTCGCAAATCAGAATACGTGAAGAAGATCAACATTCTCAAAGATTTTTGTGGAGAAACGGCAACACGAATGAACCAGTGCAACATTTTGTTATGGTTACCATGATATTTGGTGCTATATGTTCTCCTTGTTGTGCAGAATATATAAAGAATTATAATGCTACAGACTTTGCCCAAATATATCCTGATGCCGCAGGAGCCATAATTGAAAAGCACTACGTCGATGATTTTGTTGCAAGTTTTAGAAACGAGGCTGAAGCAATCGAAATATGTAAGCAAGTAGTTTCAATACACGCAAAAGGAGGATTCGAATTAAGAGGATTTGTTTCCAATAGTAAATATATCGAAAATAGCATGAATGGAGCAACTAGCCAAAATGACAGTAATGTGAATATGGAGAAACAATCATCTGCAGATAAAATTTTGGGAATGTACTGGAATAAAAGTGAAGATGTTTTTCAATTTAGAACAAAATTTTACTCTCTTGCCGAAGATGTTTTGAATGGTTCCAGAGTTCCAACGAAAAGGGAACTGTTAAAGATTGCTATGGCTGTCTTCGATCCGTTTGGCTTGATTGCAGATTTCCTGTTATATTCAAAAATATTGGTGCAACAAACATGGAAATATAAGTTAGATTGGGATGATCCAATACCTAAAGACCTGCAGAAAAAATGGTGCATATGGTGGAATGAGTTTCGGAACATACAAGAATTCAAAATAAATCGTTGTCTGTCCCCAAAGTTGTTTGAATCCGATATACAACTACATGTATTTGTTGATGCAAGTCAAGAAGCATTTTCAGCAGTATGTTACTTTAAAATTAATGAATCTGTTTCGTTCGTCATGGGTAAAATAAGATGTGCGCCTATTAAGATATTGAGTATTCCCCGTTTAGAACTCCAAGCCGCCGTTTTGGGAACAAGGATAAGCCAAGTTATAATACAGAATCATGAAGTCAGCATATCAAAAGTATTTTATTGGTCCGATTCTCAAACTGTTTTGCAGTGGATAAATTCAAGCGAAAGGCGCTTTAAAGCCTTTGTAAGTCATAGAATTGCGGAAATTTTGCGTTCAACGAATCCTTGTCAATGGAGATATGTACCTTCTCAGCAAAATCCGGCTGATTCCGGAACACGTACTGTTCTTCCTCCGAAGTGTACTAATAATAGCATTTGGATAACGGGTCCAGCATTTCTTAAAGAAGACGAAACTCATTGGCCAGGAAATGAAATTATTTTTAACAAGGGTACACAAGAGGAAGAAATATGTTCTAGCTTGCATGTGTGTACGGTTCAAGATCAGTCGCTTATTAACTACCATAATTTCTCATCATATACAAAGCTAAAAAGGAGCGTAGCTTGGGTATTACGATTTGCTAGGTTGAGTCCCGTTTATTCAGGTGATTTGAATAATATCGAATTAGATCGAGCTGATAAAACAATCTGTAAATTGGTACAAGCTGAATGTTTTAAAAGTGAATTAAGGGCTTTAAGGGAGGGCGTGTCAATATCAAGAAGAAGTCCTCTGTACAGCTTAGTTCCTTATTTGGACGATGATGGTATACTTCGTGTGAAGGGACGTTTGGATGAAGCTTTGTATTTGCCATTTGACGCAAGAAGACCAATAATACTACCCCAAAACCACCGAGTGCCTAAATTAATAATGGAGTATTATCACAAAAAGAATCACCACCAAAACAAAAGTCTCGCTATAAACGATTTGCGGCAAAGATATTGGATTCCTAAAATAAAAACTCTGTATAAAAGGGTGAAGCATGAGTGTCTGACATGCAAAGTTGATTCTGTTAAACCGATAATACCACAAATGGGACAATTGCCACCGGATCGAGTTACGCCATTTGTAAGGCCGTTTACGTATACACGTGTGGACCTTTGCGGTCCCTTCGACGTGACAATTGGACGTCGTAAAGAGAAGAGATGGGCCGTAGTCTTTACATGTCTAACTGTAAGAGCCGCTCATATTGAACTTGCCCATGATTTGTCTACAGATGCCTTTATCTTATGTCTGAGAAATTTTATAAATCGCCGAGGTACACCCGTACGAATCAGGAGTGATAATGGCACTAATTTTATTGGAGCACAAAAACTTTTAAATAAGGAAGAACAACTTATTAATGAACATGATCTTTTCGAAGAAGCATCTAGCCGAAATATAGAATGGATTTTTAATTGCCCGGATAATCCTAGTTCTGGTGGCGCATGGGAACGATTAATTCAGATAATAAAACGATTGCTTCAGAAAACACTAAAAGAATCATCTCCACGAGTTGAAACACTGCAGAGTGTGTTAATTGAAGCTGAGAACATCATAAATTCAAGACCACTGACTGAAGTGCCTGTCGCAGCAGAAGATGATGAACCTCTTACACCAAATCATTTTTTAATCGGCTGTTTAAATTCTACTCAAACTCCGAACGTAACGGATGAGAAGTTGTGCATTCGTAAACAATGGAAAATTGCACAAAATTTGAAAAACCGTTTATGGAAAAGATGGATCACGGAATATCTTCCACAACTGATTTGTATGACTAAATGGCGAAATAAGTCAGTTCCTGTTGAAGTTGGCGATCTCGTAATAGTTTTGGACAAATCCCTTCCCAGAAGTCAATGTTTGAAAGGCCGAATTATAAACGTTTTTCCTGCCAAGGACGGCCAAATTAGAATTGCGGAAGTTAAAACAATAAGTGGAATCAAACGCAGACCTGTATCGAAATTGGCAGTTTTTGCAAAGAATATTGGTGAATCGGATTGATTCACGGGGAGGAGAATGTTATTGCTTTCTTATATACACCTATTTATAAATACTTTGTCAATTTGTACTTTGGAGTTATACAAAATTTAAACACACATACACAACACATACATTGAACGCAGTAAACTTAGATTTTATGAACCTTTATGTAAATGAAAAAAATATAATTTTCATTCATTCTAAAATAAAGAAACGTTGAGAAAACAACAATTGCCGAACACCATCAATACGTGGATTTTTTAAAGAATATTTTTTCAAGTAGCCATCAATACGTGGATTTTTTAAAGAATATTTTTTCAAGTAGCCATCAATGCGTGGATTTTTTAAAGAATATTTTTTCAAGTAGCCATCAATACGTGGATTTTTTAAAGAATATTTTTTCAAGTAGCCATCAATACGTGGATTTTTTAAAGAATATTTTTTCAAGTAGCCATCAATACGTGGATTTTTTAAAGAATATTTTTTCAAGTAGCCATCAATACGTGGATTTTTTAAAGAATATTTTTTCAAGTAGCCATCAATACGTGGATTTTTTAAAGAATATTTTTTCAAGTAGCCATCAATACGTGGATTTTTTAAAGAATATTTTTTCAAGTAGCCATCAATACGTGGATTTTTTAAAGAATATTTTTTCAAGTAGCCATCAATACGTGGATTTTTTAAAGAATATTTTTTCAAGTAGCCATCAATACGTGGATTTTTTAAAGAATATTTTTTCAAGTAGCCATCAATACGTGGATTTTTTAAAGAATATTTTTTCAAGTAGCCATCAATACGTGGATTTTTTAAAGAATATTTTTTTAAGTAGCCATCAATACGTGGATTTTTTAAAGAATATTTTTTCAAGTAGCCATCAATACGTGGATTTTTTAAAGAATATTTTTTCAAGTAGCCATCAATACGTGGATTTTTTAAAGAATATTTTTTCAAGTAGCCATCAATACGTGGATTTTTTAAAGAATATTTTTTCAAGTAGCCATCAATACGTGGATTTTTTAAAGAATATTTTTTCAAGTAGCCATCAATACGTGGATTTTTTAAAGAATATTTTTTCAAGTAGCCATCAATACGTGGATTTTTTAAAGAATATTTTTTCAAGTAGCCATCAATACGTGGATTTTTTAAAGAATATTTTTTCAAGTAGCCATCAATACGTGGATTTTTTAAAGAATATTTTTTCAAGTAGCCATCAATACGTGGATTTTTTAAAGAATATTTTTTCAAGTAGCCATCAATACGTGGATTTTTTAAAGAATATTTTTTCAAGTAGCCATCAATACGTGGATTTTTTAAAGAATATTTTTTCAAGTAGCCATCAATACGTGGATTTTTTAAAGAATATTTTTTCAAGTAGCCATCAATACGTGGATTTTTTAAAGAATATTTTTTCAAGTAGCCATCAATACGTGGATTTTTTAAAGAATATTTTTTCAAGTAGCCATCAATACGTGGATTTTTTAAAGAATATTTTTTCAAGTAGCCATCAATACGTGGATTTTTTAAAGAATATTTTTTCAAGTAGCCATCAATACGTGGATTTTTTAAAGAATATTTTTTCAAGTAGCCATCAATACGTGGATTTTTTAAAGAATATTTTTTCAAGTAGCCATCAATACGTGGATTTTTTAAAGAATATTTTTTCAAGTAGCCATCAATACGTGGATTTTTTAAAGAATATTTTTTCAAGTAGCCATCAATACGTGGATTTTTTAAAGAATATTTTTTCAAGTAGCCATCAATACGTGGATTTTTTAAAGAATATTTTTTCAAGTAGCCATCAATACGTGGATTTTTTAAAGAATATTTTTTCAAGTAGCCAACAATACGTGGATTGTTTAAAAAATATTTTTTCAAGTAGCCAACAATACGTGGATTTTTTAAAAAATATTTTTTCAAGTAGCCAACAATACGTGGATTTTTTAAAGAATATTTTTTCAAGCTGCCAATAAAACGTGGATTTTTCAAAGAATATTTTTTCAAGCTGCCAATAAAACGTGGATTTTTTAAAGAATATTTTTTCAAGCTGCCAATAAAACGTGGATTTTTCAAAGAATATTTTTTCAAGCTGCCAATAAAACGTGGATTTTTTAAAGAATATTTTTTCAAGCTGCCAATAAAACGTGGATTTTTTAAAGAATATTTTTTCAAGTGTCCATTATAACGCGGATTTTTTAAAGAATATTTTTTCAAGCTGCCAGTAAAACGTGGATTTTTTAAACAATATTTTTTCAAGTGGCCATTATAACGCGGATTTTTTGAAGAATATTTTTTCAAGCTACCAATAAAACGTGGATTTTTTAAAGAATATTTTTTCAAGTAGCCAACAATACGTGGATTTTTTAAAGAATATTTTTTCAAGCTGCCAATAAAACGTGGATTTTTTAAAGAATATTTTTTCAAGCTACCAATAAACCGTGGATTTTTTAAAGAATATTTTTTCAAACTGCCAATAAAACGTGGATTTTTTAAAGAATATTTTTTCAAGCTGCCAATAAAACGTGGATTTTTTAAAGAATATTTTTTCAAGCTGCCAATAAAACGTGGATTTTTTAAAGAATATTTTTTCAAGCTGCCAATAAAACGTGGATTTTTTAAAGAATATTTTTTCAAGCTGCCAATAAAACGTGGATTTTTTAAAGAATATTTTTTCAAGCTGCCAATAAAACGTGGATTTTTTAAAGAATATTTTTTCAAGCTGCCAATAAAACGTGGATTTTTTAAAGAATATTTTTTCAAGCTGCCAATAAAACGTGGATTTTTTAAAGAATATTTTTTCAAGCTGCCAATAAAACGTGGATTTTTTAAAGAATATTTTTTCAAGCTGCCAATAAAACGTGGATTTTTTAAAGAATATTTTTTCAAGCTGCCAATAAAACGTGGATTTTTTAAAGAATATTTTTTCAAGCTGCCAATAAAACGTGGATTTTTTAAAGAATATTTTTTCAAGCTGCCAATAAAACGTGGATTTTTTAAAGAATATTTTTTCAAGCTGCCAATAAAACGTGGATTTTTTAAAGAATATTTTTCAAGCTGCCAATAAAACGTGGATTTTTTAAAGAATATTTTTTCAAGCTGCCAATAAAACGTGGATTTTTTAAAGAATATTTTTTCAAGCTGCCAATAAAACGTGGATTTTTTAAAGAATATTTTTTCAAGCTGCCAATAAAACGTGGATTTTTTAAAGAATATTTTTTCAAGCTGCCAATAAAACGTGGATTTTTTAAAGAATATTTTTTCAAGCTGCCAATAAAACGTGGATTTTTTAAAGAATATTTTTTCAAGCTGCCAATAAAACGTGGATTTTTTAAAGAATATTTTTTCAAGCTGCCAATAAAACGTGGATTTTTTAAAGAATATTTTTTCAAGCTGCCAATAAAACGTGGATTTTTTAAAGAATATTTTTTCAAGCTGCCAATAAAACGTGGATTTTTTAAAGAATATTTTTTCAAGCTGCCAATAAAACGTGGATTTTTTAAAGAATATTTTTTCAAGCTGCCAATAAAACGTGGATTTTTTAAAGAATATTTTTTCAAGCTGCCAATAAAACGTGGATTTTTTAAAGAATATTTTTTCAAGCTGCCAATAAAACGTGGATTTTTTAAAGAATATTTTTTCAAGCTGCCAATAAAACGTGGATTTTTTAAAGAATATTTTTTCAAGCTGCCAATAAAACGTGGATTTTTTAAAGAAAATATTTTTCAAGCTGCCAATAAAACGTGGATTTTTAAAGAATATTTTTTCAAGCTGCCAATAAAACGTGGATTTTTTAAAGAATATTTTTTCAAGCTGCCAATAAAACGTGGATTTTTTAAAGAATATTTTTTCAAGCTGCCAATAAAACGTGGATTTTTTAAAGAATATTTTTTCAAGCTGCCAATAAAACGTGGATTTTTAAAGAATATTTTTTCAAGTAGCCAACAATACGTGGATTTTTAAAGAATATTTTTTCAAGTAGCCAACAATACGTGGATTTTTAAAGAATATTTTTTCAAGTAGCCAACAATACGTGGATTTTTAAAGAATATTTTTTCAAGTAGCCAACAATACGTGGATTTTTAAAGAATATTTTTTCAAGTAGCCAACAATACGTGGATTTTAAAAGAATATTTTTTCAAGTAGCCAACAATACGTGGATTTTAAAAGAATATTTTTTCAAGTAGCCAACAATACGTGGATTTTAAAAGAATATTTTTTCAAGTAGCCAACAATACGTGGATTTAATTTAATTTTTCAAGTAGCCAACAATACGTGGATTTAATTTAATTTTTCAAGTAGCCAACAATACGTGGATTTTTTTAACAATATTTGTTCAAGCTGCCAATAAAACGTGGATTTTTTAAACAATATTTTTTCAAGCTGCCAATAAAACGTGGATTTTTTTAACAATATTTGTTCATGCTGCCAATAAAACGTGGATTTTTTAAAGAATATTTTTTAATCTGCCAATAAAACGTGGATTTTTTATAGAATATTTTTTCAAGCTGCCAATAAAACGTAGATTTTTTTAAAGAACATTTTTTCAAGATGCCAATAAAACGTGGATTTTTTAAAGAATAATTTTTCAAGCTGCCAATAAAACGTGGATTTTTTAAAGAATAATTTTTCAAGCTGCCAATAAAACGTGGATTTTTTAAAGAATAATTTTTCAAGCTGCCAATAAAACGTGGATTTTTTAAAGAATATTTTTTCAAGCGTCCAATAATTGTGGATTCCGGCAATTGCAGATAGTTGGTGGGTCTTATAATACAAGGTCCCCTGGCCTCTTTGATGCGATATACATACATACCAAGCTTTTTGTAGAAAATTAACTTATGTTGAAACTGAGGTATGGGGTATTGTAACTCGCGATCAGTTTTACTATACCATAACTTTTGACCGCATTTCGGTAAAATAAACTGTTTTAGCCCGATTCACCGAGGGGTTTCTTAAAATAATAATTTAAGCGGAAGCTGTGGTCGTACTAATGTAAAAAAATCGAAAAAAAAATCGTTGAATTAAACGAGTTTCATTATGTCATTTTCCAATTAGTGGTTTTACAACACAATGTAGAGCTTAATGCTCAAAGGAGAAGTTAAAGAATACACTTCAGAGTTGAAGTTTGTAATGTATGATTTTTTAATATATCCACTTTATCTACCTCAAACGGATGCTGACATTTTGAAACCTGAAAAATGGTGTTTTTGGAATTTTTGCTCTAATCGGGACGCGCAGCTGGATTTCACTAAAAGCTTATTATTTGATTGTAGTACTCGCGATTTCGCATTTTTTAATGTATAACATGAGGATGTAGCCCTAACAGGATCACAGTAGTCTGCGCCCAAACACGAAATTTTTGTGCGTAAATTTTTCTCAAAAACCTATTTTTTTGGTTTAAAATTTACAAACGTCATTCGATTTCCGTGGAAACCCGCGTAAATTTAGTTTTTTTACGTTCTGAATCTTACAAGCCACGACGCGTAAAAATCCACCCACTAGATCGGCGGATATGATACCCTCAAATTTCGCAAATTTGCAAAAAATTATCTTGAAAATATCGCATATTAAAACGCGTTTTGGATGTTTCAGTTCTACTTAAATAAATAGATCGATACGCGTGTTTAAACTGTGCGAAAACAGATATTTAAAAACTCTCGCAAATC
This sequence comes from Musca autumnalis, assembly GCF_047663935.1. Classification (NCBI taxonomy): domain Eukaryota; kingdom Metazoa; phylum Arthropoda; class Insecta; order Diptera; family Muscidae; genus Musca; species Musca autumnalis. Next base: position 42,210,253 of record NW_027411755.1, read on the forward strand.
CAGAGATATAATAGATTTTTTCTAAAAATTGAGTGCGATGCTACATCCACGGTTCTTGATGGATCGCATTGAAACTGCATAGAATGATGCATTTTTTAATGGTGATTATTGAAATCGGATGCGCATAAAATGTAAATGAACTTCGCGGAAATTATGACCATTTTACAGTATTTTGCACCCTAATATGCAGCAGATGCTACATCGTGGCCGCCAAATAGAATTTGACAAACTGTACATCAAATTAGAGGGATTGATTCGCTGTGTTGGAAAATCGGATGCGCATCATGTCATTTTCCTATTTACGCGGTTTATATGCGTCTCAAATGTTGTAATATTCAATATAACATTATTTTAACGTTATGCCACAATTGGAATTCCTTGTGATTTAATATAAGGTTCTAATAATATTATCCAATAGGAAAACTATAAGCGAAAAGTTTGTTACAACGGAATATCATCATTATTGCGTGAAATTTTCACGAAAATGTCGAAGAACTCAAACATTTTTTCTCCAACTTTTCCTATAAAACCATAAAAAAATAAAATTAGAATAATATGATTTTAATTTGTTCCTAATATTTTCTTCGTATTTTTGCAAATAACATGAATACTATAGCTCCAACCTTCACAACTTAGGTTTCATTTTATTCGTCAAAATGTCTGGATGCTGTTATAATTTTTTTATATATTTTTCGTAAGTATGAGCGCTATTGTTTCAAAAATATGTTTGTAAATACGTGAAATTATTTAACAAATTTGATTTTTCGCGAATCCATTGAGACTTTGCGATTATTTTTTGCATCATCGCAAAGGTTATGAGTTCAGTTAACGATAATAGGATATAACAGCTAACTATATTAAGCCGCGATTTTTTTAGAATTTTTTCTAATTATCATAATTAAAACGGTCATATCTTTTGCGCGCAACGATCAAAGTTAGTAACGAAAACAGATTTGGAATGCAGATTTTTTCTTAATCTATGTACCAAAAATCATTGATGTAGTATTAAATTTTTTTTTTGATTTTTTTGCAATGGAAAAGACATTTTTAGACATTTTTCCTGATACATATGTATGTATATTTAAATTATTTCCATTTTTTTTTAATTTTTTCTTTTCCGAATCCAAAACTTAAAGAGTTTCCAACCAAAATAAATGACATTTCGTTTAGTTGCAGGAAATAACTTTACTCTCTACATAAAACATTGCTAAATGTGATAAATAGAACAAAACACAAAAAACGAAACAATGAAACTAACACCGAAATCTATACACACGCATACTTGTTTTTGTTTGAAAAACGTACTTTTCTTCAGTTTCCTGTGCTTTTCGTTTTTCTACGTCTCTCCTCCTCACTTATTTCTTCTTTACTTCTTGCTTTCTTGTCTTCTTTTGGCAACATTCACAACAGAGAATTTACGTTTTGTTCAAGTTGAATTGATTGTTGAAAAGTGTCAAAGATTTCCGTTACATGTTTACAATTGCTACTATCTACCCTTTTTTGTGTGAGAAAGAATGGAAGTATGACTGTGTGTAGTGGTGTAGTGAGTGTGTATGTCGTTATGTCTGTGTGAGTGCATATCCGTTTCCTTTTGATGTAAAGTTGTTTTCTTTTTTTTTTTTTTTGGAAAATATGAACATTTATAGAGTGTTGCCATACGTCCAAACCCATAGACACTGTCACATACACACATACATAAATAGACAATTGTGTGAGTAACAAATGGTGTTAGTTTCGACTGTTGTTTATGGTGTTATTTGTTACAAATTGTGTTTTTTTTTGTTATTTTGCTACTTGTGCTGCTCCAGTTGTTTAGCTGTCACTTTAAAACACAGTGAAAAGAATTTGGAAAAATACAAACAAATTTATTTCTAAGAGATTCTATTAGTTTCCAGATTTCTCTTCATAAGGGGACAATTTTCGATAATAATGATACAGGTCCACGTTTTGGTATAGTCACCATAACACTGTTTGTCCCGTTTTGCGGTATTTAGATTGGATTTAACGGATTTAACTACGCTATCCAAGCGAATTGCGTCAAATTGACCTTTTTTACCTCTACTCTGGTGATAAATAAAATTCTTGTGTGTTTCGAAATAAGGCGGTGGCCTATGCTGATTTATGCTTATGCATATATTTACCAACCCTGTCCGACCTTATGCTCTGGTATAACTGTTAAGCTGGGTCCATGCCACTGGTCTTGGAGTCAATCCGGAGAAGACGAGACTCGTTCTATTCACCAGAAAACGCAAAATTTCCCAATTCCAGTCACCAGTTATGGACGGAGTTACATTGGAACCATCTCCGGAAGCTACATACCTTGGTACAATCCTGGACCATCGTTTTCATGGAAAAGCAATACCGAGAAGCGGCCGAAGAAAAGTCTTATTGCACTCTACATATGCAAGAACTCCATTGGGAAAAGTTGAAAATGACTCATACACTGCCTATATGTAAGAGTGGTTCTGCCCATCTTAAAAGGAAAAGGGAAAAAGTCACTTCTGTCCAAACTATCAAGTGTGCAAAGCGTTGCGTCAACTGTGATTACCTGAGCAATCTAAAGCACTCTTCAAGCAGCTTTAAACGTGTTTCTAAATCACCATCCTCTAGATATCCTGGTCTTGTTTCAGGCTTCAAGCAGATATTTTTGCTATTAGGAAAGCAGCAGGTGATTATGTATGTCTATAGTCAGGCGGCCCTTTAGGCTATCAATTTATGGACCATAATTTCTCGAGCTATTATTGATTGCAGAAAGGCTCTGTATGACATACGTACTATCGGTAAGCTCGAGGTGGCTCTAAGACTATTGATCTCCAATTTATGAATCCGATTATTCACCAATGTGATACTACATCCGCACACTTTGTAAAATCTACTTTGAGAAGATACATCGCACTTGATAAGTTAGGGACGAAAATCGCAGTGGGAATTATTACGGGTTAAGATTGTATGATAAGGGCGTGCACTACTACATAGTTGGCGATTCTGGATATCTGAAAGGTGGCCCGAGTTATTCCGATTCTGAAGGCCGAAAATCCGCTATCAATGGAGAATACTACCGCCAGATTTCTCTACTTTTACCTGCAGCAGAAGTTTTAGAATTCTTGTTGCTCCCATTCCTGAATGATCATCTCCATTTTGCTACCCACCAACATGGTTTCAGGGAAGCACATAGGTCAACAACAGTTTTGCAGGCGATAATGACAAGATTACAAATGGCCGGATATTTGAAAGGTGGCCCAAGTTATTCCGATTCTGAAGGCTGAAAATCCGCTATCAACAATCCTACCGCCCGATTTCTCTACTTTCACCTGCAGCAGAAGTTTTAGAATCCCTTTTGCTCCCATCCCTTAATGATCACCTCCATTTTGCTACCTGTCAACATGATTTGAGGGAAGCACATAGCACAACAATAGTTTTGCAGGCGATAACGATCAAGATTGCAAATGGCCTGAATCAGCGGCGGCCGCCAGAATGGACCATTGCAGCGGGCCACAGGGGAGAAATTTGCAGACATCCCAAAATAATGCGCTCCGAGTTGGTATCCATGTACTGTGTTGCTGACTAGACAGTCCCTGCTGGCATCCAATTTGCCGTGTCTTCCCAGCCATCAAACCATGACACATGCGTAAGGATTCAGGTGCTATCGTGAAGGCATCCAAGAAGTCATTTCATCGAAAGTCGACCGATTGTCGATAGTGAACTTCGTAAAACCGTGCATCAACAGGCGGTCTCCGAAGCTATAAGTGGCTGTAAATGCAATTAAGTTCTAAATTAGCATCCGCCTGCATATTCGGATGCCTGTTGGTCTAGCGGTTCTCTCCGATATTGTTGGACCTCCCTCTCTAGAGCTGCTGCTTCTATGGAAATAGGTTCAGGGTAGTTGAAAAGTTGCAGTGTGTTGTGCGGGTCATGCTGCATGCTGGGCAGATGTTTTGCACGGTGCGATCGATCTTTGCCCGATAAGAATTTAGGCGACTGCAATATACCGAGCGTAGTTGAACCAAAACTACTCTGGTTTGTCATGTCAGCTGACTCCGAGGACTTTATTCACATTATATTTGCTTATGGCTTTGGCAACTGCTTCAAACCTGCTTGATATTTTTGTTGATCTAGGGGTTATCTCCTGTATCGCTGGGCTTCGCTCTCTAGAACGTGAAGATCCATCTTGATGTGCTTGGGTGTGTCGGCCTACCCACCTAAACAAGTACTGCAACGAAAGCATCTCATTATGTTGCTGTACTGGAAGAATCTTTGTGTCCACATGTAGACGCTCCTACCATGAAGACATGAGGAGACACCCTGTTGCTGTTCTCAGGGCGGCATTCTGACAAGTTTGAATATTATTCTATTGCGTATCACATAAACTAGCGGACCAAACTGGCGCCGCATAGCTCACCATAGACCAACCTATCGTTTGCTGTATCTGTATCGCCTCAAGTGCTGCCGGTGAGGAATTTGAAGTCCTTTTTTGTACTTTTCAGTTTGCCGCAGATAGCTGTGGTATGCGAGGACGACGTGAATGTACTGTCCAATGTGACCCCTAGAATTTTGGGAAAGTTTGTGGACGGAATTCTGATACCATCTACCACGACATTCAACTCTCTTCCCACCTGCGGCTTCCATGTGGTGAACAGAGTGGCCGTAGAATTAGTGTCGGATATCTGCATATTCCTCGCGTGGAAAATGGTGGTAAGATCGATTAAATAGGAGTTCGGTATTTCACATATGTCATCAGGGAAGGTACTCTACGGAGGGACGTGCAATTCTCCGCATACGTTACGATCTCGATGCTGTTTGGAGCGGGCGGGATGCAGAAGAGCTAGAGGTTAAACAGTTCGGGAGATATCACCCCACTTTGGGGAACTCCCATTTTCCCTCTACGGGGATTGGACTTCTTCTTTCTGAATTCCACGTACGACTGGCGTCCCCACATATAATTGATTATCCAACTTTTCAAAGTTGGCCGGAGGGTTGGCTGCTCAATGTCTTCGAACAGCGTGGAGTGCCCAACAGTATCACAGGCTTCTGATAAGTCAAGCGGCACTATCACTGTTCTATCACACGGCTTATCCTGTTTAAATCCTCGACATATATGTGTGGAGATGGCGTGTAGCGCTGTTGTCTGCTTACGGAATCCGTGCTGACGATCGGCAACTGTATAGCTATTTCTAACGCTGGAGAGGACTAAGGCCTCAAGGGTCTTTGCGACAATAGCGAAATCGGCCTGTACGATTCTCTTTTGCTATCATCTTTGCCACCCTGCCCATTTTCCAGGTTTCGGGAACAATGAGGGTGGTTAGCGTCAGGTGGAGAACTTTGGTGAGATACTCCACTCCCAACTCATCCAGCTATTACAGTATTACCATGGAGATTCAAACAGGGTCCTTTTTATGATTTAGCGTTCCTGATGACAATCGCAATATCGCATCCATTGTAAACTGCGGTGGTTCATCTTCGAAAGGAAGAGATCTGACGCGACTTAGTACTCTTCTATTAGCCCTGTCATTCCCGGGGTGCTTGACAAACTGTCGATTGAAATAACTTGCACACCTCTTCGTGTCAGTCAACGTAACGTCATCAAACGTGACTGAGGTCCTATCTTCCTTCTTTCCAGGCTTCGAGAGTGACTTAACCGTTGCCCACAATTCACTTATAGCGGATCCTATGTTGCAACTCTTCAGATGATTTAACTACTTGTTCCGCTTATGCTCGCCCACCAACCTGTTAACTTCCAGTGTTAGCTCCCCGACTCTAGGGTCGCTAGTCGGTTGGTTCGACGAAGCTCATCCCTCTCATTTGCGTCGCCTCTGCTGGGGAGTTGGATTTCACTTCGGCTATTCGACCAGCAGGTGTATGGCGAGCGGCTGCAGCAGTGATAATGTCTCGGTACGTCATTTTTGCTACTCGAACATCAGAAGGATTGGACATTTTCTACAATATTTTCTTTAGTCCCATTTCGATAGGACTTGCGGTGTCCGCAAACTTCCGCAAAAACTTCCCAGGTCTAAGGACTTTCCATTTAAAATTATTTAAGGCTCACCGTGCAACTTATAACAACCTCCCCACATAGTGGTATACGGTATAAATAAATTTATAATTTATTAAGATCCACTTATTTGGATGTGGTGGCGTATACATTACAACAACACTTATACACACCAATGAAATATCATGTATGACATTTGCGGTGATTTCCATTGTTGTGAAAACACTTCCAATTTTAATTTAATTTCAAAACACTGTATCATTTGTGTGACTGTTGTTATTGTTCCTGTTGTTTTCTGTTTTTTTTTTCCTTCCAAAGTCGTTGCTGTTGACATTTAACAAATTGTGGGTCTTTATTTTATGTCAAAGTGAACAAAAACGAATAAATTTTATAAAATTTTTATAGAGTTGGTAAATGTTTTGTCGGTGTTGAAGGCGACTGACTGCAGCAATGTTGCTTTATTTTTATCGCCAAAAATATTTGACGGCTGAGGATAGTGAGAAAAACAACAACAATGTTAAAAAAAATTAACAAACCTGGGAACAGTTTACTTCTATGGGGGTAACAAAGGGAACATGATTAAATGATTGACCTTAATATGGTTCTAATCAGAATATGGAGGAATGATAGATTCGAATTTTCTTTAAGGTTATGGAGGAATGAGAATTGAAGGTGTGTCGGGAGTTCACATGCTGTTTTGCTAAATGAAAAAGGTAATATTTTAAGAGTTTCCTTAATAGAAGTTGTCTTATTTAGCCTTTGTTTAAATTTTCAGTAATTTCACATGAAAAAAAACATGGATTTTTTATTAATCCGGGAATTTCCAAACTTTAGCTTGTGTTCCCCCGAACAACAACTAATCACCCCAATATTTAAAACAACAAATTTAACTACAACTATCACAACACCAGCAACTACAACAACAACTGCATAGCGCCAACCATTAAGTGCCTGCAACAAACTAACACATACACACACTCAGTCACTCACAACCAACTGACACACCATCGAAATAAATTACTGACAATGAGTGACAGTTCATTTGTTTAAACCAGACACTTGAAATGAAACTTTTTGCTGTCATTGTTGGCTGTTGCCTCTCTTTATTGTTGTCGCTTTTTTTCCTGCTGTGGTGCTGCCGATGCTGTTGTCATTGTTGTTGTGTTGTGTTATTATGGTTGCCATTCATTCGTTTTGCTTGAAACCATCTGTCAGGTTACGCTATGGCAGCTTGTTTAAAGATAAATTGACAAACGTTAATGTTAAATATTGTATTATGGCACAGATGAATGAGTGAAAGAATGACAGGGAGAGAGCAAATGGGTGGATAGATGGTTGGGTGTATGGGGGGTAAATGTCAAAATGTTTTGTTTCAAAGTCATACATTACCATGAGATAAATCATTATTTGTGGAATTTATAAACTATGTAAGACATTTACCGATAGAATACTGTAATGAATTCGTAGGGAGAGGATTCGATTTTAATTTTCTTCCTTATTTTTTTTTGAAGAAAACCTCAAAATTGAAGTGACAGACAATGTTCAGTATATTGGTACGTATTATTGTTGTCGTTACGCACACGTCCCCAAGACTTCTGAAACTCGAATTGTTGATATGAAGTTGCAATAACTCGGATAACGAAATTTTAAATAACATTGTGAACACAAATTTTGGAGCAGAGATAATTCCTTTTGGAGATAAAAGCCCTTGGTATATTAAGAACCCCGAAGGACAGATCCGCCGTGAGTCGTACTTCCGCGTTATGGCGTGATGAAGTTTTTGCTAGAGACCCTGTAAGCCATCAGGAATTAGTTTTATATCTTGGTTCACTGCTGCTTTAGCTTATTTTTGAGATGACATGTTTTCAGTCAAATCGAATGAGGATTATTTTCGTCGAGCACTTCGACCTTCTAACTAGCTTCCTTCAATGTTCTTTTTCGTCCTTTATTTTAAGAGAAGATAACTGAAGAAAAACAGGGTAAATGCACAAAACGACCACAAAAACGCGACAAAATCGGTTACTTGTCAATGAGAGCCGTACCTAAAATTTTCTGAGGGACATTTTTGCAGAACATTTCGAAGCTGAAAAACGAAAAGGACATGGAAGAAAGCGAGTTAGAAGGTCAAAGTGCTCTACGAAAATAATCCTCATTCGATTTGACTGAAGATATGTCATCTCAAAAATAAGCTAAATCAACAGTGAACAAAGATATAACGCTAATTCCTGATGGCTTACAGGGTCTCTACCAAAAACTTCATCGCGTCATAGCGCGGAAGTTCGACTCACCAAGGCCTTTCTTCCCCAAGAGGAATTTTTCGTGCCCCAGACTTTCACCTCCATTTTGTTGCACAGTGTAATTTAGGACCACCAAACATCCAATCGTATTAATTTCCTGCCCTTCATAGAGCTGAGTGCTACTGAATACGTCCACAAGTTGCGGATTGTGGAATATCCAGTAGGTATATTGGGAGGTGGCGAATTAAATAAACATTTGTAGACAGTTCAACTGATCTAGGAGAAAGTGTCCGACTAAATGTGTTTGTGAATGTGATCGCCGAATCGACAAGGTGAGTCGCTGGTGTCCTTAAATTAACCAACACCACGTTCACCCATAGGTACGATAAAAACGTGGGTTGAAGCGCAAAGTGATTCAAAATCCAGTTTCGTCGATATCTAATTTATATATTGAATTCGATATTAAATATACTGAAACTATTGTAAAAAATGACGGTATCAAAACGAGCAATTATGTATGGCGATAAGAAAATTAATGCGTATAAAATACTATCAAACTCGTGTGTGCTTTTATTTTTTTCAAAGACATAAATACAACAAGATAAGACATTTCTTTTGCTATCATTCTTCAGTGAATGGCTTTTGAATTTAACATAATGTTATATCACGATATGGTGATATAACATTTTCTTCTTTTATACATTTTTACGTATTTAACCGAATTGACCGATCCAATTGACATAGAATTATTCTTGAATAGATCCTCGAATTCATACATGTCGTTTCTGATACCATTACATGAAATGTTCCTCCTTGGTTGCGATTTTGAATTAACTGCAACCTGTTAAGGGTAATGTTTCTATACAAAGTATCGTAAACATTTTTTTGTTGCATGCATTTTGTCAGGTCTTTATTACTTTATGTCTTTGTTTTTTTTTTCTTTTAAAGCAAAAGCAAAGGAAATAATATTTTGGAAACTAAAGTTTTCGTGTACTTCATTCACATGCATTTTCGTTTCGACATACATAAACAGGCTGATAATAATTATCTTTGAACTTGAGCTAAGTTTGGAAAAAATTTCAACCAAATCAGTTCGAGAGTTCTTGGGAGTTTCAGCAAGGTAAACATACGGACATGAACATTTTGGATAGGATCAAAATGGATATACTTTCATTAGTCTAACGGCTGAAGGTATAAATAAGCATACTTATAATTTGTAGTTGTTATGATATGGACTTACTGAAGAAACAATTATACTGTTATAATAAGAATTTCGTGAAATATACAAAATAAACTTTAGAATTTATCCGCGAATAGTTTCCAACCTGTAATTAAGCAAAAAGAGTTATCTTGCTAACTAGGCACTTTAGGTTTAGGTTTTAGGGCCGTTGGTTTTGTACGCAAAATGTATATGGGGATTTCTGAGTGAAATCGGACACTTTTTCATGGTGAGGTTTTTGATTTCCTTTATTTTTTGCTATGGTGATCAGCAAAACATTTTAGTATATTTTCAGACTTTTTCTGACTAACGGTTACAGAGATATCGCGCCTTGAAAAAGTCAAATTCTCTAAAAACTGTGTGCAAATAAATACCACGGTGCTCTTGAATCAAATTTAAATGGAAGGTGCTTACACCTGTGAAGTTTTTGCGGATTCTGAAACTACAATGTTCATAGATGAGAAAAATCAAAAAACAAAAAAAAAAAATCGCAGGAGCGCTTTTTAAATAAATCGCGATTCAAGTTGACATTTTTAAGGGTTGTTTAGGTTTTCACGATTTTGTTTAGAAACCGCAAGTCCTATCAAAATGAAACTGAGGAAAATATTGTAGCTATGAAAATTCTCTACAAGATTGGCCTTTACGGTATTTTCGTAGGTTTTACCATTTTTGAGATATTGAAGATCAAATTGGGACAATGCACTGACTGTATCGCCCCCTTATAAAGCAATGTCATAAAGGGTGCGCCTTAACTAACTTTTAATGAAAACAGCTTACACAGTTGAAGTTTTTGTGAATTCTGAAACTGCAATGTTCATAGATGAGAAAAATCCAAAAACAAGAAAAAATCGCTGTAGGGATTTTTAAATAAATCGCGGTCAAAATTCACATTTTTAGGTGTTTTTTAGGTTTTCGCGATTTTGCTTGGAAACCGCAAGTCCAATCGAAATGGAGCTAAAGAAAATGTTGTAGATGTGAAAATTCTCTACATGATTGGCGTTTATGATTTGTTCTCAGGCTGTACCATTTTTGAGATAAAGAAGCTCAGTTTACATTTTTAGGTTTTTTTTGTTAGGGTTTCGCTATTTTGCTTGAATACGGCGAGTCTTATCGGCATGGGACCTGAGAAAATCTTATAGCTGTGAAAATTCTCTACAAGACTGGCTTATGTAATTTTTCCTAGGTTGTACCATTTTTTTAGATATATAAGTTTAAGTTGGATAAGGAGACGATACAGAATTGAATTGAATTTGAATTGTCCCAATTTCAACTTCTATATCTTAAAAGTTGTAAAACCTACGAAAATATCATTAAGGTCAATCTTGTAGAGAATGTTGATAGCTACAACATATTCTTTATTCCCATTTTGATAGGACTTGCGGTTTCCAAGCAAAATCGCAAAAACCTAAACAACCCCTAAAAATTTGAACTTGAATCGCGATTTATTTAACAAGCGCTAAGGCGATTTTGTTTCGTTTTTTGATTTTTATCATCTATTAGCATTGTAGTATTAGAATCCGCACAGACTTCCCAGGTGTAAGCACCTTCCATTTAAATTTGATTCTAACTTCATTAAAATTGGTCCAAATATATTTTGCATTTTTCGTTGTTTTTCAGCAATCTAATAAAAAATAGAATGAAAAATTTTTACAGTGGTCTTGGATACAATTTTCGCGATTTAAAATTAATGATTTTGTTGAATTTATTTTGTATTAAACTACGTTATAACAGTGTGAAATATTTGCAATTTTACCAAAAAAATAAACAGTTTCATTTATAAACATTTGTTCTGATGTTTTATTTAGGAATTTATCTTAAACATCTTAAAAACTTCTTCATTTTGCGATTTAAATAAAAAAGTTGAAATAAGTTTTTTGTGCCCGCGATAACTTTGGCCAATTAATATCTCAAATTCAAATCCTCTTTCGTATTTAAATAGTCATCTTCTGGTGAAAATATCACTTTAATATTTGGTAAATTATTCGCCTGGGATGCCTAGTCACATAATTCCCAAGCAGTAGTTTCTTGGTCATCAATTTAGTTAGATTATTGTCCGGCGGGTACAATAAACCGTTTTCAAAATCGAAAATTGACGGAGTTTTAAGAAGTTTAAGATAAATTCGCAAATAAAAGTACAAAACAAATGTTGAATTTGTTGTTATTCTTTTGGTAAAATAACTAATTTTTCACACTGGTATTAACGTAAAATTGTGTTAACAAATTTTAAAAAATTGTGAAAAAATAGTAATCATTAGAATCCCACTACCAAACAGGAATTAAAATTTTTGTAAATAAACGTAGTTTAATACAAATTGATAAAAGTTGATTTTAAATTTTAAATCGCGAAAATTGCATCCAAGACCACTGTGCAAATTTGTATACCCTCCACCATAATATGGAGGGTATAATTAAATTTGTCATTCCGTTTGTAACACATCGAAATATTCATCGAAGACCCTATAAAGTATGTATATTCTTGATCAGGGTCCGTCTGTCCGTCTGTTGAAATCAAGATACAGCTCGCAATTTTTAAGATAGAGCTTTGTAATTTGGTAAAAAAGTTTCTATTACTCGGTCCACGGTCCACGTTTTGATATAGCCCCCATAGAACGGTACCACCCGATTTTCGGTATTTTAAAGGTTTTAGCTTCATTATAACACCGAAATGACTGAAATTTGGTACTTAGTCTTCGTTGGGGGTATAACATTTTCCACTAGAATTTTGTCATTATAGGTCCACGCCTTCATATGGCCCCCATAGAACGGTACCTCCCGATTTTCGGTATTTTGAAGGTTGTGGCTTCAATATTCCTCCGAAATGACTGAAATGTGGTATTTAGTCTTCGTTTGGGGTATACAATTTTCCCTCAGAAATATTTCTATGTAGGTCCACGCCTTCGTATAGCCCTATAGAACGGTACTTCCCGATTTTCGGTATTTTGAAAGTTGTGGCCTCAATATTCCTCTGAAATGGCTGAAATTTCTTTTTTACCCCAAACATTTTTCTCCCAGAATTTTTTCGGTATAGGTCTACGCCTTCGTATAGGCCCCATAAAACGGTACCTCCCGATTTTCGCTATTTTAAAGGTTGTGGCCACAATAATTCACCGAAATGGCTAACAATTGGTATTTGGTCTTCGTTGGTGGGTATACAACCTTCCCCCAGAAATGTTTGGATATAGGTCCACGCCTTCGTATAGCCCCCATAGAACGCTACATCCCGATTTGGAGGTTGTGGCCACAATATTCCTCCGAAATGGCTGAAATTTGCTATTTAGTCTTCATTTGGGGTATAAAACTTTCCATATGAAATTTGTCTGTATAGGTTCATATAGCCCCATAGAACGGTACATCGCAACTTGCGATATTTTGAAGGCTGAGGCCTCAATTTTATATTAAGTCTTCGTTGGATGTACAAAACATTTCACCTGAAATTTTTAGGTATAGGTCCATGCCTTCATAATACCCTTATAGAACGGTGCAACGCAATTTTCGATATTTTGAAGGTTGTGGCCTCAATATGCCACCGAAATAGCTGAAATTTGGTATTTAGTCTTCCTTGGGGTTATAAAATATTCCAGATGTTATTTATCACTGATAAATTATCAGGTTAGGTCTACGTCTTCCTTTATCCGCCACAGAAGCGTACCTCTTGATTTTCGGCATTTTGAAGGTTTTAGTCACATCATACTGAAATATCAGAAATTTGGTATATAGCCTTGTTTGAGTCTAAAAACTTTCCGTCAAAAATTTGTCGGTATAGATCGACGTTGTGATATAGCCCCCATAGAACGGTACCTCCCGAATTTTAGTATTTTAAAGGTTACCCACATTGTTTAACCGAAATTGCTGAAACTTTGTATTAAGTCTTCTTCATAAACAAAAGGAAACTAATTGTTCCATTTTACTTCATTACAATTCGTGGTGGAGGGTATAAAAAGTTCGGCCCGTCCGAACTTAATGGCGTTCCTACTTGTTTTCTTTTTTTATTAGATAGCTGAAAAACCAAAAAAAATATCCAAAAAAGGTTTTTTTATTTGGGCCAATATTAAAGAAGTTATGAGTATTACTTTGCGCGCTATCTCTGGAACCGTTATTCAAAAAAATCTGAAAATATACTAAAATTTTTTGCTGATGAGTAGCATTACCACAGCAAAAAATAAAGGAAATCAAAAACCTCATCTTGAAAAAGTGTCCAATTTCACGCAGAAATTCCCATATATTGTCGTAATACAAACCACAGGTAGTTGTGCTGAAAAGATGCCACAGCGATCCAAGACATGTCCTAAAACTGGATATTTGTCAACATTTTTTTAAATTTTACACAGGTAACGGAAGGACCTGTTAGATATAGTCCATCTTCGAATTTGATTTACGATTGAGAGAAATAGTACGATGTACAAAGGATGGAGCAGTGTCAATCACACCTTTCGATAGTTTAGTTGGTCGCCATATGATTTTTTAGATCTCGACTATTATGTCAGGTAGCAGGTCTTGCTCACGAAGAGCATTAAATCGCTGTAAACATGGGCTCCTAATCTATAGCCGCAGAGAGAGAGAGTTGTATCAGATTCTACGTTAGAAGATCTCTTTGGCTTCGTCACAGCTGTTTAGGAGTCTGTAACCATGACTCATTGGGTTTGTCTTGTCTTCTGTTCTTAGAACTCAAAAGTGTTTCTGTGAGCCTCGACATTATCTCAAGCATTTCAGACTGTAAGTATCCATTTGTCGAGTTAAACACGAACTTCTTTCGATCTTCTTCACAATTTTGATGTTAGACTTGACAATTTCGCATATTAATGAGGTAGAAGTATAATCATGCTTCTCTCACTAATGTGAGAGAGGTCTATCCTTGTATCTTCTTGAATGTTTATTTAAAGCAACTGTGGTAATGATCGTCCCCGCCCATAACTACTCTCCTCTGCGCTACAGGTTGAAGGTGCCAAGGTGTCCACACCACACATACACAATTGTTTGGAAATCGCTATCGCGGTAATATCGAGAGAAGTGAGGAGAATAATAATAGTTGTGGGTCTACAAAAACTTTAGAGTGAGGGGTACAATATCTCAAGAAGTATTGGCTTAGAAAAAAATATATTCTGGCAAGGTAAATATGCTGCCAGTTTTGAATGACAGCGTTGCTCAAATATCGCCTGATTGACTGTGTGACCGCCCATGCCTTTTATTCATGACTGACTTCTTAAACAGCGCAGAAAGGTGGAATCCTACATGTTTCACAACGAGATAGACGATTTTCATCCATTAACAATTCCAAACGAAAATTTTCTACTGATAAAATTCGAATGTGATGTAAAAAAGCTCAAACCACCTGTATTTCAGATATGTAGCAAAATATAGCCAAACTGGCTGGAAATTGCTAAGAACATTAGGAAAGCACATAAAATCGAGTTTGCAAAATTGTATTCTTTAATTGTTCGTTAAATGTTGGTTCAAATATAGTTATCTTGTTTTATTTTATGCAAGTTGGCCTAACGTCATTCTAGGGCATAACATCGTCAAATCGTCATTTTCTAATTTTGCAAAATGACGGTAAATCGTCAAATTCGGCAACACTGATTAGAGCACGAAGATATACTGGCTCTAATTGTAGGATTTGTTGTAGCAACACAATTTTGTTTGTTCGTACATCTGTCCTAATACGTAAAACGTGTAGGATCTGCGCTACAACCACTCATGTTTGCCTTGGCAGCTGATGTTTTGGTCTCCAAGTACGACATTCTCACAGCAGTTTTGCACTGACTGCGCAACTGCATCAGCGAGAATGCTATTCAGGCCTGCCAGAGGTTCTCGCTTGTGTCTTTGGCCCTTTCTTTCTAGTTTATGAACATCTCTCCTGGCGCGCCTTGGTGAGGGAAGCCTGTGCACTAGATTATGGCAGGGATTGCTCACGGCGGTAACAACCCGGGATGTACAGCATCGGCAACATATTGTTGCGTTATTGCACCTGTACAATCTTCGTTTTCTTATGAAGCTGGTCCACTGGCGTCATGAGGAGGCACCCTGTTGGAGTTGTCATGGGGGCATTCTGAAAGCTTTGAATATTCTTTTACTGGGTAGCGCTAACAACATTTGCATACCACAGACCGGTCTATTGCTTTGTATTAGGTCAATAAAGTTTATGTATCTGCACCACAAGTGGTGTCGGCTAGCGGTGACTTCCGCAGACGACTTAAACATACTTTTGAACGTCGCACTCAATATTTTAGGATAGTTGGAGTCGGCATCAGTTCAACATCGACCAATATGTTCAAGCAGCACCTCATTCCATCTAACGTGAGAACAGTTTGACATGGTTGACGGTATCAAAGGCCTTTGATAGGTTAAGAGTCACTATTTGGTCTCACGGCCTGTACTGGTTTATCCCTCGACTGATATGTGTGGATATGGCGTGCAATGCTGCGGTACTGTGCCTTTCCAGAATCCAAGGTGATGCTGGCCAATGGGAAACTCCTTCTCATTATGGGGAGGCGTAGTATCTCTAGAATCTTTGCTTTTGGCGGCAGAAGATAGATTAACTTTTACGATTTGCCTCTGCTGGCATCCTTACCTGGCTTCAGTACCGGGACCACACTGCCAACTTTCCATGCTTCTGGTACAATATGGGTCGCTAACGATAGATTGAGGACGCTTGGCAAATACCCAACTCCGGGATCATCGGAAGCATTACCATTGTGATTCCGTTTGGGCCCAACGCTTTGCATGATTCCGTGCTTTTTGGGTGGCATCTGCAACATCGTTCATCGTTAATTGTGCTTGTACCTCCTGTTCGCCCTATCACCCTCGGAGTGCCCTTTAAATTGCCGGTTAAAATAACACGTCACAACGATGAAAGTATACCTGTTCTATCACCCTTCTTTGGCGTATTTGAGAGTGATTTAACCGTTGCCCACAATTTGCTTAGAGTTCTGTACCAATGTTGCATTGCTTCAGATGGTCAAACCACTTTGTATACCACCATAATATGGAGGGTATTATTAAATTTGTCATTCCGTTTGTAACACATCGAAATATTCATCGGAAACCCTACAAAGTATATATATTATTGATCAGGGTCAAATCAGGGTCGATTTAACCATGCCCGTCCGTCCTTCTGTCGAAATCAAGATAAAGCTCGCAATTTTTAAGAAAGAGCTTTGTAATTTGTTATAGAAGTTTCTATTACTCCAAGGACGTTTGGTATTGTAAATGGGCTATATCGGTCCATGTTTTGTTAAAGCTCCCACAGAACGATACCACCCGATTTTTGGTATTTTGAAGGTTTTAGCCGCATTACCACACCGACTTCATATAATCCCCATAGAACGGTATCTCCCGATTTTCGGTATTTTGAAGGTTGTGACCACTATAATCCACCGAAATGGCTGAAATTTGGTATGTGGTCTGCATTTGGGGTATTAACAGCTCCATACGAAATTTGTCGGTATAGGCCCACGCCTTCATATAGCCCACGTAGAACGTACCTCCCGATTTTCGGTGTTTAGAAGGTTGTGGCCTCAATATTCCTAAGAAATGGCTGAAATTTGGTATTAAGTCTTCAATTGGGGTATTAAACGTTCCATACGAAATTTGTCGGTATAGGTCCAAGCCTTCATATATGTTAAGATAAAAAGTATTCATTTAGGCTACGCGTGTGCTGATATTGCACTAAGCCATAAAAAAGTTCATTTCCACCACTTTAAATGTTGAAATAAAAATTTAGGCTACCATTGTGCTGAGGTTGCACTCATGCAATGAGCCACAAAAAAACTTAACTTTCCAATAAACAGAAATCATCAATGGTCAATGAAATTAATAATGTCAGCATAAAGAAGTAAAATAAAATAATCAATGAAACTAATAATGTCAGCATGAATGAAGTAAATTAAAATAGTCAATGAAACTAATAATGTCAGCATAAGTGAAGTAAAATAAAATAGTATTTAAGTAATGGTAAGAAAGAAAATGATGTTCAATAAAGTAACAGCAGAGCACGGAAGTGTTTGTTTATTTTAATGTGAATTAACTGGCGCCCAACGTGGGGCTGACAAAGGACCCTAACAGGCTCCGAAATGTCGTAAAAACCAATAAAGTTTGTCCAGAACCCTAAAGGCTTCAAAGGACCCTAACAGGCTCCAAAACGGCGTAAAAACCAATAAAGTTTACCCAGAACCCTAAAGGCTTCTAAGGACCCTAACAGGCTCCAAAACGGCGTAAAAACCAATAAAGCTTACCCAGAACCCTACAGGCTTCTAAGTGCAAACTACCAATTCATCGGCAGAAGGACCCTAAGGCTCCACTCGTCACCAGCATTAAGCGAAGAAGAGGACCCTAAGGCTCCACAGACGTCACCAACAGTAAGCAAAGAAGAGGACCCCAGGAGGTGGTGTCCAAAACGTCCAACTTTCCATCCCCAGTATCAACGAGAAAGGACCTTTTGGAGGACGAGAATGCGAGCTGTACTTATTTTGTAAGTAGATTATTAAGACAAGTGCTAACTCTAAGAGAATATGTTGAAAGTGTCAATCAAAAAATACTAAATTACTATTAAGAAAAAAATATCTGAAGTGCAACATTTGAAAACAGGTTGATTATTATGATTAGTGTTAAATTTTGAAAGAACATTTATTGAAAGTGTTACTCTGCTAAACTAAATTTTATATTAAGAAAAAAGTATCCAAAGTGTACAAATTTAAGAATAAATTCATTACTAGGACTAGTGCCAATTTCGTTACAAGAAAACTTATTGTGAGCGTATTTTAGAAAATTTTAATTATTATTAAAATTTCATCCGAAGTGTAATATTTGAGAAATGACTACTCCAAATCTAATCAGACCCCCAATCCTTGTATCCAATTCATCCAACATTCCCTCTACTTCCCAAGCAGACAATAAGACCGACATGGAAACTTTAGTTAGACTTTGCGTAGAACAATCCAGGGAGGCTGTTAAGAAGATGTTAAATCCTAACGGCCAAATATCAGGAATTGATCAGGGTATCGAAGATAGGCATAGGGAAAATCTTGGTGATTTAGACAAGATTCCAGACGTCGTAAAATGTTTAAGAGAATTTTCAGGAAATCCATCAGAATACAGCTCTTGGAAAAAGAGCGTGGAAAGAATTCTCAAACTTTATGAGAACTCGAAAGGAACAGCAAAATATTTCGGCATTTTAAATGTGATTAGGAATAAAATAGTAGGAAATGCCGACGCAGCACTTGAATCATACAACACCCCGTTAAATTGGGATTGTATTGTACGATGCCTCACATTGCACTATGCAGATAAAAGGGACTTATCCACTTTAGAATATCAAATGACATCTCTTATACAGGGAAATACTTCAGTGCAAGAGTTTTATCAAGTCGTCTACTCACACTTGTCATTAATAATGAACAAATTATCCTGCATGGAAATGAGCAGGGAATCCCTAGACATTCTTACCCAGACATACAGGGACAAGGCTTTGGACACGTTTGTAAGGGGGTTGAAAGGGGATTTACCAAGGTTGCTAGGCATTAGAGAACCAGTAGATCTTCCACAAGCTTTACATTTGTGTTTGAAATTAGAAAACCAACAATATCGAACTCAGTATGCAAATTCGCATGCCAAGGTTGACAGACCCCAAGCTCAAATCAAAAGAACTAACGCAAGTAGCGCACAAATTGCACCCCAATACATACCAAGCTATTTTTATCAGAATACATTACAAAATCAGTTGCCAACATTATATTATAAAAACCCAACACCAACTTACCCACCAAATTTTCCTCCAAGAAACACTCAAAATTTTTTACCGAAACACACGATAAACTCCCAACAACCACAAAAATTCAATAACATTGGTATGAATAACTACCAACTCGCACCTCAAAGACCCCCTAAACCAGCAAATAAGCCGGAACCAATGGATGTAGATAGATCTATTCACTCAAAGGTCGTCAATTACATGAATAGACCTTCGAACCAAGACTCAAGATTCCAAGCTAAAAGACCATCAACACAGCCTGGCAATCAACCATACAAAGTTCAAAGAAATTTCAATGTAGAATCAGATGAATTTCAAGACGAGGCAGACGTTAATAACTACGAAAGTGCCATCGAAACTTACGAAGATGATGCACAGTTAGAACCTTTCAATGATTACATCGAACGATACTATGGTGCTGATGACACAGGCAAGGAGGCAGAAATCGATTTCGTAGACGTTAATTTTTTAGAATAACCAACTCGTCTCTGCCATATATTGAATGCAGAACGAGTTCAGGAAAAATACTTCAATTCCTAATTGACACAGGCTCTAACAAAAATTACGTTAAACCAGAACTAGTAAAAAATCCATTACCTAACAAAGACAAATTTATAGCAAAATCTGTCGGTGGCAGCACCCAAATCACCCATCATACATTTATAAGTTTGTTCAATAAAAAAATAAAATTCTTTATATTACCTACATTGAAATCTTTCCATGGCATACTAGGGAATGATAGTTTGAGAGAGATGAAAGCTATAATAAATACCTTTGAAAATTTCATGCTTATAAACAACCGCACAAAGGTGAAAATAAAGCAACATGCCTCAAAATCGATAGACATTAGGAATACACATATGACTAGGGAACAGATAGGAAAGCTTGACAAAGTCATTGAGACCTGCAAAGGTCTATTCAGTGAACCGAATGAAAAGCTAACCTTTACAACTGCTGTGATAGGGGATATCCAAACCAAGGATGACAACCCTGTTTACTCAAAATACTATCCCTAT
Organism: Musca autumnalis; assembly: GCF_047663935.1. NCBI lineage: Eukaryota > Metazoa > Arthropoda > Insecta > Diptera > Muscidae > Musca > Musca autumnalis. The sequence goes on from NW_027411755.1 coordinate 42,230,459, forward strand.
CCTATGCACTTAAAGGATGAAGTGGAAGCTCAAATAAAAGACTTATTAGAGAATGGTATAATTCGACCTTCACGGTCACCTTACAACTCTCCAATATGGATTGTACCAAAAAAATCAGATGCTTCAGGAACGAAAAAATACCGGTTGGTCATTGATTATCGGAAGCTAAATGACATAACAATACCAGACAAATACCCTATTCCCAACCTGAATGATATACTGCCTCAGCTTTCAAAGAGTAAATGGTTTTCGGTAATCGATCTAAAAAGTGGATTCCACCAAATTCCGCTAAAGGAGAGTGACACGAAAAAAACTGCATTTTCGGTTAACAATGGTAAATATGAATGGTAAATATGGACTGAGAGCTTTAGATGACATTTTGAGGGAACACTAGGCAAAATATGCTTTGTCTATATAGACGACATCATAATCTTTGGTGAAGATGAGGATGAACATCTCCAAAACCTTAAGATAGTCTTCAAAACCTTAGAAAAAGCCAATTTAAAAGTCCAACTAGACAAATGTGAGTTTTTAAAAAAGGAAGTTGAATTTCTAGGCTTCTTAATATCGGAATCAGGCGTTAAAACAAATCCAGAAAGAGTAAAGGTAATAAAAAATTTCCCTTTACCAAAAACTCTCAAAGATCTTAGATCTTTTCTTGGACTTTCAAACTTCTATAGACGTTTTATAAAGGACTATGCAAAAATTGCAAAACCGTTGACATCGCTTTTGAGAGGGGACAACGGTCGAGCATCCAAGTACATTTCAAAGAAAATCAAGGTGAACCTAAATAGCGATGCAATAACTGCCTTCAATAAACTAAAAGACACTTTATCATCCGAAGATGTTCTATTAGCCTACCCCGATTTTAATAAAGAGTTTCAATTAACTACCGATGCTTCTAATTATGCAATTGGTGCTGTCTTATCTCAAGACGATAGACCAATAATTTTCTTATCTCGAACTTTACAAAAAGCAGAAGAACATTATGCAACAAATGAAAAGGAGTTACTAGCAATAGTATGGGCCTTAAAATCTCTTAGGAACTATTTATATGGTTCCGCAAAAATGAAAATATTCACTGACCATCTCCCACTGACATTTGCTCTAAACAATAAAAATTGTAATTATAAACTAAAAAGATGGAAAGCGTTTTTAGAAGATTACAAATATGAGCTAGTATACAAACCTGGAAGCTCTAATGTAGTAGCAGATGCTCTTTCAAGAATTCCCCAGGGGAATTCGCAAATTAATTCTGTGACAACAACACAACATAGCGATGAAAGTTCATCACAAAACCTAATACAATTTACAGATGCTCCCTTAAATGCTTTTAAAAACCAAATAATACTGTCTAATGATAGTCCACCATCATACAAATTTGAAATAATCTTTCCTACTTACCACAGACACACAATATTTGATCCAAATATCTCTTGTGACAATCTTAAATCTATACTAGAAAAATATCTGAATCCTTCGGTAACTAATTGCATAAAAGTAGTCGATGATAATATTTTAGGGAAAATCCAGGAAATATTTAAAGATAACTTCAGGCAATATAAAATGAAATACTCTAGAACCTTAGTGAAAGATTTAATAGATGAGGAAGAGCAAGAAAAGGAAATAATAAGGGAGCACCAACGTGCTCATAGGAATAGTGCAGAAAATAAAACTCAACTTCTGACCAGATGTTATTTCCCTCAAATGAACGCTAAAATCAAACGTATCGTAAAACTGTGCAAAGTATGTAAAGAAAACAAATACGAACGTCACCCTAACAAAATCATGCTTAAAGAGTCACCCATACCACAATTTCCAGGGCAAATAGTTCACATTGACATTTTTATCACAGAAAGGAAAACTGTACTAACTGCAATAGATAAATTTTCAAAATATGCGCAAGCAAAGATAATAGGATCAAAAGCGACAGCAGATGTTAAGGAACCTTTAAGGGACATATTATTATCCTTTGGTACACCTGAAATCGTTGTTATGGATAATGAAAGATCATTTAATTCTGCGTCCATAATATTCATGTTAGAGAATCAATACAATATTAAAGTCTACAAAATTCCTCCATATGCCAGTTCTGTTAATGGACAAATAGAACGATTTCATTCTACCTTAACAGAAATAATGAGATGTCTGAAATCACAAAATGTTCACACTACTTTTGACGAATTGTTGCATAAATCATTGTATGAGTATAACAATACAATCCACTCTACCATACAAAGAAAACCTGTAGAAGCATTCTTTTATAGGAAAGTTTTTTCAAACCCACTGGATCTTGAAAGGGACAGAATAGAAATTATCGAAAAGCTAAAATTGAAGCAGACCCAAGATTTAGAATTTCACAACAAAAGAAAGACGGATGCAAAGGATTATAAACCAGGGCAAAAAGTTTTTATTAAAGTAAATAAACGTTTAGGCACAAAATTAAGCAAAAATTACACAGAGGAAACTGTAAAAGAAAACAACGACACCACAATACTTACTGAATCAGGCAAAATCGTCCATAAAAACAATATAAGAAATTAAGTTTAAAATTATTTTACAGACTTTTTATTCATCTAACCCAATAAATTCATAATTAAACCTGTAAAACACAACAACCTTATAAATAAGATAAAATTCAGAGAACTTCTAAAATGTAAAAACGAAACATTTGGCATTGAAAAACCATGTAAAACATTCAATCAATTGACAATTTGTAATCATAATAATGTAAAACCTATAAATGATGATTTCTGCTTATTTCGCATTATAAATAGTAAACCATCGAATTGTACGATGGAAGAAAGAACTGATATTCCTACAGTAGAGGAAACTCTACCAGGATTAATTTTACTAAATGAATTCAACAATACTATTTACCTTAATAACGAACCTCAAAACCTCACTGGGACATTTATTGTTCAAATAAACAGTGACTCAATAAGCATAGCAAACAAAGTATACCGATTCTTTGAAATATCAACTGTTAAGCCACTACCACCCATTTTGCAACCCCAGGATGCCAGGAGAAAGAATAGAAAAATCTTTAACTGTAGAAACGGTTAATGAACTAAATCTTAGCAATACCAAAGCAATTGAGCTTTTGGATGTGAGAGATAAATTGGGATCAGCAATAAGCATGGGCTTGTCCATTTCAGCTCCCATCGTAATTGTCGTGTTACTTAAAAAAAAAAAAAAAAAAAAAAAAAAAACAATAAAGTAAAACACAACAATCATCCCATCAACCTAGCACAAAATAAATTTTTCGCTTGCAAAATTAAATGAACGTAGTGAGCCAACTCAAATAACGAGATTGTCTCAAATACCATATTTCTAGAACAGATGACGACCGGGGACGATCGTGTTTAAGAGGGGAGGTGTTAAGATAAAAAGTATTCATTTAGGCTACGCGTGTGCTGATATTGCACTAAGCCATAAAAAAGTTCATTTCCACCACTTTAAATGTTGAAATAAAAATTTAGGCTACCATTGTGCTGAGGTTGCACTCATGCAATGAGCCACAAAAAAACTTAACTTTCCAATAAACAGAAATCATCAATGGTCAATGAAGTTAATAATGTCAGCATAAAGAAGTAAAATAAAATAATCAATGAAACTAATAATGTCAGCATGAATGAAGTAAATTAAAATAGTCAATGTAACTAATAATGTCAGCATAAGTGAAGTAAAATAAAATAGTATTTAAGTAATGGTAAGAAAGAAAATGATGTTCAATAAAGTAACAGCAGAGCACGGAAGTGTTTGTTTATTTTAATGTGAATTAACTTATAGCCCACATAGAACGTACCTCCCGATTTTAGGTGTTTTGAAGGTAGTGGCCTCCAAGTATAGCCCCCATAGAACGGTACCCCCTATTTCCGATGTTTTTAAGGTTGTGGCCTCAATATTCCTCCGAAATGGCTGAAATTTGGTATGTAGCCTTCGTTGGTGGTATAAAACTTTCCTCCACGCCTTAGTCTAGCCCCCATAGGTCGGTACCTCCTTTTCCTTATTCTGGCCTCAATATTGCATCGAAATGACTGAAATTTGGTATTTAGTCTTTGTTGGAGGTAAAAGCCTTTCTGACTGAAATTTGTCGTTATAGGTCCACGTTTCGATATAGCCCCCCACAGAACGGTACCTCCCGATTTTCGTAATTCTGAAGGTTGTGACGTCAATATCCCACTGAAAGGTTGAAATTTGTTATTTAGTATTCCACGGGCTTATAAAATATTCCAGAAGAGATTTATCAGTATAGGCCCGCGGGTTCCTATATCCCCCATAGATGCGTACCTCTTGATTTTCGGTATTTTGAAGGTTTTACCGAAATATCGGAAATTTCGTATTTAGTCTTCTTTGTGTCTAAAAACTTTCCGGTAGAAATTTGTAGGTATAGATTGACGTTTTGATATAGCTCTCACGGTACCTCCCGGATTTCGGTATTTCGAGGGTTAGCCACATTTTTTTTTACCGAACTTGCTGAAATTTGGTATTTAGTCTTCTTCATAAACGAAAGGAAACTAATTGTTTAATTTTACTTCAATATAAGTCGTGGTGGTGTGTATAACAAGTTCGGCCTGGCCGAACTTAATGCCGTTCTTACTTGTTTTGCTACTCGAGCATCTGAGGGAATGGGTAGTTCTCTGAAGCGGTGATTGGTAAATTGTCAAAACCCTTGCCAATCAGCTGTCTCAGTCAGAGGTCTGTTAAAGGAGACGATGGTAGGGACGTGGTCTGAACCAAGGAAAATCACAGGTTGCCAGGACACGTCATTTATCAGACTGGCTGCCACAGTGGTGATGTCTGGCAAAATGCGTCAATCTCCTCTTATCTTAGTAGGAGACCCTTTGTTCACCGAGAAAAATTCGGAGCTACGAATTTGCACATGTAGCGCTTTACCCTTCTGGTTATTGCTTACGACAAAGATCATTATGAGTAACACCAGATTGTTATTACCCTTCAATAGCGAACTAATATCAGGCGTATAACTCATGGCACAAATATTCCCCGGCGGAATATACACATTAAGCAACTCTACCTCGACAGTTGTTGTTGTTCAAACAGTAAATGATATTTCCGTATGTTCGTTTTCCTGCTTAATCTGATTCTGGTTCTATCTTCTGGTCTAGGGATGTGGCTGCTTCGATGGGTTGCTGTGTGTCGTGCGAGCCTCTACCGCATGCTTATCAGATGTATTGAAGGGTGTTATTAATTCTTGCCCTATAGGAATTAAGGCGGCTGCACCATCTCGAACTAATCTGGTTTGTTGTGGCAGCTGATGTTCTTCAGCTGAAATAGATGGGAGATATACTCCGAGGACCGCATTCACTCGATAGCTTACCACGGACCGACCTTTCGAGTTATATGTGGTCAACAATGTTTTTTTTTTGTCTGCACGACAGGGAGTTGGGGACCTTCTTCTTACATCTCATCATGTCACAAATAGCTGCGCGGCAAGCGCGGAAGACGGTATGTTCGCGTCGTACTGTCGAATGTTACCTCTAGAATCTTGGAGTAGTTAGTGGTCGAAATTCTGTTACCATAGACCAGAACATTTAACTCTGCGCTTATCTCGGCAGTCCATGTGGTGAACAGAGGGTAGTAGACTTATTGGCGAATATTTGCATATTCCTCGATGTTCAGATTTTCACAAAGACATTAGGGAAGGTAAACGACGCCATGGTCGTAAAATTTTCTGCATTCGTAACGATTATACAGTCTGGAATACAGGAAAAGTAGAGGTTAGATAGTTACGAAGATATCACCCCATCTTGCGGAGCTCCCTGTTTCACTCTAGGCATTCACACACTTTCACTAGAGTCAAGCTCGACCGAGATAGATCTGTATCGGACAGACTGGTGTATAAGGAAGACAAGACCACATCCTCCGCATCTTGTACGATCGTTCCACAAAACGTTGTAGCCATGTCAACATTTCAAGCTACAGTTTTGTTTCCCGAATGGCGGTGACCATGATGCTTCTTCGACTCATAAAGTCTACTAAATTGTTGACTTTGTTGGGGAAACCTTTGCTTTTTCAGGTTCTGAGCAACAACATAGGGTGTGAGATGCTGCGTTTGTTGTTGTTGGCGAGAATGCGGGGCGAAGCAAGCATCGACTTAACTCCTTTCGCAGTAGTCCTGGAGACGGCTAAAACCAGAACAGCTTCTTAGGAAAACCCATTTCCTACATCTATTAAATTTCACCTATGTTGATATATTGTGGATGCGGATATGTCAAACGGAACAGATCCATGACCCGAGATTCTTCCCCATCCCGGCACGGGTCAAAAGAGCTCGGAGCAGACATTCCCGGATATATTTCCGCTTTCATGGTAAATAAACTATGCGGTCACAAACACATTATTGTCGGAGATCCATCCCAGTGAATCTGGTGTCTAGAATTGATCATCGTGGGATTGAATTTTTATTTTAGAAGTCATTCCTTCCGAGAGTTATCGTGACAACCATACCACAACTTTTGAATCAATATGCACCCATGGAGTTTCTCACGGAAAAATATATCGTTGTAATTTCAAATACAACTTTCGTTAATAACACTATGCAACACTGAAAATGCAAACAACTTCTAGTATGCATTTTTTGAAAGTACATATTTAGACTACAAAAACCCTAGTAGGGGTTTGTCCTGTCAGATCCAGGTTGGATTTTATGGCCTCATCTAAACCGGGCTAAATCTACACTTTTTTGCAATTATCAGGCCTTTATCTCAGAAACGAATAGGAATTTTGCCTTGCAGGCTTTAGCAATATTGTAGCCCTAAACTAGTAGAACTTATCTTTGGAAAAAACCACATAAGAAAAAATCCATCTAGGGCATCAAAATCTATAAAATATAGAAAATTTTACATAATTGCTGAAATTCTGGTCAGTATCGGCTAAACTATTGGGAGTTGAACCAAGTAACCTTTTGCAAATATCTTCCAAATAAAGTTCTCAACAATTCTTTAGAACATTCCGAAACTCTAAAATGCTTACTTCATGTTGTTTCAGCGGTATTTTGCATCATATCTTTTACAACACGTATTTTAAACACAGTTCACACCAACAGTTTATGCTCGCATTTCGGATTTCACTACATTATTGACATTTTTATTAATTTGTCGTTGAAAAATGTACTGAAAACAACGGCATAGAGGCATTTTACAACAATGAGATGTTCTGAAGAGTTGTGTATTACATTATATTTTCCAAAAGAAAATATTCAGAAAAAATTAACTGTTTTGGAGATACGGTGCGAAATGTATAAAAATTGTGGAATTTTTGCATATATTTTGAAATTTGGGGCAGTAAATGTAGTTTTTCGAGTTTATTATTTCTCCAAATATTTTATTCTCGTCCTTATCTACAAACTTGCTTCAGAGGTCAGAAGAAGATTCGCATTGATTTCAGAGATATAGCCCCGAATTTCTTTAGAAACTCAATATTTAACCCTGTTTAGATGGGGCCATAAAATCCGAGCTGGATCTGACACAACAAAACCCAACTAGGGTTTCTTGTCGTTTGGGTCTGTACTTTCAAAAAATCCTCAGTTCGAATTGTTTGCACAACATCACCTTAAAAATGTTGCACAGTGTAATTCTCGATCATCCATTAGACTGCCTTTGAGCGAAACTTAGAACCTATAGTCCTCGTAGGTACAGTGGAATCTGTATTTACCAATGAAAGAAGAAGTCTCGAATGATAAGTCGAGTTGTGGATAATAACAACAATGCGTATGAGTACTGTCGTCAATCATACGCTCCCATATTCATTTTGTATACATAAAATATTGAGAATAAACAATAGTTATGTTCTTCTATTCCATATATCTACATATATTTTAATATTTTCCTGACAATATTTCATTCTACCTTTTGACTAGAGGAAATTTACAGCCACATGAACAAATTACCCATACCCCCATGCAGCAGCTTCTTGACTCATGGCAAATTTCTTTTACTAGTCAAATGCATAAATCACTATTCTTAATAAACATACATACACGAATTTACCAACTACAACTACAAAAGATGTTACGTGTATGACCATGGACATGGATGGTAGGTATCCTTTTAAGGATTACCTCCTTTTTGGGTATTTTGGGGAGTTAACATCAAAATTAGTCTTAAGAATTATAGCATATTTTTCGACTTAATCGTTTTAGCCTATAAATCATTGAAATGGAAATGAGAACGAACCCTGAGTGCAGATTAAGGCAAAATGTACACAGAGAGAAAAGAAACTGAGGGGAGATACGAAAGGGATTAGAGGCGGATCATTGATGTTAAGGTTGGCAAAGAATAAACATTGTATTTTTGTATTTTTATCTAAACCTATTTAATATTGAAGACTTCAAATTAATGGTAAATAGTTGTTCTTCTTTTATCAGTGTACCCTTTCTGAACCCTGTAACATCTACCTGCATTTAGTTTCTGTCTAAGAGCAAATGCATAAAAGGAAATTTTAACTTAACAAATAATACCTATCCTCATGTATATATTTAGTATTTCAAATGCACACACAAATACAAAGATACACACACAGACACATACCATCCTTGAAATATAATAATATATGCAAGTTTACTATATGCGTTGAGTTTGTATAAGTACGATGAAATATGATTGCAGGATAACATAAATTGTATGTGCTAATGTACTTAAAAAGAGATGCTGACACAACATACACATGCAGGATGGGAAAGAGGCAGGCAACAAGGCACTTGCATTTGACTCAACACATTTGGCATATTCCATGTTAGTGTATGTGTTTTGTGCATGTCCTTGCTTTCTTGCAACATTTATTGTGGAAATGTTTTATCTTTTATTAGAGTATGGTTAGATGTTCCAACAACTATAACTAGATTCTTTACTCATCTTATAAAGAAGATTTTTGTAAGTAGAAAGTGGGATATGTTTGGGATGACCGATTATCCATCAAGCGGAAAAAAATTGTAACGGCTATGAGTGTTGACGTTAATCACAAATAGCACGATTGACCTGTTTTGAAATTCCGAATGTTGACTGTAAAAGGTTATGTTGAAAGTCGAAGATATCGATTACTTGTTTAGTTGTCCCACTACAGAACTAAAAATCCCACGGTGGTCGGTTCTAGGCGCCGGATTGACTCCGGTCCACACAACATCGGTGTTCCGGCCAACGGCTGACACCTAACATGTTTGTATTTGTATCGTTTCCGGTGTTGGGAACAATGTCTGATCCGGATTCTTTTGGTCCGTGCCGGTACGTATGGAACCCCAGAACCAATAGATGCCGGGAGTGGGTGCATCTCAAGGGCTGTTCTGGACTCGTTCGTGTAAGAGACTTCGACTCTGACTATGTTGCTGCATGCTGCTTAAACACAGGGTCAAGTGAGTCGTCGTCATCAGAATATGCGACTGCCCCACAGTCTCTCCAACAGCAGCCGCACACGCAGTACTCAACACCAGCCGTTGCTGTTATAATCCCCGAAAATGCATCCTTTTTGCAGTTCTATTGCAATGGACTCCGAGGTAAAGTCGAGAAAATAGTGGATTCTATTAGTGGGAAGAACATCCTGGTGGCGGCGGTGCAGGGACTTAAGCTCAACAACAACTGCATCAACTACAGGAAGGATGGCACTAGAAGTGGAGGTGGGGTGATTAGCTTTCCTATGGTACATGTTTGTACAATACAGACCTATTTCGCTCGAGCCTGGCTCTAATGAACCGCACATGGAATGTATGGGGGTAGTACTCAGTTGCCGATAAATAAATGTACTTCAGGTTATATTCCCAACATTATCGCGCTCTTGGAAGGTCATAACCATCTGGTCTTGGAGTATTTTAATTATCATCATGAGTTATGACATTCGGTCCTCGGAAACGACCACAGGGTTATAGTGCTGGCTCTACGTTTTGCACGGTCTATGAGGATTACCCTACAAAATTAACATAACCATCTTGTCACCGCCAAGCATAACCATCTTGTCAACTGACAAATGACTTTACCTGGCAAATCGTAGTTTCTCCTTGGTTCAGACCATCTCCCCATAATTGTCTCAATCAGCAGACCGCCCGATTTGATGACCTTTGAACGCAACACTTTCATCAATCCTTGAAAAGCTAATTGGCCTAGTTTCAAAGAGTTCACTAATACCTGCTTCAGAGATTTTCCCAACTCTTCTGATTTTCGGATAGCAGAAAGGAGGTTTCGAGACATCATCGCTGCTGCAACTGCCCGCCATATACCTGCTGGTTTAATAGCCGAAGTGAGACCAAATTTCCCAGCAGAGGCGACAGAATTAGCAAAGAGTGACCTCAGAGTCTGGCAGCTGAAACTGGAAGTTAAGAGTTTGGTCGTTGATCGTAAACGGAACTAGTGGCTTAAACCTCTGAAGAGTTAAAACATTTTAGCCGGAATAAGTGAATTGAGGGCAACGGTTAAGTCACTCTCGAACCCTCGATGGAAGATAGAACCTCTGTCACGTTTGGCGACGTTGTGCTGACTGATCCGAAGATCGGCAATTTGTAGAGCACCCCGGAAGTGACAGGTCGAAGAGAAAAGTACTACTTTGCATTAGATCTCTTCTTGCCGAGAAGGAACCATTACAATTCACAATGGATGATGTTGCTAATATCATCAGGAATACTAAATGATCCAAAGCGTTGGACCTTGATGGAATCTCAATGGTAACCAGAAATAGCTAACCGGTTGTTAAGCATGGGTTACGTAAGCAGCACATCACTACAACAGCTCTGCACGCCATCTCCACTCATATTAGTTGAGTTGAGTGATGGTGGTGCTCGATTTATCAAAAGCCTTTTTTTCCTTCAGGAAAAAAAATTCAAGCCCCGTAGTGTGAAGCAGGGAGCTACCCAAAGTGGGGTTATATCTCCGGAACTGTTTATCCTTTACCTTTCCTCTATTTCACGCCTTCCACAGATATAGCGAGTAAGAGAGGGTTATCATCGGGCACGACCGACCATGTGATACCCTACTCCACAACACCTGGGCACTATTTTCCAAAGAATTTCTGCTATATGAGTGCGACATATTTTAGCCGTCCGGTCATACATACATAATGGTAACATACCAAAACAAGTAAAAAAGTATCAATCGGCTTTGCCGACAGAGATATACCCTCAGCCTGTATATATTGATAAAATTGTTTCCCAGAAAACGTATGTATTTAGGGATTTTTAAAAATTTTGGGAATTTGAACCGACAAAAATGTTCATTAGGATTAGAGATCAAAAATTTTGCGGAGGAGATACAAAAAGGAATGGATCTACATTGACATTGACCATTATGGAAGTGCATCTCCAGCCACTACATATGGTGCCATAGGGGGTTTTTACACCCTTCGGGATGTTTGCTCCTGAAAAAACGTTTACCATCGTAATTGAGGCAGCCAATGCAAGTTGTTCAACAAAAATCAAAGTGATTCGATAGCAGGTTTTAAAGTGAACTTATCCGAAATTTTGTGTGGGAGGTACCGGATGGAGTGGACAAATATAGTCCATATTTGAACCTGATCTATATCTAGTAGATATATTAGGATGTGTAAAGTATGGACCAATTCGGCCACTCCCTTCAAGAGTTATGTATGAACAAATTTTCCGAACATTTTTGAACTTTTGTGGGGAAGTTACCTGAAGGAGTGGACCGATGTGGCTTACCTTCAAACTTAAATTATGTTTGGACAAAATATTACTAAGGCCAAATTTTGGACCGAGTCAGCAGATCCTTTCTAGAGTTATCTTGCGCTCCAACCACCTCACACGGTGTCATAGGGGTTTTTTGCAACTTTCAGGCTATTTTCTTACGAAGTGTGGACTTGCCCCTAATGAAACTTGTACCGTCGTATGAAGGGCAGTGAATACAAGTTGCTAAAATAAAAATCAGAGCGATTCGAGAGTTGGCCCTAAACTGAACTTTTCTGAGATTTTGTGTGGGAAGTACCCGAAGGAGTCGACCGATTGAGTCCATATTGAAACCTTATTTAAGTCTGGTACACGTTTCACGATGGACAAAGTATGGACCAAATCGGTTATTCCCTTCAAGAGTTATCGTGCGCACAAATTTTTCGAACATTTTCGAACTTTTGTGGGGGAGGTACCGGAAGGAGTGGACCGATATAGCCCATCTTCGAACTTAAATTAAGTTTGGGCAGAATATTACGAAAGCCAAAATTTGAACCGAATCGGTTCATCCGTCCGAGAGTTATCGTGCGCTCCAACCAGACTCAATCGACTCCAAATTGTCTGAAACACATTTCGTCCAAACATACTTGGGGTCTAAAACCATTATTTCGATGAGGCACATTTTGCCCGTATGAAAGTGTATAAAAGTGTGTATAAAAAGGGTTCAAGAGGAGGTCATAAAATTCACTTTTCCCTATATAGTCCATATTCGAACTTGTCTCTAGATATATTACCATGTCCAAAGTTATGACCAATTCGGTTACTCCCTTCGAGAATTATCGTGCTCATCATTTTAGAGAACAATTTTGAACTTTGTGGGGGAGGTACACGAATAAGTGGACCGATATGACCCATCATCGAACTTAAACTAAGTTTGGACAAAATATTAATAATTCAAAATTTTGAACCCGATCGGGTGCTTCGTTCGAGAGTTATCGTGCGCACCAGCTAGCCAGACAGACAGATATTTATCATTGAAACACCAGGAATTAAGGCGTATGAGTAGTGTCATCAATCATACACACCCATGTTTATTTCCTGTTTTATATTTCTATGTTCCTGTGTTCCATTTTTCACGGTGAACGAATACCGTCCTACAAAAACATCACCATTGTGGCACATGGTCTGATAAATTACGTGTCCTACCAGATCATTATTTCCCTTAACTCATATATTTGGTCTCACAAACATCTCCGAAGAGACATGGGAGATTTCTCTCACATCAATTAATGCAACCCGATTCATATTCGTTCAATGATATGGCACCTACTTTTATCAATGAGTCTGAACGGCGTTTCTTACGACACCAAATTACAGAGTTTATCAACAACCGCTTCGTGGAACAACCCCTCATTTCCCTTGGATCAGACCATCTTACCATAATTGTGCCCATTAGCGGACCATCCGATTTCGTCACCTCTGAACGCTGCACAATCGTCAATTATTGGCCGAGTTTCAGAGAGTTCACCAATCACCGCTTCAGAGAACTGCCCAATCGTTTTGATGTTCGGGTAGCGGAAAAGACGTTCCGAGACATCATCACTGCTGCAGCCGCTCGCCATATACCTGCTGGTCGAATACCAGGAGTAAGACCAACTTCTCAGCAGATGCGACGGGATAAGCAAATGAGAATGATGATCTACGTCTTGCCGATGTCACTCTAAGTCACTGTCGAACCCGGGAATGGGGGAAGATATGACCTCAGTCACGTTCGGCGACGTTACGTTGACTGACCTGAAGAGGTGCGCAAGTTATTTCAATCGATAGTTTGTCAAGTACCCCGAATGTGACAGGGCGAAGAGAAGAGTATTACGTCGCATCAGATCTCTTCCTGCCGAGGATGAACAACAACCACAGTTACAAAGGATGATGTTGCGAATACCATCAGGAACTCTAAATCTTCCAAAGCTTTGGGCCCTGATGGAATCTCCATGCTTGTGCTGAAGCAGCTGAATGAGCCGGGAGTGGATTATCTCCCTAAAGTTCTCAACTTGTCGCTAGCCACCCTCATTGTTTCCGAAGTCTGGGAAATGGGTAGGGTGATCCCGTTACTGAAGCCAAGGTTGCCTGCAAAATTGTGCCGATTTCGCTTTTGTCGCCCGTAGCAAACACCGTTAAGGCTTAGTCCTTCCCAGTATCAGAAATAGCTATCCATCATCGTCATGGATTCCGTAAGCAGCACAATACGACAACAGCGCTGCACGCCATATCCACATATATTTTTCAAGGACTCAACCAGAGACCGCCGTGTGACAGAACAGTGATAGTGGCGCTTGACTTATTTAAAGCCTTTAATACTGTCAGGCATTCCAAGCTGTTTGGGGACATTAAGCAGGCAATCCTCCGGCCAAGCTGGAAATGTTGGATAGTCATTTCAGTACAGTGAGATGCTTTTGTTACAATGAGATGCTTTTGTTACAGCACATGCTCGGATATTATCGTGAGGGCCATCCCAATCACCATCTGTTGGGTAGGCCCGACACAGTCAGGCAGATGTTCCTTCTTTCGCCAGTAGGGAAGATTCTAAAGGCCCACAACTTCCCCATAATGTGAAGCTGTTTCCCAGTTGGCTAACTTCAGCATGGATTCCGGAAAATCTATATGACCACAACAGCATTACATGTCATATTCACACATATCGGTCGATACCGTCAATCATGCCTACGATATTCGAGGATATCGAGAAGACTTCCTTCCTCCTGTATTTGAAACGTTGGATTAACTAAATGTGCGCCCACCGTTTTTGGAGTTCAGAAATAAGAAGCGGAAGGCTGGTTAAGTGAAACAGGGGGTTTTCCGGGGTGATATCTCTGGAACTATTTAATCTCTACCTTTTTGAAATTCCACATCCATCAGACGGCATGAAGGTTCTACTACTCCCCATGATGAGAAGCTGTTTCGCAGTTGCCAAACATCAAAGTGGATTCCGGAAATCTCATAGTACCACAACAGCATTACACGCCATAGCCATACGTACGAGGGGCAATAGAAAACCTTCTCACCTAGGCAACACGCTGTGTCGCCAGGCGTCATTTGACACTTTTTTTTGGAAAGTTTGACAGCTTTTGGCCTAAGCGTACTCAGGACAGTTTGACATACGCCCATGTGTTGTGTTGTTTACAGTGACTTGAAAAAATCACTTTGCAAAAAATGGAATTTACTTGTTAACATTTTCGCCCCATAATTTTTCACAAATTTCGACATGGATAATCACGGCAAGAGGACATCGATCAAATTAAATCCTTGTATGTAGATAATGGGTCATCCTATATCACTATGAAAAACTGGTTTAATGAATTCAATCGTGGCCGACACTCGTAAAAAAACGAAGGTCGTGAGGGTGGCCGAAAATCGGCCGTTGTGCCAAAAAAATATTTAAGCCGTGCGTGAACGAGTAATGCAAGATCGCCACGTTATATACCGTGAGATTGAGACATCCTTGGACATTTCTTTCACCAACTAAGATTTGATATTGCATGAACACCTGACCTGAAAATGGACTTTTCTTGCTAGATCCAGAAAAATTGGTCAATCGCTCAAAAAAAGGCTCTTGTGGATTTGTGCAAAGAAATTGTGAACAAAAACAATCACGGTGCTTAAAGCGGCATTTATAAGATCTTCACAGACGACGAATCTTGCATCTATGTTCAGGAGCCCGATACAAAACAGGAATTGACCGTTTGGGTCTTCGAAAGCGTGCCAAATCCAACGAAAGTTTTTCATAGAAGAAAACATTCGAAGCAAATGGTTGCCTATTTTTTCGGCAAAACTGACCGTGTGGCGACTATACGGCATGAGAAATGTAGGACGGTTAATTCTGAGTGTTACACTACAATTTGTTTGCCTGAAGTCTCCTGAGGAATTAAGAGAAACGAACAGGAGAAGACGAATCGTTCTGTATCATCATAATGCGAGCTCTCACACATCGATTCAAACCAGCGTCTGTTTGACCGGACAAAACTTGGAATTGATGGGTCACGCGCCGTACAGCTCTGACTGGGCATACAGTGACTTCATTTGATTGCAGTACATCAGGAAAAACAGGCGTGGCCAGCGATTTTTGTCGGCAGAAGATGCTGTAAAAGCGTTAAAAAACCATATTATGGAGGTGTCCCAATCAAGCCACTGAAAACAACCCAACAAATGGTCGCATGACAAACTGTCATGAGAACGCTTAGGCTAAAACCTGACGACTTTAAGGTCGTCTCTATAGACGACTTTAAGGTCGTCTCTATAGACGACTTTAAGGTCGTCTCTATAGACGACTTTAAGGTCGTCTCTATAGACGACTTTAAGGTCGTCTCTATAGACGACTTTAAGGTCGTCTCTATAGACGACTTTAAGGTCGTCTCTATAGACGACTTTAAGGTCGTCTCTATAGACGACTTTAACGTCGTCTCTATAGACGACTTTAAGGTCGCCTCTATAGACGACTTTAAGGTCGTCTCTATAGACGACTTTCGGGGATTGACCCGAAATCAGCTGCTGCCAACCCAACATCATATGCTGCTGCTAGAAAAACAATTACCAAGCCTCAATCCTACCTGCCGATCCCATCCCAAATGTCAAATAGCCGACTCTACCCTATGATAAGTAGATTGTGAACTAACCCCCGTAAGGTTTAGTGAGCCCTAGTAGCAATAGTGGACGCGACTAAGCTCCCTCCCGCAATGCTTATAAGGGTGCACACTTATGCCACCACTATAATGTGAGGACCGAGTCTTATAACCTTCCTTGCAGACGGGATATGGAATTCGAACGTTCCAAGCATTCGGTATGCGTTCCCCATGTCAGATGGCGCTAAAGAACTCAAGTAACTGGTATAACATCGGCTCCTGCAGCCTTTTTATTCTTCGATCGGTTCAATATCATCTTCTAGGATTGGATCTGTTGAGATTTGTGACGTCTCCGACATTTCGTTATCCTGCGTATGCTGTCAGTATTTGTTACCAGTTTACCTTCCTGGCCCCTACAGGATGATACGCCTGTATTAAAGCCATCAGAATGTATGAAAACCTGTAGAATTTTCGGACTTCGTTCTGTCTCCTATATATCTCCATCTTTTCTCACTCCATTTCTCTCTATTTCCCGCGGCAATGACTTTTTCTCCACTCTCCTGATCATTTCCATAAGCTGACTGGTCATTTTTCATAAGCTGGAGGTTGGAATTCTGCCTACCGAGTATTGTCAGAGTATATGCAGAGTCCAAATGGGGCGGGCGGTGACTCCCATACACACAATACTCTTCTACAGTGGATGTTCTTCATACCCAGAGCCGCCAATTGGCATCCTTCTTAGAGTTCGCCGAAGTCATCTACTGTGTTAACAAGGAACTATCCCTCTGGCGGAGAAGGGTTGATTTTGGTTAAAACTATGCGTCCAGGTGTGGAGGCCGATGCTGAATCAGTCATGTTTTCATTCCCACCCCGCCAGTTGGCACCATTCCCAGAGTTCGCCAAGGTCATCTACTGTGTTAACGAGGTATTCGGGTGTAGTTCCTCCGTTAATCCAATTCTCTTCACCTTGTTATTTGGCGAAGAAGGGTTGACTTTGGTTAAAACTGTCAGCCTTCCCAGCCATCAGCATTCTTTATAATTTTTTGTGTTGATTCATCTCCTTTAACTTCACATCCTTTAGAATCGAAGGATGTCCGCCGGAGTGGTGTGCAAAGCCTCTGTTTGAGGTCATCACTCCTGATATGGCATTTAGGGGCTATTAGGGTTGATGTTGACATTGAACTTAACTTAGCCTCTGCGGACATCAGTATGAGAGAGAAATAGAGAGAACTTGTTGAGATCAGGATTTCTCTTGGACAATTGAGGGTACTCCTTTTTCGATTTTGTTCACCACTTTGAAATTAATCCTGCACTCTCGAAGTGGACGAGGGTTTCCTTCAGACGAAATTCCTAAGATTGTGCATCGACCTACCGTAAGCCCCCCTTTTCCTAAGCCAACCGATTTACGACAATAGTTGTAGCGGTTGGTACATTCTTGGTAATGACCTTAGTCGAGCTTTTTTCTTCGTCAGTTGTGTCCTGTTTCGAAAGGTTAGTTCTACCACCTTCGGCGGATGGACAGAACTCCTGGATTCGCCACGGTCCTGGTTTTAATGTGGCCGAGGTCGTGTTTTAATGTGGCGAGGTCAGTTTATCGACAACTCGTCCCCGGATAAACTATCCTCGGCCTCAGCAGAACCACTACTTTGACTAAGACTTAGAGACACACTTTGTTCCAAAGGGCTAGCAATTGCCTGTTTCGCTTATCATTGGGTTTAGTGGGTGTTGCTTCTGTTTTTAACCGTTTTGTGGAAGACATGTGTCACAGTTTGAGGGAGGAACAGAGGTCCACCATGGCATAGCCCCCCATTAGCATGGTAAGGAGTTGATATATAAGTCTTTACTCTGTTCTACGACACTTGGTACCCAAAATGGAAACGTTGAAACTCCGAAAAGCGCCGAAACCACCAACTTGGCATCCCTGATCGCGTGACGGCCCGGCATTAGGTGGTCTCCGATTCATTTGAGATCACTTCGTGGATAGCATATGGTCGGTCAATCAATCCCAAAAACCTATATCTGCAGGTCTCAGAATGTGATTGGCTCAACTGGCTGCGACCACATAGATTCAATAGTAAGTCGTGTAGGTGCAGAGTGTTGTGCTGCTGAATTTTCAATTTTCCTCCAACAACACCCTATTTTTCTATAAATCCATTAAATATTGTTCTCATTCCTATCTCATTTTCTCAATTTAATTTATTTACGTATTTATCCTTTTTCACCTGTAATCACCTCAAGAGCGACCTTTTCTATTTGTGGCTTGTCGGCCACCAAGAGGCAGGGTACGCAGGCAGAATTCATTTTCCTTTTACCCTTAACCCCCTCTCACTCTCGCTCATTAAATACAACATTCATTGGACTGTACAATAATTTCTTATTTGAACCTTCAACGTTCGGTCGCCGAAGACTTTGGCTTGACTTGGCAGTCAGCAAGCAGTCTATTCCGTCTGCTCTTGCCATCCTGTCTTCGGAGTGTAAGGTTAAATTGTCTGTTACCTTTTATGGTTATAATGTTATGGCATTTTGTAACATAAATTGTGTTATCCTTTTGATACTTTTATGTACTTTGAGTATGGTGTACCCAAGGACATGTTCTTCCATGATGGCAGACACTTGCTGCCTGGTTTGTTTCTGCCATGCCAACAGCAGCAGCAGCTCAGTATTGTAAATCTTTTTATTTGAGGAAGAAACCAGTTGAGAAGTGTTGAACTATTTTGCACATTCAAGTGGTTAACCGAGCGTAGGATTTTAACAAGGATTTTTCAAAGTTAAGAAGGATGTAAGCATATAATAGATGACAGGTATAGAATGGTAAATGAGCATGTGTTGGTTGGGTTGTTAGGATGGATGATGATGGTGTATCAAGTCCTGCAGATGAGTGATGTATGACATTATTAGAAAATTTAAGTAGTTAGTACACAGTCATACATACGTTACAGCCTAGCTGAATATGGGTTTCCATAGAAAAACCTTAATTCCGCCAGGTTATTCAGCCTTTCCATTTCCATAAGAAATCTGTTATACAGACTGGCTGAATAGAGGTTTCCATGGGGAAACTTCAATTCAGCCTGGCTGAATAGAGGTTTCCATGGGGAAACTTCAATTCAGCCTGGCTGAATAGAGGTTTCCATGGGGAAACTTCAATTCAGCCTGGCTGAATACAGGTTTCCATGGGGAAACTTCAATTCAGCCTGGCTGAATAGAGGTTTCCATGGGGAAACTTCAATTCAGCCTGGCTGAATAGAGGTTTCCATGGGGAAACTTCAATTCAGCCTGGCTGAATAGAGGTTTCCATGGGGAAACTTCAATTCAGCCTGGCTGAATAGAGGTTTCCATGGGGAAACTTCAATTCAGCCTGGCTGAATAGAGGTTTCCATGGGGAAACTTCAATTCAGCCTGGCTGAATAGAGGTTTCCATGGGGAAACTTCAATTCAGCCTGGCTGAATAGAGGTTTCCATGGGGAAACTTCAATTCAGCCTGGCTGAATAGAGGTTTCCATGGGGAAACTTCAATTCAGCCTGGCTGAATAGAGGTTTCCATGGGGAAACTTCAATTCAGCCTGGCTGAATAGAGATTTCCCTGGGGAAACTTCAATTCAGCCTGGCTGAATAGAGGTTTCCATGTGGAAATTTCAATTCAGCCTGGTTGAATAGAGGTTTCCGTGTGGAAATTTCAATTCAGCCTGGCTGAATAGAGGTTTCCCTGGGAAAACTTCAATTCAGCTTGGCTGAATAGAGGTTTCCATAGGAAATCTTTAATTCAGCCTGGCTGAATAAAAGTTTCCATAGGAAATCTTTAATTCAGCCTGGCTGAATAAAAGTTTCCATAGGAAATCTTTAATTCAGCCTGGCTGAATAAAAGTTTCCATAGGAAATTATTAATTCAGCCTGGCTGAATAAAAGTTTCCATAGAAAATCTTTAATTCAGCCTGGCTGAATATAGGTTTCCATGGGAAATCTTTAATTCAGCCTGGCTAAATAAAGGTTTCCATAGGAAATCTTTAATTCAGCCTGGTTGAATAAAGGTTTCCATAGGAAATCTTTAATTCAGCCTGGCTGAATAAAAGTTTCCATAGGAAATCTTTAATTCAGCCTGGCTGAATATAAGTTTCTATAGGAAATCTTTAATTCAGCCTGGCTGAATATAAGTTTCCATAGGAAATCTTTAATTCAGCCTGGCTGAATAGAGGTTTCCATGGGAAAACTTCAATTCAGCCTGCCTGAATAAAGATTCCTTTAGGCGGAATAATGTTTTTTGTTTAACATAGTTACATTAAGCAATTTTAAATATTGATCGCAATCAACCTGGTCACCTCCTAACAATCTGTCAAATAATCAACAACTTTAACCTTAACTGTCATTCACAATAAAGCGCCATAATATTTCAATTCGTTTATCTCCCCCGAAATAAAATTTCGCGTTCACATGAATTGGCGCGGTTCCCAAAATAATCAAAAAAAGAAAAATCAACAAAAATAAATTGTCGTTTTCAAATAATCTTTAACTTTATCACCGCAGGCCAATAACTGGCAAATATAATTCCATACTGTGTTTGACGATGGTGTGTGTGGTGTTGCTGAAATGCTGCTGCTAGTGGTTGTTGTTGTTATGGTGGACACTTGCAACATGTCAACAACATAGCACAGTGCCACAACAAAATCTATGTTTTGTCGGTACGAAATAATGACCGTAAGGCGCGCACACTCGTTTGCTCGCCATCATCGGCATTTGGTGGAGAGCATAACCAACCATTTGTAAATGTCATTCAAAAGAAAGAACTGCAATCGGACATGTAAGTACGACTGGTTGGTCAGGCGGGCAATTTTATGGCAAATAACAGCAACAACAGCAGCGGTAACACCATAATATATCATGTCCAACATGAAAAACATGGTTCGAATGGTTGTTCTTTTGGTTTGCGGGGTTGCTTTGTTGTTGGACTCTTTAAATAATCGCCAATAAAATTTCGGTGATATTGTAAATTATCGTGGAGGTTATGGAGGCGGTATATGTTGGAGTTTGGTTGGGGGTACTCAGTTTCAGCGTCCTTAATTTGACAATTACTTATATTCGTAGATATTGTGCATTGGCCTGCCACTTCCCACTGTGTGTTAACAAATGTTGACCAATTCTCATAAAACGTAATTTCAAATTTGTTTGAAATAAACGACAAGAGTGTAGCGGAAGGTCAAAATTAGCAATGTTTCTTTAAACCTATCGAGCCGTTAGTACATTTAGCAATTGCGGGTCAGTAACACTGAACTTCAGTTTCGTCACCAAACTTGATCGATATGTAGTAAAAAGAATATCATTTCAATCGTTATCTTATAAAAGATTACCATGTGCTGGGAGGCTGGTGGAGTCGAAAGAAAGATCGACACAATACATTTCAACAACTTCTACCAATCCTAAACAAGAGAGTATCGCTTCTACCTTAATCTAATTAACACTGTAAGAATAGTTTAGGAGCAAAGCTTTTTCTCATTGAACCTGTATGGCTTTCACAGCACACGCTTTTTAGCGCAGTCTACGAAAGTTATGAGTTTGGCTCTGAACCCTAACACGCCGTCATAAAAATTTTTACTGATTTTTATACCCTCCACCATAGTATGGAGGGTATATAAGGTTTTCTTCCGTTTTCGTCTGCTACGCACGAAATGGTCGTAAGTCCACTTTTTTTGGAAATCGCGTTTTTGTTACAGATTCATACGACGATAGTACAAGTCAAAACACGTCGTATGAATCAAAGAAAATGGTAGAATGTCGCTTTTTCTATAGGATTGCCCTTGTCGGAAAAGATCGTAAGTCCACAAAACGTACAAATTTGAGTACGAAAAGGTCGTAAGTCCACGATAAAATGTATATTTTAAAAAATACTACAGCTAATGTAGTTCAGTAGTGGAATTCTGTAACTCATTTTTATACCCTCCACCATATGGAGGGTATAATTAAATTTGTCATTCCGTTTGTAACACATCGAAATATTCGTCGGAGACCCTATAAAGTATATATATTATTGATCAGCATAAAATTCTATGTCGATTTGACCATGTCCGTCTGTCTGTCTGTTGAAATCAAGATACAGCTCGCAATTTTAAAGATAGAGAGTCAAAATTTGGTACAGAAGTTTTTATTACTTGCAGGATGGTTGGTATTGAAAATGGGATATATTGGTCCACGTTTTGATATAGCCCCCATAGAACGGTACCTCCCGATTTTCGGTATTTTTAAGGTTTTAGCTTCATTATCCTACCAAAATGGCTGAAATTTGGTACGTAGTCTTCTTTAGGGGTATAAAAATGTCCCCCAGAATTTTGTCGGTATCCGTCCACACCTTCATATAGCCCCCATAGAACGGTACCTCCCGATTTTCGGTATTTTGAAGGTTTTTGCTTCATTATCACACCGAAATGGCTGAAATTTGGTACTTAGTCTACGTTGGTGGTATAAAACTTTCCCCTAGAACTTTGTCGGTCTCAGTCCATGCCTTCATATAGCCCCCATAGAACGGTACCTCCCGATTTTCGGTATTTTGAACGTTGTGGCCTCAATATTCCACCGAAATGGCTGAAATTTGGTATTTAGACTTCGTTGGGGGTACTCAAACTTCCACTTTAAATTTGTCGGTATAGGTCCACGCCTTCATATAGCCCCCATGGAAAAGTACCTCGCGATGTTTCATATTTTGAAGGTTGTGTCTTCAATATTCCACCAAAATGGCTGACATTTGGTATTTAGTCTTCAATGTGATATAAAACTGTTCGCCAGAAATATGTCTGTACAGGTCCACGCTTTCATATTGCCCCATTTCTGACTAAATTTCGTCGGTATAGGTCCACGTTTCGATATATCCCCCATAGAACGGTACCTCCGGATTTTCGTAATACTGAAGATTGTGACGTCAATATCCAACCGAAATGGCTGAAATTCGTTATTTCGTCTTCCAAGAGTTATAAAATATTCCAGAAGAGTATTATCAGTATAGGTCCACGTCTTCCTATATCCCCATAGAAGCTTACTTCTTGATTTTCGGTATTTTTTAGTTTTAGCCACATTCTCTTACCGAAATATAGGAAATTTGGTATTTAGTCTTCTTTGAGCCTAAAAACTTTCCGTCAGAAATTTAGGTATAGATCGACGTTTTGAAATAGCCCCCATAAAATGGTGCCTCACATTGTTTTACCGAAATTGCTGAAATTTAGTATTAAATCTTCTAATTATTCCATTCTAGTTATTTTAATTTTTCCATTTTACTTCAATACAACTTGTGGTGGAGGGTATAACAAGTTCGGCCCGGCCGAACTTAACGCCGTTCTTACTTGTTCGAGTTACCCACAAATGTCGGTCAAATTAAAATGCTTATAATTTCGATATTTACTCAAACTTGTCTGTAAATTAACAACCAAAAGAAGGTTGTCGCTAAGTCCTACCGATAGCAACAGTGTTGTCAACTCTTATTGATACTTTTCATTAATATTTATGCGTTTTAATTTTATCGACTTTTGTCGGTAACTCAAAAAGAGTTACAGAATTCCACTACAAATATAATGTTTAACGTTATCCATGGTTGGGGTACAATGCAAAGAACTGGTTATGAAAAATGGACTTCTATCCCATTCATTGATACTAATTGGGATCATACAATGCCTCTCGTATTGAAAAACTAGTAAAAAAATCATAATTGTTACTGGTTTTTTCTGTCGTATTATCTTACTTAACTTTATTAACTGAACCAAGTAGGCTGGTAATTTGTGTTTTCTCTTGTTGTATTAGTTGTATTCTGAATTCAATAAAGCAATACCTTCTAACAGACGGGTATGTGCAATGTTTATCTTATTGAAAGATTCTAAAATGTTAATTGATTGAAATGTTATTAAACTAAGAAAACATCATGTTTTCTGCTAACAACGAGCAGTATGAATTTGGAATGGAATTAGCCGATGGTGTAATGGGTCTAGTTCCCTATGGTTTTCACAGAGATTCTGAAAGCTCTGATGATGACCTTCCTAAACGTTGGAAGAGATTTCATGCTGAAGATTCTACATTGTTTGTAGACAAAATTAAAGATGCAGTTTGTTGGGACAGAAATACTTGGAAAGACAAAACAGGACACTATTTGGGATTACAATGTAGCAAAGAAACCAAGTACATTAAATGAACGGTGTTTGTGCAAAAAACAAACTCCGTGAAATGTTCGCAGATCTCCGATGAAAATAGAAGATACATTTTTAAACGATTTTGGAGAAAAGGATGCATGCAACATTAATCCAATATGTTCCATCATCAAGAGTCAGAAATAGAAAACAGAATGATAAATCCAGAAGAGGACGAATTATCCAATACTATCTAAAAGTAAACAATAAAAATATGCGAGTTTGCAAAAAAATGTTTTTAAATACGTTGAACATTGGTGAAAGAACTATCACAGTATGGTCAAAAAGCATTGCGCGTACATTGAAAAACAAAAGTGGTTCAAAAAATATATGCCTAATGCAGCGTCGGCAATGTCTCAACTTGTTTTTTGATTCTCTGCCTAAAATGGAGTCACACTATTGTCGAGCTCTCAGTAGCAAAAAATATCTTTTGTCTGAATGGGGTTCCAAAGGACAACTTTAAACATTTTATGTTAACGATTTATCCGCAAATCAGAAGATTAAATCACTTTGCAGGACCACATTTTATGAGATGTTTGAAACAAAAAAATTGTTGTTTAACCTACACTGAAAGAAAAAGCTACGTAATATGAATGAAATCCTACGTTGTATCATTGAAATTTGTCATTGATTTTGAGCCAACGTAGAGCTTCATTGAATAAATGAAAAAAAGTTTCATTGAGTTTCATTGAAGTAAAATTAAC
This sequence comes from Musca autumnalis, assembly GCF_047663935.1. Taxonomy (NCBI): domain Eukaryota; kingdom Metazoa; phylum Arthropoda; class Insecta; order Diptera; family Muscidae; genus Musca; species Musca autumnalis. The sequence continues at coordinate 42,255,555 of NW_027411755.1, forward strand.
GAAATTGTTCATTAATCCAATGAAACTCCTTCATTTATGCAATGACACTTTTTCGTTAATGCAATGAAACTTTTTCATTAATGCAATGAAACTCCTTTATTCATGCAATGAAACTTCGTCATTGATGCAATGAAACGTTTCCGTTAATGCAATGAAACTTTTTCATTAATGCAATGAAACTTTTTCATTAATGCAATGAAACTTTTTCATTAATGCAATGACACTTCTTCATGTATGCAATGAAACCTTACGTTGGTTCAAAATCAATGACAAATTTCATTGATACAACGTAGGATTTCATTTATGTTATGAAGTCATTTCATACTCACTTAATGAACAAAAATGAAGTCAATGCTCAATATGTTTATTTCATTTTATTGCAATTAGTTTTGATCATTAATACAACAAGTCATATTTAATACCTAAGGTATTAAGCACATAGATGATAGTATTGGGCGTTGTCATCTGTAAGTAAAATTGAAACAATAAACAAATTCCTAACAAATTAACTGGTTTTCTAAACAATAACATACCTCCAACTTTTGCCGCTGAATCATCTCCTGTGTACGTCCATGATGTTAGGATACAGCATGTTTTTCTTAAGGGAGTAGTGCTTCATTGGCCACGGAGAGTCTCCGTAATTCCACTGATCATTGGATTTTCTATTTTTTATCTCCATTGCAACAATAAATGAAAATTAAAAAAGTAAATAAACGAACACATAAGAACAACAAAAAATAATTTAACAAATATTTGAATTTTCATTTCACATTATTAAACACTTCATACTTACTTTCAGCGAAGTTAATTATCCTTTTGAGCGTTGTCATCTGTAAGCAAAATTGAAAACCATAAAACAATTTTTAGTTATTTATCTGGTTTTCTTTCTAAACATTAACTTACCTTTAACTTTCGCCGTTGGACAGAAGACTATACAACATTTTCTTTTTCTAAGTAAGATATGCTTCGTTGGCCAATGGTAACAGTTTCTCCGCCATTCGACTCATCTTTTGATTTTCTATTGAATGCTTCTACTACAAGAAAAATATAAATACAAATTCACTTAAAAGAACAACTGAACACCTAAAAAATAATAGGTTTTTCCTTGTACTTTCTCAGTAAATAATACTCAGTAACTTCTTTTTAGAGAGTAAAGCATTTTATACTCTTTCAAAGGAAAAAATTAAAAAAGTAAAAAGACAACATTCAGTAAAAATTTTCAATTTGATTAATATTTACGATTATGATATTTGAATATTTTAAAATTTTGACAACCGCCTAAGCTACAAAATGTTACTGAACAAAATTCCTTCAGTAAAAATTATAAGTTCTCAGTAATAAAAAATTCAAAACAAGTTTCTCAATTCATTCTCTTTTACTGAACATTTGTGTAAAAAGCAACATTCAGTAATAATTTGTAATAATTATTACAAATTATCGAGTACGCAGACACACTTAATATTTACATTTTCTTTTCATGTTAAACACATCACAGTTTTTAAAGTTGAAAACACCAAACGTAAAATAACTTTTTTTTCATCCACACTTGACTGTGGTTTAGCACAAACTAAAACAATGTTGTTTAACATAGTTTGATGTAGCTAAGAAAGCGGTGGCTGTTTGTTAACACGTGTTTTTTTCTGCTTGTTAAATACTCACACACAACCACAAATGGACAAATGGAATTCAATGAACGACAATACAAACAATAACAAAGAACTGAGAAGAACATTCTTTTTAATGTGGATGAATACTTATGTATACCAACGCCAAGCGGTGACAATAGCGAATTTTTGTACAGTTGATGACGTTTTTGCTAGTTTTGGCAAATATTCATGCATACATATTTATGTATGTGGTTCTATACATATGTATGTATGTAGCCAATATATAAATGTGTTCTTTTTATGACTGTCAAAAATTGAATTTGTTTAATAAAGACAAAATTATTAGAAGACAAATTTTATAACTTAACAGATTTACAAAGAATACAAAACGCAAAGAGGAATTTCAAAAATGTCTCATGTATTTAATGAAACTCTTTCATTTATATAATGAAACTCTTTCATTTATTTAATGAAACTGTTTCATTAATTTTTAAAGCAAACCAAACACATCGAATATATGCATTTTTCGCCATTTTTTAAAAAGTTGTTTGCGTACTAGTGTTTTTAGCCCATTCTATTTAGTTTGAATTCAAAACATATATATTTTTCTTAAATTTATAGAAATTACAATGAAACCAAAAATTATTGAATTTTAAATAACGTAAAGTTTCATTGCATGAATGAAACATTTCATTATATTAATGCAACGTTTCATAACATCAATGAAAAATAATCGATGAAACCCGTTCATTGATACAACGAAGCATTTTTCTTTCAGTGTAGGACAAGAAGAATATAACATTCACCAAAAAAGAAAGAAGATGCCTGAAAAGACAAAAATAAAGATAAGGAAGAAGATAGACATGTTTTCTCTGGTCAGCTGTTTATATTATCGATCAAAGCTACAAAATCATAATTTAGTTTTTTACAACTTAAAAAATCAAAAAGCCTCTTGTTTTCTGTGGGATGAGGCGGAAGGTGTAAAGCAGCCCGCCGTAAGCCCGAGCCGTACCAAGTTATGTATTTGGATCATAATTTTTTTAAAAGTTTTAAAAACGTTTCATTTTTTAAAACCATTCGACCTGGTCGTGGAAAAGGCGATGCTAAAGTAACGGATGTGCTTGGTTTTAAATACACGCCAAATGGGGATACATTTTTTAAACTCAACTTTTCGGATCAGTGGAAGACTTTACCTAAAAAATTACATTGTGCTACAGTGAAAATTTGCAGGGTTCTGATGCATAAATTCGGTATTGTGGGAGTCCATGGAAGACGAAAATACCTTTGGTTTTCTTGGGTCACTTCGTTTTTTGATTTTATAACGGCAAATGTAGTGAAAAACGGGATTTCTTGGATTTTCAAATTTAAACGGACATAAATTATTTTTTCCACAATGGAAATTTACAGCTTATTTTTTTTTTAAATGTGAAAATTATGGCTTTCGATTTCGCATTTTTCCTTGATAAAAGTAAAAAATTACGCAATTTGGTGTCTTCTACGCAGCCTAGAGCACGAGGAAAAGCTTTTTCCTGTTTTTTGATGCGTTTTTGTCACACTTAAATCACTATACCATTTGTTACCAGATTTTTAAAAATTATGGCTTGTTCGAAAGACATGATTCTCACCTTTTAAATAAAATAATAAGCTGTAAATGTCCGTTGTGGAAAAAAGAAGTTATGGCTGTTTTAAGTTGAAAATCCAAGAAATCCCGTTTTTCACTACATTTTCCGTTATAAAATCAAAAAACGAAGTGACCCAAAGAAACCGAAGGTATTTTCGTCTTCCATTAACTCCCACAATACCGAATTTATGCATCAGAACCCCTGCAAAAAAATTTTGTCCACTTTTGTAGCACAGTGTTATTAATGGAATAATTACATTTTAGTTTTCGAACCTACCGCAATTATACAGTGAGAGAAGAAAAATAACAACTAAGAAATATGAAGATCTATAATCTTTAAAACAAACACTACCTCTACATAATTTGCCAAAAGAGTAGCTTAATCAGAATATCAAAATATTTTTCAATTTCTTAAAATGTTAGATTTGTAACCCCTTAATTTTTTTAATCATATTAATTTGTTTTGTTTTTACCATTTTGGCGACACAAATACGCATTTTTTAATTTAATAAACGAACTATGTATATACACGGTGCTCTCGAAGCAAATTTAAATGGAAGGTGCTTGCAGCTGGGAAGTTTTTGAGATTCTGAAACCACAATGTTCATAGATGAGAAAAATCAAAAAACAAAAAAAAAAAATCGCCGAAGCGCTTTTTAAATAAATCGCGATTCAAGTTGACATTTTTTGGAGTTGTTTAGGTTTTTGCAATTTTGGTTGGAAACCGTAAATCCCATCAAAATGGGAATGAAGAAAATGTTGTAGCTATCAAAATTCTATACAAGAGCGGCCTTCATGATATTTTCGTAAGTTTTACCATTTTTGAGATATAGAAGTTTAAATTGGGACAATTCAAATTGGGACAAGTCTCCTTATAAAACAATGTTATGACTGCAAATTCCCAACTTAAACGTATATATCTCAAACATGGTACAATCTAAGAAAAAATAAATCAGCCAATCTTGTAGAGAATTTTCACAGCTACAAAAATTTCTTTTATACCCATTTTGACATGACTTGCGGGTTTCAAGCAAAATATTGAAGACTTAAGATAAAAACCTAAAAATTTGAACTGAAGCTCTATATCTCAAAAATGGAAAAACCTACGAAAAACCTAAAGGTCAGTCTAGTAGAGAATTTTCACAGCTACAACATTTTCTTTAGTCCCATTCCGATAGGATTTGCGGTTTCCAAGCAAAATAGTGAAAACAAAACACTTAAAAATGTGAATTTTGACCTCGATTTATTTAAAAATCTCTACAGCTTTGATCTATGAACATTGCTGTTTCAGAATTCACAAAAACGTCCCCTGTGTAAGCGTTTTTCATTAAAAGTTAGTTAGGCGCACCCTTCATGATATTGTTTTATAATAGGGGGATACAGTCAGTGCATTGTCCCATATTGAACTTCTATATCTCAAACATGGTAAAACCTACGAAAATACCATTAAGGTCAATCTTATAGGGAATTTTCACTGCTACAATATTTTCTCTAATCTCATTTCGATAGGGCTTGCGGTTTCCAAACAAAATCGTGAAACCCATAAAAATGTCAACTTGAATCGCGATTTATTAAAAACGTTCCGGCGATTTTTTTGTTTATTGATTTTTCTCATCTATGAATATTGTAGTTCCAGAATTTGCAATAACTTCTCAGGTGCAAGCACTTCCATTTAAATTTGTTTCAAAAGCACCGTGTATACAGTTTTATTTCATGAAATTCATATAAAAGGAACAAGTCGTAATTCGCAGCAACAAATACAAAAACTGTACAAAGAAAAAGTACAACGTATCTTAAAGGAAAAAACATATGGTAATTATAATAATCATGTTTTATATTAAGTATTACACCCAAAAGTTTTGTTCCATTAAACCCACTAATTATTATCTGATAACCATGTTTAATTTCAAGCTTCTTCTTTATATTATGCTCAAATTATTCTTTCAATTTCGCTCCGACTGGACTATTATTGCGACCTACAGGACAGCTACACAATCGGATAAGAATTTTGTTTTTGGCCCATTTTGCCCCTCACGATCATCACCAACAATGGGGTCACTTCCGGTGGGAACTCGACCTAGCTACAAAACGCTCCATAATTTAGGCCTGGTGTTTTATTAAAATTTTTAATGGGCGGGCGGACACATATGCTTAGATCGCTTTATCTCGTCGAGATATGAAAAATGGCAAGGGGGATCTGCGACGAATACTTCGCGATGTTAAATGAATATTGGACCAAATAAACTTATAATATCCTTTCCACATTGTTGAGTAAAGTATAAATATTTTATGTTAAAAAATCCGTAAATTGAAGGAAAAGGTCGTAAGTCCCAGGAAAAATACAAAACTGTACAAGGAAAAGGTCGTAAGACCAAAGACATCCAATTATCTCACAAACGCGACGTAACTTGATCAAACAAAGTACAGATATTGAAGCGGAATAAATAAACGAAGAATACTGCTTTTACCACCATAATAAAATCTGTCATAAACAAAGCGTTGGAATGTTTTTTCTTCCTCCTGAAAAATTCCTAAAAATGGACTTACGACCTTTTCGTACGTAGCCGACGATATATTCTTGATCAGGGTAACATTCTGAGTCGATCTATGCACGTCCATCTGTGGTAATCAATGTAACATTCACAAAAATTGAGGTAGGACCCTGACATTTTGGGAAGATTTCGGTCCACGCTTTAGGGCATAGGTCCATGTTTTGGTATAACCCCCATATAACGGTATTTTGTGGATTTTAGCTACAATTTCTAACCGAACTAGCTGTAATTTGACATTTGAAGTTCAGAGGTCACGAAACTTCTTCCCTAAAAATCATCAATATAGGTCCATGTTTAGCTACAATTTATAACCGAACTAGCTGTAATTTGACATTTGATGTTCTCAGTGGTCACGAAATTTCTCCACCAAAAATCGTCAACATTGGTCCATGTTTTGATATAGCCCCCATATAACGGTATCTCCCGATTTTTGGTATTTTGAGGATTTTGGCTACAAATTTAAACCGAACTAGCTGTAATTTGACATTTCGTCGGTGTCATGCTTAAGTGTTCCATACGCCATTTTTGACTTTTTGAGATACAGGTGGTTTCCAGTGTTTTCCGGTATGCTCTTTCTGAATTTCTAGTCGGCTTTCTCTTATCTGCTCTATTTTCCGAGATATCCACGCCTCGACGGGAAAGCATAAACTTTTTCAGTTATGAAATTAAAAAATTTAAAAACTTACAAGTTTAAAAACACATTTCAAAAATCAGAATTTTAATTTTCGATTTAGAAGTATTTAGTTTATTAAGGCAAAAATGGAAAAATTTTTTGTCACTTTGTTCCATGTGATTTACAATATTTCACATTTGTGTCATAAGTGCGGATCGACAAAAATTCTTTTTTTAAAAAAATCTCTATAACTTTATATTCCAATACATATTTCTCAAAATGTTTGCAAATATGTTCTATATACTATTATTAATATTTCAAGTCAAAAATATAAATATTTGCTTTAGTGAGCTCCACACAGTTGTGACACAAAACATTAAAATTCGATTATCTCAAAACGGGCAAATGGCGTATGGAACGCTTAAGCATGACACCGACGATTTGAGGTTCTCTGTTGTCACGAAACTTCTCCACCAAAATCGAACTAGCTTTAATCGAACTAGGTTAGATTAGATAATTTAGCCATTTGGGGTATACGTGGTAGAAAATTTTTTTCATTTTAATTAAGACTATTTTATGATGGAGCGTATTAAAAGCTCGGCCCGCTCGAACTTAACGGCTTTTTTAGTTGTTATTTATTTGAAAATTGTGCCTATAAGGTCTTCGGCTTTCTTTTTTCACTTGCAAAAAATCGCCAATCGTTAAGCTCGACTCCAATGAGAAATTTATTAAAATTAATATTAAAATGATTTCGCCCTTATAGGCAAAATTTTCAAAAATAATGTTTTCCTTGTCGTCGACGAAGTAATGCGTTTAGCTCTGAATGGCAGACGTAGTATCCAGTGGATGACATTTTAACAGCTTAAAGAGTGATAGCGTGTGGCCAAGTAACTATAGTGCTAAGTAACAAGCAACCTGCTGCAAAATATCAACTCCATGAAAGATGACTCTTGTTTAGCGGGGCTAGAAATCAATGTTGTAAAATCTAAGGTTATGCCTCGGTGGCTCATAAGGTTTTTGTGAAGGGATAGCAACTGGGGAGACTTTATTCTTGCCAGTATTGTTCTTCGCACTACCCTTGAGAACCACTGAATCACAAGGTTTTTGTGAAGATACAGCAATTGGGTAGGTTTTACTTCCACCAGTGCTGTTCTTCGCACTGCCCCTGTTCGCCGCTGAAGCAGACGAGACAGACGGGCTGACCAGCCTGACACCGTTGAATTCTTCGCTCCTCTGAAGTCCTCAGCCGATTTGATCACCGCCCTTTGAACATACCGACGCTATCTTAGTTCCACCACTACCTCGTTTCTCCGTCTAGGCGCCGCTTTTTTTGAGGTTGCTTGCCCTGCCTTACAACTGACCTACGTCCTACACCATGTTTAAGGGCTTTGAAAAGAGGGCAGCAGAAAGACTAAGAGAAGCAGCCGATGTTGATTTTTTCGACTTTTTGGCCTTCTTCAGCCTGATTTGTTTAATGGGGAAGTATGGACCCTCTGAAGTCACTTTCATAGTGGAATCAACAGGGTTCCCCCCTTCACTCGACGTGGGAATTTCGTTAATGGATGGAATCTTGCCATCGCTAATTGAGGATATTTTCTCTCGAACTTCCTAACAAACTTTAGGTTCTTCCGGAGTGGCTTAGATTCCCACTCGGTGATGATTTTTGAATCTTTACTTGCATTGCTGCTTAGCTCAAGGCTATTTTAGAGGTCGTGGATTTTTTGTGACTCATCCACTTTATCCAGGCCGCTAAATCTAATATGTAATTGCCAATTCAACATTTTAATATGAACGTGGCAACACTTCACACGGGATCACGTGTAAGAATTACAGGTGACACCCTTGAGTCTTTCTACTGGATGACTAATAAAAAATCAGCTCTTTTTAATTTTGGCCGATCAGGAGAACATTGGATGGAGACTGCAAGACCCACGGGAAGAGAAAACAAAAAATAAAACTTTAAAATTTTATTAAGTCACAATTTCGGCTACTTTTAAACCAAACATTTAAAATATTTGTTTTAAAAATTTGTTGTGGTTTACAATTCAGGGCCCATCGTTGGAAATCACGTGCGCGCCTTAGTTCTCTAAGATTAACCCGACATCTAACACCACCTTATTTTACTGCCAACCTAAAAAGGAATAAATCGTGCTTAGGTATGTTTATTTGTAAGTAAATATAATTCATAGCCACCTGCCAGGAGAGTTCACGCCATTTAAATAGTTTTCCTGGAAATAAAATGAGAAAATAAATCAGACTTAGCATTATTTGTTTATGAAACTCGAAACTTCAATACATTAACAATACTAACCTAAATGTTCGGACAGATGAACATGCCTCTCCTCGTCGTAGATTAGATGCAGGTGGCGAAAATTTAGGGGTGTTTCGTATATCCAGGGATAAATAGGGATGGATTTCCCCGCACTAGCTAAGACCATTACTGCCATAATAGCTACTCGTTTCATTGACACCGACACATCATCTCGTTACGCTTGAGGCGTTATTTAACTTTTTTTTATTTTTCTACAGCCCTATAGGCTGAGCTAACGCCGGTGCTGTAATAGTTAGCCAATACCGCCAGTAAGTCAGTGCCATCTACGACCGTTGGGATGCGACAGTGTCACTCTCACCGACAACCTCTTCCATCTTAACAAGTTGGAATGCATCCTTTTTGCGGCAGCGAAACCTGAAACGTACGCATATAAAAAACGCGCTCTACAGTTGCTTACACAAATTTTCTGCGATCTACATTCGGAACGGTGAACTACTGAACATCACCAACCAAATTTCCTCTCCAGTTGAAACTGAATTGCGCGACAAACGCTTCTTTGGAATCCACTGGGAAGAAGTCAACATGATGCTGTACCAGCTAAAATGTGAAAAGGTCGGTCGGTGCAGAACTACAAACTCGATTAGAGAGGTAGAATTTTGAAGAGAATCAATCGTTAAGTCCGGACAATTTTTCGTAAAATTTATGAGGAAGAGTAGATGTTCGGTCTTCACAGTCTTGCAATGTTGTTGGATAGTCCCTGCAACCCTTTCAGGGTTGGCCCATAATAGGACGTGTATTAAATTCCCATATTCGAAACCGATCCCTGTCTGTTATCTCTGTTCCATATTTATATTAACAATTTTATTCGACATGCCTTTTAATTAAATTATTTCATTTCATAGTGTTTATGGCAAAGTGTCTGGTTTTCAAGTTGCCGTCGTTTGTCACTCATATCAAACGATTACTAAAGACGAAATTTTTACTTTAAACCACATTTAAAGAAAATTCGATTTGGTCGGATTATTTGTAAATTCATTTATGTTATGTGCCGCCTAACGTTTTAAAACGTTGTTCGTATAAAACTTGAAAACCGCGACGAAAATTACCAAGACTCATTTGACAGTTGTCGCAGTAGGTGACAGTTTGTTTGAAAGTTAGTTGGTTGGCTGGCTGTCTGTCTGTCTGCCTGCCAGCCAGCCTGCCTGGATTCGATGGTATATTAAGTTTAAACGTGTTAAGGAGGAGATATTTTTCGTGTATACGACGTGTGGTGTGTGTATGTGTAAATTTAAATGTGATTGCATGTCGTTTCACACATTTGTGGTGACCGTATCAAATGACATGGAAATTAGGTTAAAGACTGTCCAAATAAACAAGCAATTTTTTGAGTTATAAGCTCAAAGAGATGACAGCTGTAATTTGTTTAAAAATTGTTTATCTTGTGGATTGGAGTTTGGGAGAATTTTTTTTGTTGGGTGTATTGTTATAGAGTGTGAGAAATTAGTTTTTTTATTTCTGTTTTATTCGAAGTATTTGTTGTTGCATTCCTGACTTTGTACAAAAATAATATTTTTTCAGGCGTAATATGTTTTTAATAGTTGGCTACTTGAAAAAATATTCTTTAAAAATTTACGTATTTTTTACTACTTCAAAAATTTTTTTAAAGTCCACGTATGTTTGGCTACTTGAAAAAATATTCTTTAAAAAATCCACGTATTGTTGGCTACTTGCAAAAATATTCTTTAAAAAATCCACGTATTGTTGGCTACTTGAAAAAAATATTCTTTAAAAAATAAATCCACATATTGTTGGCTACTTGAAAAAATATTCTTTAAAAAATAAATCCACGTATTGTTGGCTACTTGAAAAAATATTCTTTAAAAAATCCGCGCATTGTTGGCTACTTGAAAAAATATTCTTTAAAAAATCCACGTATTGTTGGCTACTTGAAAAAATATTCTTTAAAAAATCCGCGCATTGTTGGCTACTTGAAAAAATATTCTTTAAAAAATCCACGTATTGTTGGCTACTTGAAAAAATATTCTTTAAAAAATCCACGTATTGTTGGCTACTTGAAAAATTTTTCTTTAAAAAATCCACGCATTGTTGGCTACTTGAAAAAATATTCTTTAAAAATTCCACGTATTGTTGGCTACTTGAAAAAAATATTCTTTAAAAAATCCACGTATTGTTGGCTACTTGAAAAAAATATCCTTTAAAAAATAAATACACGTATTGTTGGCTACTTGAAAAAATATTCTTTAAAAAATCCACGTATTGTTGGCTACTTGAAAAAATATTGTTTAAAAAATCCACGTATTGTTGGCTACTTGAAAAAATATTCTTTAAAAAATGCACGTATTGTTGGCTACTTGAAAAAATATTCTTTAAAAAATCCACGTATTGTTGGCTACTTGAAAAAATATTCTTTAAAAAATCCACGTATTGTTGGCTACTTGAAAAAATATTCTTAAAAAAATCCACGTATTGTCGGCTACTTGAAAAAATATTATTTAAAAAATCTACGTAATGTTGGCTACTTGCAAAAATATTCTTTAAAAAATCCCCGTATTGTTGGCTACTTGAAAAAATATTATTTAAAAAATCCTCGTATTGTTGGCTACTTAAAAAAATATTCTTTAAAAAATTCAAAAAAATATTCTTAAAAAAGTCCAAGTATTCTTGGCTACTTGAAAAAATATTCTTTAAAAATTAACGTTTTGTTAGCTACTTGAAAAAATATTTTTTTTTTAAATCCACGTAATGTTGGCTACTTGAAAAATATTCTTTAAAAAATCCACCTACTGTTGGCTACTTGAAAAAATATTTTTTTAAAAAATCCACGTATTGTTGGCTACTTGAAAAAATATTCTTGAAAAAATCCACCTATTGTTGGCTACTGGAAAAAATACTTTTTTAAAAAGTCCACATATTGTTGGCTACTTGAAAAAATATTCTTTAAAAAATCCACGTATTTTAGGCTACTTGAAAAAAATATTTTTTTTAATCCGCGTTTTTATGGACGCTTGAAAAAATGTTCTTTAAAAAATCCACATTTTATTGGACGCTTGAAAAATATTCTTTAAAAAATCCACGTTTTGTTGGGTGCTCTTAACCCACCCATCCATAACATACGCAACACCAGAATATTCCCATTTACGCATATGTATTTATTTTCAATATTTCCTTTCTCTTGTTTATATTGTCTATCCTTTAAATATTATATCGATCTACCAACAACCTCTTCCGCATCTTTATTTTATTTGGATATACCAACCAGTGTGTATACCGATTTCATCAATGTCCTGACAATCGTATCAGTCATTCACTTAATCATTGCTCCTGTCACATGTGAATGGCATATGCACAGGCACATCATGGGTTGTGGTATGTCTTTGTCATCTCTTTCGGTTAACTGACACATGAACACCTACACACACATACACCTGGAAATCTAGCAAAGTGGTATTGAGGTAGGCTTTTATAGGAAATTGAAGATTCTTTTGTTATTCTTGCATATGTCAGTCAGTGTCAATGGTGAGGGGGCTGTGGTTGCACATTAAGGTGACCAGTAAGGTGAAAACATTCTACTATTGAAAAAAGAAGCAGAAAGAAAACCCCTTAAACGCAGAAGAACGAAAAACTCAATCTTTTAAGGACAATGATTTGCGAATCTGCATGTGGAAAGTCTGGACTCTGTACCGGGAAGATGCACTGGCGGATATACTTGCTGAGATTAATAAATCTAGGCACCAGTTTCACTCAATGGATGAAAGATAATATCCGAATTGCATCTTATCTTTCGTCCACTCATCAAAGCTAAATTCTTTAACGCCAGTCACATCTGCACTCATATCTCGAACGGCAAGCCAATTCACTCGAAAGGTATCGGTAGAAAAGAAGGGAGGAGAAAATTTGAATTTGAAAATATCGATATCTACAGAAGTTAGAATGAAGCATCAATGAGTGAAGCATCATTATAGTATTGGTAATAAGAGGTTCAGTAAAGGCACGTTCTGCTGTAGAGATGGTTAAGGAATAATTAATAAGATATGGTTAAAGAAATTCAATGTGACGATAATATTTCTAAAAACGTGGATTAGAAAAACCTCCAAGGACTTTGTCACGGGCTATAAAAAGTGAAAAGCCTAGGTTCAGTAACAGAACCACCCTTCGCTTTTTCCAGACGATGATACTGGTTGAGAACATTTTTGAGATACTACTAACTTGTTCAACTTTTCCACAATTACCATGCAGATTAAGTTTGTGTTTACCTGTTTTTTGTTGTATCGGATGGTATCATGACATTTTATGGTATGCGACGTAATTCTCGTCTCTTCAGTTTTTGGCTGCTCGACAGTCTGCCCCAGTCAGTTAAAATAACTTGGGTACCTCTACGGCTCAGTCACCGCAACAGCCACAAATGTGATTGAAGTCCTGTTTTCTTTCTTCACAAGGGTGGAGATTGACTAAACCGTTGGTCACAGTTTACCGTTTATTGTTGTGCTGTGGGGCTTGTAAAATTCACCCTGATCGGAAATTGGATAGAGAGCTAAGCTGATGCTGTCGTTGTTTAGTGGCTTAGTAGTCATTACCACTCGTCCATTGGAACATCGTTGTTCATTTCGCCGTCAGATTGGAACCGTCGCACTGTATATTGGTCAACCAAACTCTGGCACTAGGGCACAGCGGGGTTTTCTGGGGGCGAGAACAGTCCCAGGCCGATGTCGTCTCAAGCTAGAGATGGACAGTGGGTAAATACCCAATGGGTAAATACCCGGTAAATTGGGTAAATACCGGGTAAATACCCATTTGTGGGTATTTATTTGGGTATTTACTATATTGAATCGCTAATACAACATCTTAGACCCTATTTCTGGGTTTAGGCTATGAAATCGATTCAAAATGGATAGTTTTACAATACTTTAAACAAGTGGGTAACTACTTGGGTAAATACCCGAGTATTTACCCATGTGTTGGGTAAAAACTCATTAACTGCCGAACCACTTGACGTAGGTTGACAAAATTTGGCTCAAATCTTACTTATGTCAAGAGAATATCTAGCATTGAAAATTGGGTCTCTGGGTCCATGTTTTGATATAGCCCCCATATAACCGTACCTCCCGATTTAAGGTATTTTTTGCCTATTTGCCTCATTGTACAATCATAGTCGCTGAAATTTGGCATATTGAGTTCTCAATATGTTGAAAATACCCTTGCAAAAACTTGTCAACATAGGTCCACGTTTTCTAATAGCCCCCATATAAGGGTACCCCGATTTCGACTATTTACCCAAATTTGGGTAAAAACTCTTTAACTGCCGAATCACTTGACGTAGGCTAACGAAATTTGGCTCAAATCTTACTTATGTATATCAAGAGAATATCTAGTAATGAAAATGGTCCATGTTTTAATATAGCCCCCATATAGCCGTACCTCCCGATTTAAGGTATTTTTCATCTATTAGCCACATTTTACAACCAAATTGGCTGTAATTTGGCACATTGAGTCCTCAATGAGTATAAAATATCCTTGCAAACATTTGTCAACGTAGGTCCATGCTTTCTTATAGCCCCCATATATGGGTACCCCGATTTCAAGTATTTACCCAAATATTGGGTAAAAACTCTTTATCTGCCGAACCATTGGCGTAGGCTCACAAAATTTGGCGTAGGTCCACGCTTTTTTGTAGCCGCCATATAAGGGTATTGAAAATGGAGTCCCTGGGTCCACTTTTTGATATAGCCGTACCTCCCGATTTCAGAAACCCATATTGGGGCTACAAGAAAACGAGGACCTACGTCGACAATTTTTTGCAAGGATATTTTATACATATTGGGAACTCACTGTACCAAATTACAGTCAGTATGATTGTAAAATGTAGCTAATAGTTTAAAATACCTTAAATCGGGATGTACGGCTATATGGGGGCTATATCAAAACATGGACCCAGGGACTCCGTTTTCAGTACCTTTATTACTATTGATATAAGAAAGTTTTGAGCCAAATTATACTCCCTGAGGACTCACTGTGCCAAATTACAGCCAATTTGGTTGTAAAATGTGGCTAATAGATGAAAAATACCTTAAATCGGGAGGTACGGCTATATGGAGGCTATATCAAAACATGGACCCAGAGACCCCATGTTCAGTACCAGAAGTTCTTTTGACATAAGAAATATTTATGTCAAGTTATGTCAGCCTACGTCAAGTGGTTCGGTAGTTAAAGAGTTTTTACCCAAAATTTGGGTAAATACTCAAAATCGGGGTACCTTTATATGAGGGCTATTAGAAAACGTGGACCTATGTTGACAAATTTTTGCAAGGGTTTTTTCTACATATTGAGAACTCACTGTGCCAAATTACAGCCAATTTGGTTGTAAAATGTGGCTAATAGATGAAAAATACCTTAAATCGGGAGGTACGGCTATATGGAGGCTATATCAAAACATGGACCCAGAGACCCCATGTTCAGTACCAGAAGTTCTGTTGACATAAGAAAGATGTAAGCCAAATTTTGTCAACCTACGTCAAGTGGTTCGGCAGTTAATGAGTTTTTACCCAACACTTGGGTAAATACTCGGGTATTTACCTAAGTATTTACCCACTAGTTTAAAATATTGTAAAACTAACCATTTTGAAACGAGTTTACAACCTAAACCCAGTAATAGGGTTTAAAATGTTGTATTTGCCATTCAATATAGTAAATACCCAAATAAATACCCACAAATGGGTATTTACCCGGTATTTACCCACCGTGTGGGTATTTACCGGGTAAATACCCGGTAAATACCATCTCTATCTCAAGCACAGCACAGTGCGAAATATGGGAACATTAGTGGAACTTTACTCAAAAATTAAAGTACATAGAACTAACAATATTATTGTTGGGATCCATTTTTAAGTATCGCACGACAAATGCCTCCTATTCCGTTTTTTTATTTACCCTGCGAAACAACTAGAAATGCACTTAAAGTTGCATTTTTTTTACAATATTTATTTGCCTTCAAATTACTTCTAGCTTTGCTTAAGTAATAGAGTTATACAAACAAATGGTAAGTTAATTGACTATATTTTTGTCGGTGTTATAATTCTTGACAATTTTTTAATTATTTGGCGTTTATAGAGTTGTAATATCTAATTTAGTTTGGTTTCTATTCGTTCCCCAAAAATATATTGGCCGGTACCGCTCAATGGGGGTATACGCGAACAGATATTGACAATATTTTGTACATATGTTCTCCATCCACTGAAACACCAATATACCAATTTGCAGCAAAATCGTTTGAAAAATGAACCTAATACGTAAAAACGGTCACCATCGATATGTGGGGGCTATAGGAAACCGCAGGTCTATTTGGCCAATATTTATACACATACAACCCTCAACTATGTATAAGAAAAAATTTTGGAAAATTTTTAGTAACCAACGTTCCTCACATTAAAAGTTATGAGTAAAGTTCCACTAAAGTGCCCATATTTCGCACTGTGCGTCTACAAGAAAATAGTGTCAGGGTTATTGTGCGAACGACTAAAGCATATGGTCAACGAAATAATTGGGCCATACCTCGCAAATCCACCATTGCGTAGATATTTACCTTGCGTTTATTCCTGGTGAAGATCAAGGGATACAGATCGACGTTTACCATTATTTTGTCGTATAAATCAACTTCAAAGGTCAAAGACATAAAACTATAATATATGTGAATGTGACCTCATGCGTATAAATGTTATTTATTTTCACTCTAAGGAGCTTTGACCTCTTGTTGTTGAATTCCATGCCCACACATATAATTGATTATACAATATTTCAAACCAGGTCAAAAAGGGGTTGCTTTGATCCTTGGCACCGACTGTTCGGGATCAAGTCCCTGATTGGTATGCATAGTGCTGTCTTGCGTACAGCTTTTTAATAATTGGCAGGAGTAAGATCTAAATGCTCTCTGATATGGATTTAAAAGTGAAATGTCAGGGTTCAATAACGGTTGGTTGCTCGTTCAACTGTTTTACCATTAACATTCAAATTACGTTTGGACTAAATAGTCTGTATGGTTCTGTGTATCCGATGGCATTTGGGACACCATAAATCATCAGCTGTAGTGGTATTCGACGTAATACTTGAATTTTCACCCTTTCACTCTCTGGGTGCTCTACAGTCAGTCCCATTCAAATTAAATAACTTAAGCATATTTTCGGGTTAGTTATCGTGAGGTCCACAAACGTGACATAAGTCCTCCCTTCCTTTTTCGAGAGAGGAACTTAACCTGACTGTAGTATCATTTGTGCTACCCGAATATCAGAATTGTTGCGCATCAGGACATCAGATGTATACGTTAAGCAACTCTACCTTGGCAGTTCCAAACCTGACTGTACCTCCATACATTCCATGTAGGCGTCATTAGAGGCATACTTAAGCAAGAGATGGCTGTACAGGTGCAACAGGAAGACAAGACCCCTACCTCCATTTTTGGTGCGATTCTTCCTCATTCCATTGCAATCATCACAACGATTCAAGCTGCAGCTGTTGTTGAGCTTGGTTTCCTGCATCGCCAAGACCATTAAATTCTTCTGACTCTTTCCTCGAACTAACATCCGAGTCCATTGCAATTAAAGTGCTATAAGGATGTATTTTCAGGGATTAGTTAAGTCCTGCTTATACGGTTGATGTTAGGAGACTGCTGGGAGTCCCGTATTATGACACCTGAGAAACGATACAGATACAAACATGTTGTAACGATCAGTTATTGCGTTTAGCTGGGGTGTACTCAGTCGCTCTTGCCTTATATACAAGCCACTACGAGACCTATCGGGGCTCAGCTTACCACAGGAACTTCTATCCCGTGAGACTTCTATGTCCTTTTGTTATCAAAGCTTGCTTGGTCCTCTGCTAAACATGGTATAATACTCTGACGGGAGACCTCTCGACCTTCTCGTTATCTAGACTTCTTCGTTATCTCTCGGCCCTCGGTTAACTACAGCAAAATCCTATGTAAAGAGACCAATCTGCCCTCTCGTTACTTAAATTATTTCCAGACCTTCCGTTGCTTGGCTAAATACAGTAGAATCCTTTCACGTGACTCCTCTCGGCCCTCTTGTTATCTACACTTGTTCGAGACCTCTCCGTCATAACTAACTACCTTAAAATTCTATGTCAAGAGACCTCTCAGCCCTCCCTTTATCTAAACTATTTCGACAACTTTCTGCCCTTGGATAAACACAGACCAGTCGCCCTCTCGCTCTTTAATTCATATCGAGGACCTGGACTAAACACAAAACGACTCTTTAACACGACACTAGTCGCCCCTCTCGCTCCTTAAATTATCTATATTGAGATGTATAGGCTCTCGGTTAAAAACAGAAAATCCTTTTGGCATGAGACCAACCAGCCCTCTCGGTTTTAAAACTATTTAGGACCTATCGGCTAAGCACGGAAAATTACTTTGACGTGAGACATGTCGTTCCTCTTTTTCTTCAAATTACTTCGAGACCTTTCGGCCCACGGTTAAACAAAAAATTCTTCCACGTAAGAACTGTCGGCCCCTCGTCATCGAAATTATCCTGAGACCTACCGGCCATCGGTTAAACACGGAGGTGACGACCTTCGCGTTCTTTAAATTATTTAAACCTGCTCTTTAAATTACTCTAACCTGAGACCTGCTTTAAAAGTCTTTGCTGCCACGGTGAATAGCCCCATTCTACTCTTACTCGTAAAGTCGATGCCACATCGTCAGTCTGTATCTTCTTTACAACTTTTGCCTAGGCTCCATTCACTGTGAGAATGTTTTGTTCCCAACTATAGTTCCCACTATGCATAAACCAGATCAACAAGCGAATTCAATATCGTTATTTTCAATCTTCTTCAGCGCCAAAACCAACTAAAAACTATATCAACATTCTCGGTAGTGGTGATGTCCAGAAAATTCCGTTGTGCTAATTGGTAATAGTGTGGGTCTTTGTCTTTCTCATTAAAGTCAATGTTATAACAGAATTCTTCGACGACTCGGGAGTGCAGCTATTGAAGGCCTGTCGCAATTGACAATCTGTCGACATGGGTTTGAATTACGTCTGGGATGTCTGACTGGTAGATCCTGATAGCCTTGGAGGAGGATTCTGCATTACAATGTGATAGTTGGGGTAAGTTGCCAGTAGGAATTGTCGAGCAAGTAACCCGTTATGTTGCCCTATCGACAGGATCCTAGGATCCTCATGAAAATGATCCTCACTCAACATCGTTACACATCTAGTAGCAATTCGAAGAGCACCGATTTGAACCACTTGACCTTGGATGTCGCTATTATATTTTCCCATGACAGCTGTGGATACTGGAATGATTACTAAACATGGCTTCTTGCACCGCCGCTACCAAGACATTTTTCTACTCAGAAAGTCAAGTATCCGTTGCTGAGGTTATTGATCTTCTACAGTCCATTCCAAAGCTAAGAAAACATCATATAAAAACCCATGTCAAATAAATCAGAATGAGATTTTTAACAATTCGTTTAAACAGAACATTTTTTCTATAGGAAAGTTTTGGAATTAAATAACTGACATTAAAATAAATAATTCGAATATACAATTTTCCAATGTTTTGTGGTATAAATGCTAGTTTCCAAGCATAGCCTTCGTCCACCCACTATATTAACATTATAATATGCCTGGAGATCGGACTTAACCACCCGTGAAACGTAGCATAATTGTTGAATGTGTGGGTCTTCGGTGGATTCCTAATTTTTCATAACAGCTCAACTCGAAAGAGAATTAATTCAAATAGAACTATAAAATGACCTTTGCCTTAAAAAGGCAAAACAAAAAAAAAAAAAAAACATGTTTTCTTAAGCCGAATCACGCCGACCTGTTCTTTTGTCCACCCCATTTTTTAAAACCATGCTTTGAGGAACCATTCTAAGCATTGGAGTAGTGTCTATGTTCAGTACGACATTCGTACTTGGCAATTAGAGCTTCCATTTTATTGACCTAAAAATACAATTGGCAATGAGGGAAGTCTGGGTGACGTAGGGGATGGAAGATACCAAGCAACGGTCCTGACCGGTTTTAACATGGCAAAGCCCAGGATTTATCTTGGTCCCTCTTTCATCTCAAGTGGACACTGACCTCCCCGTGGTGTCACCTGGGGAACTGCCTTTAGCACCCGTTAAAGGTAGTGAGCTAACATGTGCCGCGCGTTCTCCCATAAGAACGTTAAAAACTTGGGTTTGGGCGTCGGGTTAGTAACCCTCCCCTAGAAAAAACAGCATACTATGAAAGAACGAAAGAAAAGAAAAACAACCCCCTCTAAAGTTGACGAACCCCGCAAACGTTTTAAGGACCATGATCTACGAATCTGCACCTGGAATGTGTGCACTCTTTATAGGGAAGGTGCATTCTTCGCATTGGCAGACGTACTTGAAAAGTACAAGGCCGATATTACTGCCATACAGGAAATACGATGGATTGGGAAAGGCGTCACAACAACACCTAAAGGTGACGCACTGTATTATAGCTGTCATGACGTAAAGAATGAGTTTAGTTGCGGATTCGTAGTTAGTCGGAGACTAAAACATCTGGTATCCAGCTTCACCCCAGTGAATCAAAGACTTGCTGCAATTCGAATAAAAGCTAAATTCTTCAACATCAGCTTTATTTGCGCTCATGCTCCCACTGAAGAAAAGGACGAACAGACTAAAGATATATTTTACAAGCGCTTAGAAGAAACATATGACAGTTGCCCTGCCTATGACATTAAAATCATTCTAGGCGATTTTAATGCCAAAATTGGAAACGAGAATATCTTTGGCCCAACAGTCGGGAAATTCAGCCTCCACAGTGAAACATCTGACAATGGTATGAGGCTGATAGACCTTGCAGCTGCAAAAAACATGGTAGTTAGCAGTACCAGATTTAATCATCTCGATATTCATAAGGGCACCTGGCTGTCTCCAGATCAGAAAACAAGAAATCAAATTGATCATGTTGTGATAGATGGAAGACATTCATCGAGCGTGTTGGATGTACGATTGTTCCGAGGCGCAAACATTGATTCGGACCACTACCTTGTTGCAGCAAAGGTACGCACCCGCTTAAACGTGGCAAACAAAGTACGAACAGACATAACACGAAAGTTAGACATCGGTAAGCTACAATCACAACAGATAGCCACAGCATATTCCACTCAACTAGCCCAATTGCTTAATCAAAGCACTCCTCATCCCGATAACATATCAGCGCAGTGGCAAAGCATTGCCCACTCCATGCAAACAGCCGCAAAATCCATACTTGGATACCAGAGGCCTCCACCAATGAATCCATGGTATGATCAGGAGTGTCGTGCTGCCACCGAAGATAAAAATGCGGCATATAGGGCTACTTTACAATCCGTAGCAACGCGTAGCGCAGGGAGAAAAGGAGAGAGGAGAAACGTTTTTCCGCAGGAAAAAGAGAGAGATGGAAAAGCGGGAGTGTGAAAAAATCGAGATGTACAGGAGCCAGAATGAAGTCCGAAAATTCTACCAAAGAGTCAAGCATCAAACTGATGGCTTTGGTACAGGCACATTCTCCTGTAGAGACCAGCAAGGTAATTTGGTAACTGATACAGATAGTGTACTCAGGATATGGAAAGAACATTTTTCAAAACTGTTGGTATCCCATAGCGGCGAAGACGACGAAGATACCACAGTCCCAATCCCAGAAGATGGTATTGAATGTATACCGCCAAGCCAAGATGAGGTAAAGACAGCAATAAATCGGCTGAAGAATAATAAGGCAGCAGGAGCCGATGGCTTACCAGCCGAGCTGTTAAAAACCGGAGGCGACACGCTGATAAGGTGTATTGATCAGCTAGTTAGCACCATCTGGCAGGAAGAACGAGTACCCGACGATTGGAACCTGAGTGTCCTGTGCCCCGTCCCTAAGAAAGGAGATAAGACTGTATGCTCTAACTATAGGGGCATAAGTCTACTCCCTATTGCCTGCAAGATCGTGTCAGGGATATTGTGCGAACGACTAAAGCCTATGGTCAACGAGATAATTGAACCATACCAATGCGGCTTTAGACCTGGCAAGTCCACCATTGACCAGATATTTACCCTGCGGTAAATCCTGGAGAAGACCCAAGAGATGCAGATCGACACCTACCACCTTTTTGTCGATTATAAAGCAGCCTTCGACAACCCGCTGCGTTCAAAGGTATTCCAAGCCATGTCTGAATTTGGTATCCCTGCAAAGCTCATCCGGCTTTGTAAAATGACTTTAACTGACACGAGGTCCTCAGTTAAAATAGGAAAGAACCTCTCCGAAGAGTTTGGTACCAAAAGAGGTTTCAGACAAGGAGACAGCCTTTCGTGTGATCTCTTTAACATCCTGTTAGAAAAGGTTATACGAGAGGCAAATGTAAAAAGAAATGGCACAATCTACACCAATAGTCACATGTTACTTGCTTATGCTGTTGATATAGACATCATAGGCCGATCAGTAAAAGAAGTAACTGATACCTTTATGAAGGTGGAAGGAGAATCTGCTAAAGTGGGTCTGGCGGTAAACGGTGAGAAGACCAAGTTGATGGTGTCGACGCGCAATGCGTCCATTGAGCTCGGACCGACTGTGGAAGTTGGTTCCTATAATATTGAGGTAGTAAAAGACTTCGTCTATCTCGGCACCTCCGTAAACACAACAAACGACATCAGTTGTGAAATAAAAATAAGAATTGTATTGGCCAACAGATGCTACTTTGGTTTAAGTAAGCAGTTTAAAAACAAAGCCACATCTCGTCAAACAAAAATAACGCTCTACAAAACACTGATACTACCCGTGCTGATGTATGGCGCCGAAGCCTGCGTACTTGCGCAAGCAGACATGGCAGTGCTTGGTGTGTTTGAGAGAAAAATTCTTCGAAAGATCTACGGACCAATCTGCGTTGACGGTGAATATCGACGTCGCATGAACCACGAGCTGTATCTGCTGTACAACGACATCAATATTGTTAAACGTATCGAGATGCAGCGATTGCGTTGGCTAGGCCATATCATAAGAATGAGCGATGATGATCCCGCTAAAAATGTGTATAAACACGGACCGCTTGGCGGTGCACGCAGAATTGGCAGGCCAAGGAATAGATGGCCGCAAACAAGTGGATGATGAGATGAAAAGGCGCGTTATTCCAGAAAGCGAAGCAACAAATAGAGAGAATTGGAGATCTTTTCTTAGTTCGGCCTATAGAACAAATGTTCTGTAATGGGCCAGCTAAGTAATGAGGGAAGTCTCACTTTCTCATTTTTTTTTTCAAAGTTCGTACTTGCTGCCGACCAGCGACCTTGTTCCTACTTCTGATCTTGTCGTAAATAGCTGTAGCTTGAGAGTTCGACTTAAACATGTAGCAGGGTACCATCGACCAATAAGTTTAGGGGGAGCCTTATTTCAGCCGTCCAGGTAATGAACATTGTGGCAGATATTTTTTGCGGCAGATATTTTCATATTCCCAGTTGGAAGAACTGCACTAAATCAGCTATGTAGACATTTTACCAATCACATATGTCATCGACGATAGGACCCGACACCAAGATCATACACTCAGCAGCATACATTACGATATCTAGATTAAACATTTCCGGAGACATCACACCATCTTAGCAAACTCCCTGTTTCACTCTACGGGTTTTGGGACTTCTTATTTCCGAATTCTACAAACGACACATATAGTTGATTATCCAATGTTTCAAACACGACTGGAGGAGAGTTTACTATGCTCAATACGATGCGTTGACTTGGTGATAAGTAGAAGTTTCCCTATCGATCTAAAAATAAAGTTGAGCTCCACTCTTTGGTATGGGAAAAGTCTTTTTTCTCCATTTTGAGATGTCTTGAAAGTAGTCTTTTTCCTCGATATGACCACTCTATGAGTTTTGGTTATGTTTATATCTCACCTTTACACTCACATTCTTCTTCACTTGGAAGCTTTTGTCATCTGTCATTGTCTGTTCACAAGAAAAAAAAACTACACAATTTATATAGGAAAATATTGATATGTACCTGAGAGAGTATGTGGGTGCCTTCGAAAGATATTTATGTTGTCATAGCTCCGGTTTTCCACACCAAAGAGGTATGTATTTCACTAAAAATGTTCCAGCTGAAAAGAAGTGGAAATCCAAAAGATATATTTTCTACCAAAAGCAACTTTGTAAATAATACAAAGATGTATACAAATACTGCTTACACCACTACATAAATAAATGTGACATATGTATGGACGTAACACATACATGGTGTCACTATGCTGCATATTGGTGACACCATACTCCACATAGGTCACATATGTGTAACACTGTCACAGCATGACACTTTCATTTTGACCAAATAGGGTTGGGAAAGGTATCGCAAGCTAAGGAAGGTAAGACTGCTGCTGAAGTTACGTTTCGCAAAAGCTATTGTGTTGCTTTCACTTTACCTTGGGTTGACCAGTAGGTGGTAAGGTAAGATATTGGCTGCTTGGTTAGCTGCCTGGCTGGCTGTGCAAGCTGACAGAAATGTATGTCCTAGGAAATGACTTTACACTTCGTTTTTGCTATGTTGTCATGTTTGTTATGAAAATTACAATTTGTAAAACATGAGTACAGCACTATAGATGACAAGGAACCGGAGAGGTATAACTATGCAGGAAAAAAGTAAAAAGGGTTTTCTATTGACCCTTTTTGAAAGAAAGGACGCTTCTAAAGCCTTTCTGAGAGAAAGGGTACTTCTGTAGATACTATCTGAAAGAAAGGGTGCTCCTCTAGATCCTTTCTGAATGAAAGGGTGCTTCTATAGACCCTTCCTGAAAGAAAGGGTACTTCTATAGACCCTTTCTGAATGAAAGGGTGCTTCTTTAGACCATTTTTGAAAGAAAGGGTGCTTCTATAGTCCCCTTTCTAAAAGAAAGGGTGCTTCTATAGTCCCCTTTCTAAAAGAAAGGGTGCTTCTATAGTCCCCTTTCTAAAAGAAAGGGTGCTTCTATAGTCCCCTTTCTAAAAGAAAGGGTGCTTCTATAGTCCCCTTTCTAAAAGAAAGGGTGCTTCTATAGTCCCCTTTCTAAAAGAAAGGGTGCTTCTATAGTCCCCTTTCTGTAAGAAAGGGTGCTTCTATAGAAACTTTCTGAAAGAAAAGGTGCTTCTATAGTCCCCTTTCTGTAAGAAAGGGTGCTTCTATAGAAACTTTCTGAAAGAAAAGGTGCTCCTCTAGACCCTTTCTGAATGAAAGGGTGCTTCTATAGACCAATTCTGTAAGAAAGGTTACTTCTATAGACCAATTCTGTAAGAAAGGTTACTTCTATAGACCCTTTTTGAAAGGAAGGGTGCTCCTATAGACCCTTTTTGAAATAAAGGGTACTCCTATAGACCCTTTCTGAAAGATATGGTGCTTCTATACACCCTTTCTGAAAGATATGGTGCTTCTATACACCCTTTTTGAAAGATATGGTGCTTCTATACACCCTTTCTGAAAGAAATGTTGCTTCTATAGACCCTTTCTGAAAGAAAGGGTGCATCTATAGACCATTTCTTTAAGAAACGGTGCTTCTATAGACCTTTTCTGAAGGAAAGGGTGCTTCTATAGACCCTTCTGAAAGAAAGGGTACTTCTGTAGATACTTTCTTAAAGAAAGAGTGCTCCTCTAGACCATTTCTGAAGGAAAGGGTGCTTCTATAGACACTTTCTGAAATAAATGGTGCTTCTATAGACACTTTCTGAAAGAAATGGTGCTCCTATAGCCCTTTTCTGAAAGGAAGGGTGGTTTTATAGACCTTTCTGAACGCAAGGGTGCTTCTATAGACCCTTTTTGAAAGAAATGGTGCTTCTATGGACCTTTTCTGAAAGAGAGGGTGCTTCTATAGACCCTTTCTAAAAGAAAGGGTGCTTCTATACACCCTTTCTAAAAGAAAGGATGCTTCTATACACCCTTTCTTATAGAAAGGCTGATTCTATACACCTTTTCTAAAAGAAAGGCTGCTTCTATAGACCATTCCTGAAAAAAACCTGCTGCTATAGACCCTTTCTGAAAGAAATGGTGCTTCTATGGACCTTTTCTGAAAGGGCGCTTCTATAGACCGTTTCTGAAAGAACGGGCCTCTCTGAAAGATAGGGTGCTTCTATAGACCCTTTCTGAAAGAAAGGATGCTTCTATAGAAAGGGTGTTTCTATAGACCATTCCTGACAAAAGGCTGCTGCTATAGACCCCTTCGGAAAGAAAGGCTGCTTCTATAGACCCTTCCTGAAAGAGGGGATGCTTCTATTCTTCAGACCTTTTCTGAAAGGACAGTGCCCTTTATGGAAGAAAAGAGTGCTTCTATACGCCCTTTATGGAAGAAAAGAGTGCTTCTATACGCCCTTTATGGAAGAAAAGGGTGCTTCTATAGTCCCCTTTCTGAAAGAAAGGGTGCTTCTAAAGAAATGGTGCTAGACCCTTTCTAAAGAAATGTTGCTTCTATAGACCCTTTCTAAAGGAAAGGGTGCTTCTATACACCCTTTCTAAAAGAAAGGATGCTTCTATACACCCTTTCTTATAGAAAGGCTGATTCTATACACCTTTTCTGAAAGAAAGGCTGCTTCTATAGACCCTTTCTGAAAAAAGGGCGCTTCTATAGTCCCTTTCTGAAAGAAAGGGCGCTTCTATAGTCCCTTTCTGAAAGAAAGGGTGCTTCTATAGACCCTTTCTGAAAGAAGGGATGTTTCTATAGACCTTTTCTGAAAGAAGGGATGTTTCTATAGACCTTTTCTGAAAGAAAGGGTGCTTCTGTAGACCCATCCCGAAAGAATGGGTGCTTCTATAGACCCTTTCTGAAAGAAAGGATGCTTTTATAGACCCTTTCCGAAAGAAATTGTGCTTTTATAGACCCTTTCTGAAAGGAAGGGTTCTTCTATAGACCCTTTTTGAAAGAAAGTGTTCTTCTTTAGACCCTTTTTAAAAGAAGGGTTCTTCTTTAGACCCTTTCTGGAAGAAATTTTGCTTCTTTAAAACCTTTATTTCAGAGTTGAGGCATAAAATATAACCACACCGCCTGCATTCCCCTGAACTTTCATACCTCTCTCTCTCTCATTTGTAAACTATGCCCTACCTCACACATCTATCTATCCATCACTCATACTCAATAGCAATGACATCTCAGTGTGCACCCATCAATACCAACGTCATCTTTATGACATTAACACAGAAGGAAAATCCCGCAGAGTGAGCGAGTGAGAGAGAGCGGCAGAGAAAAAAAACAAACTTTTACAAGAAATGAATGACAATGGATATAACATTGTTTTGCTGTTATGACAAGACTTAAACAATGTAGCCTTATTATGTGTATTTTGAGTGACATAAGCTGTCAATATTTTATTTATGATATCATGGCCCACAAATATCCATAACTGCTTTGCCCCGCCCGCCAGATTGCGATTGACAGAGTAAAAAATTGTTAGGCAGTCAGCCATACAACCAACACCCGATACCATAGTCTATTGATGTGGTTTTCTGGCTGTGTGTGTATCTGTATGTGAGTGTGGTAATAGAAAATGTCATTTCATTCTGTCATATCACTAGGATGTGAGAACATTTTGTTGAAGAATGAAATAAAAAACAACAACAACAACTCAGAAACATGTAACAACACTAATACATCATCACTTTCTAGATTCATTTGTTATTTGGTATTTGTGAATGTATTGGGAGTGAAGGAGGTTGACAGAGCGTTTTGTAAACATATCGAAGTCAGATTTTGTTGTTTCACCTCTACAGTGGGTAAGGTAATATACAGATTTTATAGCACACTGTGGAGAGGGTATTATAAGTTTATGCTGGCAAAAAATCATTTAACACCTCGAAATATGTCCCTATTGGTATACCGATCTTCATATCTCGAGGAAATACTACGATATTGATATACGTGTCAGTCCTACCTTTCGATTAACGGGGGTATATCCACTTTGATACAATAAAAAAGTACCTCATCGATATAATGGTTTCGGACTCTATTCGATTTGAACGAAATCGGTTTCAGACAATTTTGAGGGTTGCGGAAACCACTTTGGTCCTAGGAAGGATGTGGTCCAATTAAAACTAGTGGGTTGGGGACACCACTGAGGTTCTAGAAAGGATTTGGCGGACGGATGGAGGGACAATAATGAGTTACATACAACTCTGAGGTTCTATCAAGAATAAGTACAGGAGGCACAAAATGTTACGGAGATCTTTAAATTCTAAGAAAGTGGAAAACATAGCAATCTAATTGGTTAACGATACCTCAGAGATCTTAGTGCGGGCACTCAAGAGATATGCACAAATTAAAGTGTTAAGCGCTTGAACCCGAGGGCTACCGACACCTCAGAGGGTTAAGAGCCACGGCAACCAAAGGGTTGCGGGCACCACTTAGGTTCTAGGAAGGATGTGGGTCGATAGGAACCAGAGGCTTGCATACACTACTAGGGTTCTAGGAAGGATAAAGCACGAGAGGCAACAAAGAGTTACCTCTAAGGATCTAAGAGGAATAACTATGGGAGGAACTATTGGTTTACGGACACATCTAAGATTCTACGAAGAATAAGTACAGGAGGTACCAAAGGGTTACGCAAACCTCTAAAGTTCTGGAAAAATTGAAAACGGAGGAATCCAATGGCTTAAGGACACCTCATAGTGTTAAGAGCTAGGGCGACCAATGAGTTGCGGACACCACTAAGGTTTTAGGAAGGATGTGGCGCCAGGTAAACCGGAGTTTTGCGGACATCAACTATCGGCCAGTATATCTACGGCTACTCTGTTCACAACATGGATTGCAGAGAACTGAATGTCATGGTCGATGGTAACCCAATTTTGAGCACAAACTACTAGGATTCCAGAGGTTACATTTAACAGAGGCAACAAGCTGAGATGTAGGAATAAGGTCCTCATGTCCCTAGCCACTTCGAGTGCAGACAAAAAAACCTTAATTGCCCACATATAACGCGATAGGCCAAGCAACGCCATGGAATAATATGTAAACCTGTCAGAAAGCCAATAGTGCAAGGCCTCATACTACAGCGCCCCATACCTTTAAAAATGCATGTTGTTGGGTTTTAGAGAGTGCTCTCAAAATTGCTTCAAAAAATTCACGTTGTTGGGCTTCTAATAGTCCTCTCAAAATTTCTTTAAATCGTTGCTGACAGTCTTTTCAAAATTCTGTAAAAAATCCACATAGCTGATAGATAGTCCCTCACTCACACTATATCTTCGTACTACCTGGGCAACTGCTATAGGCTAAATGCTATGCAAGCCTGCCTGATAGGCTTGTTAAACTAGAGGTTATCATTTATACCTTTGGACTTGTCGATTACAGCTGCGATAATGTCCATGAAAGATATCTCAGCTTTCCTAGTATCTTAGGTACTGGGCAGCTCTCTAAAGTGATGATCGGCTCTAGGGGTTAGACCCAAGGGTCAACGAGTCTTGGGAGAGCTACTCGTGAAGGAAATCGTAGGGTTACGAATACCTCTGATGGTCTACTAGGGGTTATTGGCGCGATGTAGCACTTAGGCGCGCTAAGTGTGCTCCTAAGTTTCGGAGTTTGGATAGAATGAAAAGTAAACTGGGGCCATTACACTGCGTGTAATTTTTTGAGTCATGTTTTATTAACCATATTCTGACTCCACAGTGTGATAGAACACTAAAAATGAGAAGACACGTGTCTCGCTGTTTTTCCCTATCTCATCAACTTTCGCGGTTATAGGCCTCCAAAAGTTTGAGGCTTTGATGTAAAAAGGGTCATTTAATCAGGACTATATCTTCCAAACCGTTAGGAAATTTGAATTTATCTCAGAGGCAAAGTTGTAGCTCTTGTCTTAAAGAACAAAAATTATGAACACATATAACCCATCAAACTTCATCTGGAAGGTCAAAATCGCCATTGTCAAATTTCTTTTAAAATTTTTCTCAAGTTTTGTTATACAGCTATCAAACCGCACTTTAGGGCACTGACAGTAGATGATCAGGTCATGTTGAATGAGTGGATGACGTTACATGATGAAGCCACATAAAGTGAAGTGATCTGCCCTTGACCTGGGTGTCTGGGAAGGCATTTCCAAACTGCTGAGTTCCTTCCTGATCGTTGGACGTAAAAAACTAGCAGTCTAGGAGTAAAGACGACAACTGGAGGTGCTTTACAGAGGACATGTGTACGACATGGTGGTTCTAAGCGTCTGGTTGATTCACAGACCTCGCATATTAGCTCCACGACATGTGCATATAGGTTGGAAAAAGTGTAGGGATCTTGTTGGGAATATTCTGCCTAAGGTCGGAGATTCTATCAACGGTGTACATATATGGTATGCCTTAGCCCAGCCTGCCTTGGGCCGGAAAAAGTCTTGTCGTGTCCGCTTGTGCCTATGAATACATTTCAAGTGTTACTTGCCCCGTACCCCTTAATCATTAAGAAGGTGCAGGGCTATTATGTACAAGTTGAAGTGTAGATTGCAGTTGGCTGAGCGTGATTTGAGCAAAAACTGAGTTCCTTGCTGATCTGAGGAGTATAGGAATGGGTTGTCTAGGAGCAAAGAAGTCAACTAGAAGAGCTTAATGGAGGCAAACAGGTATGATCCCCGGGAAACAGTATACCGACATGGTGGGCCTAAACGTCAGATTGACATACCAACTCCACGACGACTGTCTAAAAAACGAAAGAAAAGAAAAACAAACCCCTCTAAAATTGACGAACCCCGCAAACGTTTTAAGGACCATGATCTGCTAATCTGCACCTGGAATGTTCGCACTCTATAGAAAAGATGCAGTTTACGCATTGGCAGATGTACTTGAAAAGTACAAGACCGACATTACTGCCATACAGGATGGATTGGGAAAGGCGTCACAACAACACCTAAAAGTGACGCACTGTTTTATAGCTGCCATGGAACAAAGCATGAGTTTGGTTGCGGATTTGTAGTTGGTCGGAGGTTAAAACATCTGGTCTCCAGCTTCACCCTAGTGAATGAAAGACTCACTGCAATTCGATTAAAAGCTAAATTCTTCAACATAAGCTTTATTTGCGCCCCAACAGTCGGGAAATTCAATCTTCACAGTGAAACATCTGACAGTGGTATGAGGCTGATAGACTTTGCAGCTGCAAAAAACATGATAGTTAGCAATACCAGATTTAAGCATCTCGATATTCATAAGGGCACCTGGCTGTCTCCAGATCAAAGAACAAGTAATCAAGTTGATCATGTTGTGATAGATGGAAGACATTCATCGAGCGTGTTGGATGTACGATCGTTCCGAGGAGCAAACATAGATTCGTACCACTACCTTTTTGCAGTACGTACCTGTCTAAACTGTGCAAATAAAGGACGAACAGATACAACGTGGCAGTTGGACATCGGTAAGCTGCAAACACAACATATAGCCGCAGCATATTCCACTTAACTAGCCCAATTGCTCAATGAGAGGGCTCCTCATAAAATATCAGCACAATGGTAAATTATTGCCCACTCCATGCAAACAGCCGCAAAATCCATACTTGTGTACCAGAGACCTCCACCAAGGAATCCATGGTATGACCAGGAGTCTCGTGCTGCTACCGAAGAGAAAAATGCGGCATATAGGGCTACTTTACAATCAGTAGCAACGCGTAGCTCACGAGAGAGATATCGGGAGAAAAGCAGAGAAGAGAAACGTCTTTTCCACAGGAAAAAGAGGGAAATGGAAAGGCGGGAGTGTGAAAAAATCGAGATGTACAGGAGCCAGAATGAAGTCCGAAAGTTCTACCAAAGAGTAATACATCAAACTGATGGTACAGGCTCCTCCTTCTGTAGACAACAGCAAGGTAATTTGGTAACTAATACAGGTAGTGTGCTCAGGATATGGAAAGATCAT
This sequence comes from Musca autumnalis, assembly GCF_047663935.1. Taxonomy (NCBI): domain Eukaryota; kingdom Metazoa; phylum Arthropoda; class Insecta; order Diptera; family Muscidae; genus Musca; species Musca autumnalis. The sequence continues at coordinate 42,287,061 of NW_027411755.1, forward strand.
TTGTCCAAACTGTTGGTATCCGATAGTAGCGAAGGCGGCGAAATAACACAGATCCAATCGCACAAAATGGTATTGAATGTATACCGCCCAGTGAAAATGAGGTAAAGACAGCAACAAACCGGCTGAAGAATAATAAGGCAGCAGGAGCCGATGGTTTACCAGCCGAGCTGTTCAAAACCGGAGGCCACCATCTGATAAGGTGTATTCATCAGCTAGTTAGCACCATCTGGCAGGAAGAACGAGTACCCGACGATTGGAACCTGAGACTGTATGCTCCAACTATAGGGGCATAAGTCTTCTCCCTATCGCCTACAAGATAGTGTCAGGGATATTGTGCGAACGACTAAAGCCCATGGTCAACTAAATAATTGGACCATACCAATGCGGCTTTAGACCTGGAAGTCCACCATTGACCCGATATTTACCCTGCGGCAAATCCTGGAGAAGACATAAGAGATGCAGATCGACACCTACCACCTTTTTGTCGATTATAAAGCAGCCTTCGACAGCCCGCTACGTTCAAAGGTATTCCAAGCCATGTCTGAATTTGGTATCCCCGCAAAGCTCATTCGGCTTTGTAAAATGACTCTAACTGATACAAGATCTTCAGTTAAAATTGGAAAGAACCTCTCCGAAGAGTTTTGTACCAAAAGAGGTTTCAGGCAAGGAGACAGCCTTTCGTGTGATCGTGTGACATCCTGCTAGTAAAGGTCATTCGAAAGGCAACCGTTAAAAGAAGTGGCAAAATCTACACCAATAGCCACATTTGACTTGCTTATGCTGATGATATAGACACCATGGGACACCGACGTAGCCCGAAATGATTTTAGTTCCCATATGATATTAGCCTATGTTACACATTTTTTTATTTTTGAGTAAAATTTTAAAATGTTTTAAATTGTTCAAGAAATATGTAAAGTTGTTCGAAGCATTACAGGGAATTATTTAACTACATTGGTATACTTTTGTCCAACATATTTGAAAATATAAAAATAATGAACAAGTTAGGCTTTTTGAGCATTTTTATGCTTAGTTCTTGTTAAGTTTTAATGTGTTGTTTAAGCGTTTAATCGGAATTTTAGGCTGACTGTGTTACCAAGTTCAGAACAATACGTTTATTTGTATTTATTGAACGTTTGTAACATATTAGGCCCAATACTTTGGCTTTTAAACAACATCCAGAAAAAACATTTTTGCGATATTTTGTTTTTGAAATTTTTTATAAGAGCAATTCAACAATAAAATGTAAAACCGTGATTTTGAAATTCATAACTATTACAAATTCTTTATTATGTTTGAAATTTGCAATAAAAAACTATGTATATCAACCATTTTTTATGATATAATTTCTGTTCCACCGCAGTGTCGTAAATGTATATTGGACAAAAGGATTTTTCTGTCGAATTTGTATGTTTTGTTCGACCTTCCGAATGTTAATAAAATCAAGATTATTGAGCTTGAGCTGAATAAGGTAAAATATATTTTGACAAATTTATTTGTAGGCCAATTTTCGTCTCATTGCAACTTTCATTAAAATCGGGTATATAAAGCGTGTTTGTGCAGAAAATACATGAAATCGGACGAAAATATATATGGGCCATGTAGTGATATACTCTGAAAATTTCAGGAAGATCGGTTCAGTGGTTTTTTAGTCCATAAACTTCAAACAAACAAACGTACAAACATTTTTCTACTTTAATATATATTGATTTATTATATTATATTATTTCCAATATTTCAAAATTACAATGAATTTCATCTTCAGAGATTTTTCTGTCGATTACTCTTTAAAAAAAAACAAGAAGAAAACGTCATAGAAACCCACAGCAATTGTACTTTGGGAAGTACTTTCAATGGATGCACATTTCTAGAAATGTTAATTTTTCCTCCTTCGGTAAAGGACCTTGTGACGACAAACGAAATCTAAAAACTGATCGGAAACAGGTTCTTTTTCGACAAAATCTCAACAAGTACCACTCGACGTTGCGGACAGGAATATACCCTGAGCCTGTGTGAATTGAAACTTTCATCTATAGACAGATCGAATAGCGGCTACACAGCCAAAATCCGTAAACCCAAGAACTATGCATTAGGAGATTTTCAGAAATTTGTATCCATTTTCGGACGTATGAATTTGCAAACAAAATATGGATTTGTATCATTGATCACAAGTGTTGCAGAGGAGGTATGGAGAAATGGACTGGATCGACATAGTTCATTTTGGGCGTAGATCTTATTTTGGAAGTCATTCCTTTCAAAAGATATTGCGCCCACCAGTCTTTTCAGTTCGCCACAGTATAATTTTCACCTTTTGACTCTTATGTCAGGAAATATGGACTTGCCCACGAAAAACATAATACCGCTCTAAACACAAGGAATACCTTCAGTAAAAAAATTAAAGATCCTCGAATATACCTTATACTGCACTTAAACAACTATTTCGAAGATTTGTGAGGGAAGTACCCCAGTATGGCCCATTTTCGAGCAAAAACTAAGTTTGGAAAAAATATTACTTAATCCAAAGTTTGGACCAAATCTGTTGCTCCGTTCAAGAAAACTCGCGCATAACACTTTAGCTAAAATTCTTGAAAATTGGGGTGAAAATACCAGAAGAAAAGTACCGAAAAGCACCATCTTCGAATTTTGTATATATAAGGCTCGCTAAAACATTGCGATAAACAAAGTTTGGACCAACGCAGTATCCGGTTCGAAAGTTGTCGTGCGCACTAACCACTACATGATTGCCTTAGGGGTTCTTTACAGCTTTCAGGCCATTTTCTCTGCAAGTATAGACTTGCCTCTGAAAAATATGTACGGTAGTAATAGGAGCCCCGAGAACACTTGTTGCAAAAAAGCAATGCGTTTCCAGAGAGAGAGAGAGAGAGAGAGAGAGAGAGATAAATAAAAATATTTATTGATTTATTTATTTCATATTTTTACTTATAACTAAATTATTAGCATAAAGGAAGTGAAGCCATGACCATTGAGGTCTTAAGGCCTGCGTACATAAGCTGCCTTGCCTGCTTACCTTGCTTGCTTCTGATAAAAGAACAAAAAAGAAAAGGGCAACCCAGTTCGAAACTTGCTCGGCCTTCTTTATTATTTTATTTTTATTATGTCAAAAATGAAGCAGGAAAGCATGGTGTAAGAAAGAAGGTGATACTTTTGCTCTGTTCCAGAACCTGCAAGAAGCTACTATTTTTACTACGATAGCATTTTTTCCTTTATGTTATCGGAAAAAATAGTAAAAATTAGTAGATTCTTGCAGTTCTGGAACAGACCAAATAATAGCAACCTATGTCTTCATTTGCTGTCAAAACATATTTTTAATCAAAAATAAATAACAAATATTTCGCTTCTATAAAAAATATCTGTGTACAACATCTTTGTTTAAGCTTCGCGAATAATATTTTAACGTTTTCTTCTAACTTTTGTGGATATTTCGCGCAAAAAAAAATTTGACAGCAAATGAAGACTACAACCTAACGTCAACTATTGGATCACCTTGTTAAATTCGCCTTGCAGGAAAGCAAGGCAATCAGGCAGAGCAGCTTATGTACGAAGGCCTTTAAGCTTACACAGCTTATCCAGAGTGGTCTTAAACTGCAAGTTTGTCGAATGAGTAGATCGATCTTCGAAGTTCATCAAAATATCACTAAGGCCAAATGTTGGACCGAATCGGTTGATCTGTTGGAGAATTATCGTGCTCTTCAGGCGGCTACCCAGACGAACGGATATAGCTAAGTCGACTCCAAGTTTTCTGAAACAGATTTTTTCCAAACACACAGAGTATAAAAAATTAAGATTGGGAAAAATTGTGTTTATGGATTTTTGCTAAAAGAATGCATAGACCTTGGATTGGGCGACATAATTTCATTTTAAAAAAAGTTAAGACTGGATTCCAGAGTTTCCCTTGTTCCTGATAAGTTTATGAGAAGATCCAGAATTTCTATAAGAGAAGTCCGACGATTGGACGCCAAAATTAGTCTATTGACAGATGCACGATTTGGCGATTACATAACCGCGATTAGGTGCTAGAATTTCTTGATGGATAGCCTAACTATTGCTCAGCATTAGTTCTCGGTCTTCAGAAATTCTTTGTGATAAGTAGACATCGGATTTTTGCTTATTTTTGGAAATTATTAATTAGATATTTGAAAATTAAATGTTATGATATTTCTAAGGTTTTCCATTGTATTCGATTTCATTTGGTCTTACCGAAGTGATATCACTGAATTTCATAACACTCACTGTAGATGTGAATTATTTGATAAATGATACGCCCAAAAATATATGGGATTATTAATAAATTCATTGTTTTGACTATATATTAACTGTGACATATTGTCAAAAAAGTTCTAAAAACAAGATAAAAATGGCCAAGAAGTCTTACGCTATTTGAATTAAAAAATAGTAATGAAAATTATTTCATCAGTAGAATAAGTCTGAAATAAGGTTTACATCTTTGCTAAATAAGATATTTTCGCTAACATGAACTTTCAAAATTTTGGTCAGGTGGGCCCCCCCCCGAAATGAAATCCTGGCTACGTCCCTGCCATGGGACGATCAGTAAAAGAAGTAACCGATACCTTTATGAATGTCGAAGGAGAATCTGCTAAGTGAGTCTGGCGGTAAACGGCGTTGATGGCGTCGACGCGCAATGCGTCCATTGAGATCGGACCAACTGTTGAAGTTGGTTCCTATAATTTTGAGGTAGTAAAAGATTTCGTATACCTCGGCACCGCCGTAAACACAACAAACGACATCAGTTGTGAAATAAAAAGAAGAATAGTGTTGGCCAATAGATGCTACTTAGGACTGAGTAAGCAGTTTAGGAATAAAGCCACATCTCGTCAAACAAATACAACGCTTTACAAAACACTGATACTATCCGTACTGATGTATGGTTCAGAAGCCTGGGTATTGGTGGCAGTGCTTGGTGTGTTTGAGAGAAAAATTCTTCGAAATATCTATGGACCAATCTGCGTTGACGGTGAATATCGACGTCGTATGAACCACGAGCTGTATTTCCTACACAACGATAACTGTATAGATAAACGTATCGAGATGCAACGATTGCGTTGGCTAGGCCATACCATACGAATGAGCGATGATGAACCCGCTAAAAAGGCGTAAAAATACGTGCCATATGGCGGTGCAGGCAGAATTGGCAGGCCTAAGCTTAGATGAAGCAAACAATTGAAGAGATGAAAAGGCGCAGTATTCCAGAAAGGGAAGCAGTCAACAGAGAGAGTGGGACATCTTTTCTTAGTTCGGTCTATGGAAAAAATGTTCTGTAATGGGTCAGCTAAGTATGTAAGTAAAATCTAGAATGATTCATTTCAGACCCTAAATACAGATTTTTTATAAAAGTCTAAGTAGATTGCTAGAGGAAGTCCAAGCATAATTTCTATAGTAGATCTCCAATGTAGATATTCGAGGAATTCTGTGAGAACTATAGGTCTCATTAATGTGAGTCTTTCATAAAATGTAAGTAGTGGAAAATGCGACAGCTATGTCACTGGTGAGCCTTTGTCAGTGCCGATTTTATTGGTGGTACATTAAGATCGTCCATGTTGAAGGTACACCAGTGGTGAAGCTGTCCCAACATACCCTACCTCCATAGTGGATTTTTTAGAAATCTATGATATATTTTTGTAGGTTTTCAACATGGTTGCTTCAAAATATACTAAGAGACCTCTGACCATGTTTTGCAAACGGACCCTAGTTTTCCACTTTTTTAACTACTGTCCCAACATTCTTTTCAAACGATAAACTTTTTTCAACATAGGTTATTGTATGCGTGTAGTAGATGGTATTTGGCTAGCAAACCTATCAAATGTCAGTATTTTGTTTTTGTAAAGTCATAAATTTTGATATGTTGTTTTGGAAAATAAGTTGGAGAAAAAAACATTCAAATATGGCCAAAAGACAAGAAGAAAGTTACACATTTTTTCACTTTGTAATATGTTTTCACATAGCATTTCGGACGGGGGCATTAGCAGCACACCTACAAAATATCGAACAAGACCTCACCTTTACGATGGCAATCCAAGGTAATGTATGTCTGTATGTTCGTTCATAAGGAGATACATTCTTTTTCCAGTAGTACCTTGATACATGTGTAAGTAATCATCGTTCGTATATGTGTATGGAAGTTTCAACAACATGTTGTTGTTGCTGCTACTGCTATTGTGTGAAAACTATTATTTGTACAGCATTGTTAAGTTGTCATTCTGTCTAAAACATCGTTGCTACTGCCATAATGTCATCTCTACTATCTGGTTTCTTTTTTTCAGTTATTACAACACCAACACAATCAATGTAAATGGAAGTGTGTGTGTGTGTGTTTGGGTGAGTTCTTGTTACATTGCTGCTGCTGCTATTTTGTATTAGAACCTGTCACATGTCACATGAATTATGATAACTGCAAATAGTTTGCCCGAAAAAATATTTTTCATGTTTTTTATTTTTTGGTATTTATGAATGTTGAAAGATACATTATGTTGATATATTTTTCGGAATATTTCAGCATGTGTGTTTCTGTGTGGGAGGTACTCGTATGTATTTGTAGTCTTGATGCTTACCTGTATTTTGAATGCTTAACAAGGATTTTAGATTTTGAAGATTAATTGCATAATACTTAGGTAATAAAAAAATAGAGTATGCTATTTGGCCGGAAAATATTATTTCGTAAAATTTCTCTAAACTGTATATCCAGTTCCGAGAAGGTTCGATTCAATTAAGTGTAGTTTAAGGATTCGAGGATTGTTTTAAAATTTGTATCGATTTTGATAACAACGACACACATTTTTCGTCGGTCCTACAATGACCAAATAAAAATAAAGAATTGAATACCGAAATTAGATCCAGTTCCAAAATGGATCATATCGGTCCATTCCTGCAGGTACGAGGGGCACTAAAAAACCTTCTGGCCTAGGCAACTCGCAGTGTCGCCAGGTGTCATTTGACATTTTTGGAAAGTTTGGCAGTTTTTATACTAAGTGTACTCAGGTCAGGTTGACATATGACCATGCAGGGACGTACGCAGGGGCGAAATGGTTTGGTCGACTACAATTTTTTGAGCTACTTTAACAAATTATTACGATTTTTTCTCTAAAATAATTTTTGTTTTTAAAATTTCAAATGAAAACTGATATTGTTCTGAAGGTTCTGTACCGAAAATGTACTTTGTCATCAAGTTGTCTAAGAAATATTTAATTTTTTTTTGTTTGAATACTCTTTTTAGAGAAACTTCCAGTAAAACTGAATTCCATTCTTATGCCAGTGTTTTGGAATTCTGTAATGAATATAAAGGTCTTGAGGCTTTAAACTCATTTTGTATTCAAAACATTTACAAATTCAGTATTGTGCGGATTAGAAGTACATAAAATGAAATGTCTATTGGACAATATGTACGACATATCAAGGGATTTCCGTGGAGTATATCTCGAAAAGCAGTTTGAAAATTGTCCTAGTTTATATTAACTTGTTGCTAAACAGTGGGATAAAATAATGTAGAAAAATGTATTGTTGTGCATTATAAAGTGATAATATCTGCTATAAATAGCGTGCCCATCTGAATTTTTTCCTGTCAGTAACAAATTTGTAGCTGAAAACAACCGTAAACGAAATTAATGCTCAAACGTTCGTTATATGGTATTGTATTAAAATCTGCTGTTATTTGTATTGTATATTACGGTGCTCTTGAACCAGCTTTAAATGAAAGAAGCTTAGATGAGAAAATCGAAAAACAAAAAATTGCATTTTTAGGGTTTTTTAGTTTTTGACGGTTTTGCTGGGAAACCACAAGCCCCACAAGCCCCAGAAAATGTTGTAGCATTGAAAATTATCTACAATATTGTTCTTATATGATATTTTCGTAGTTTTTACCATTTCTGAGATATAGAAGTTCAAATTTGGACAACTCACTGACTGTATCGTCGCTTATAAAACAATGTCAGGACTACAATTTCCCAACTTCAACTTATATATCTCAAAAATGGTACAACCGAGTAAAAAATTACGAATCCCAATCTTGTAAAGATTTTTCACAGCTACACGATTTTCTGTAGTCCCATTTCGACAAGACTTACTGTTTTGAAGCAAATCGTGAAAACCTAACAAAAAAAAACCTAAAAATGTGACCTGAACTTCTATATCTCAACTTCTATATCTAAAAAAGTATCAGTCGGCTTGGCCGACAGAGATATACCCTCAGCCTATGTGAATTGAAAATTTCATCTACTGACAGCTGGAATGTATTTAAGCTGTTTTCTGAATTTTATGGCCCCGTTAAAAGGATATCGTGCATACCATTTTAGTGACATTCTATAAATATTGGGGTGAAGTACCGGAAGTTGTGGACCGGTATTGCCCATCTTTGAACTGAAACTAAGCTTGGACAAAATATGACGAATACCAAATCGGCAGATCAGTTCGAGAGCTATCCTGTTCTCCAGACACATATGGATTTTTTTACACATTTCGGGCTTATTTCTCAAAAAGTATGGGCTTGCCCCTGAAAAATATTATACCGCGTAATTGAGGCAGCGAATGCAAGTTGCTTCAAAAGAAATCAAAGTGATTCGAGAGCAGGTCTTAACCTTTCAGGCTATTTTCTCAAGAAGTATGGACATGCCCCTGATGAAACTTGTACCGTCGTATGGGGCAAATCTTGAGCAAAGTCCAATCCGATTTTTTCGAGACCTAGAGTAGGTTCGAATATGGATTATATCGATTCACTCCTTCAAATACCTTCAACACAAAATTTCAATTACCCCATTTGACGGAAACATCCTAAAATTACGTACATATCAAATTCGGAAACTTCTTGGCTTTACAATTTATAGAAAAAAATTGGCTATGTTGCCCGTATTCGATCTGTTTATATATAAAAGTCTCAACTCACACAGGCTGAGGGTATATCTCTGTAGGCAAACCCGATTGTAACTTTTTACTTGTTTTCAAGAAAACAAAAGTTATGCATTTTCATAAGTTTGTCTCCGCTGTGCCGACAGGAGTGATTGGTCGTTGGAAAGTTTTTAAGGTCATCGAGTCCATAAACATCTAGTCGTACAATTAAGATATAAATAAGCGGGAACAACAACCATTGATGTATCAGATGGAGTTTTTTGTCTTAAACTATTTTTTCAGGATTTAGCTAAAATATTGCCGAGCGTTTTTAGAGATATTTTTCGACCATGTGTTAGCGTAGTCTCAAACAGTACTGCGAGTTGGATTCGGAGTCTATGAGTCGTAGATTGCATCGCCCGGCTCCTGATATTTTGTTTCTTCTTTTTTTAATGTAATTTTCTGAATTATTAGTTGGCTTTTACGGACTCTATCACTTCTGGTAAAATAGTAAAGTTTTGGTGTTTTTATGCACTAAAGAATATTATTTTCTTACAATAATACAAAACTTTGTTAATGGCACTGAACTTAGTGTGTGATAAAGAAAAAACGGCGTTATGTTCAGATCGAACTGTTTATATCCTCCAAACAATGAATATATCTATTCGAAATATTCGCGAATGCAATCCCTGCGTTCGAACGTGGATCTATTTTCACCACTTTTTGCATGGAAGTTCTCCCAACAAAATGATTTCCAAAATCCATATTACTGACGATATTTTTAAAAACTATGCTAATAGCCTCGAATATAGAACATGTTTCGAAAGCTATTCGCTGCGGGATTTAGAACCCAAAATGCCAAATAAGAGCTAATGTGGTTGAAAATTCTGGGATACACCAAAACGTACATCTATATGGGTAATATTATTTTGAAAGATTTTTTAGTTATTGCTTCATTTCTGTTGGAGAATTTGGTTAAAAACTTTTGTAAGGAGACTCTGCCGAACGTGGTCTGATATGGTTCATCCAAGGAATAATATATTATAATCAGTTCCAAATTTCAATCTTGTATCTAAAATATTGTGATCTCTCTCATTTGAATGTATATACTTTGTGGCAATATTGAATATACATAAAATCAATTAAACCCCCTTTAAAATAGCTTTACGTAACGATACACAACATTTTTAATTTTCACGATTTTTGGTCAAGTTGGGCCCCCCCGAAATGAAATCCTGCGTACGTCCCTGTGACCATGTGTTGGGTTCTTTACAGTGCACGATGGGGCCAATAGCAGGTTTTCGAGGCAAAAAGTCAATTTTTGAAGTGAACAATTTGAAAAAAATAATAACGGATTTCGATTGCCAACACTCTGAATCACAAAAAATAAAAAAATAAATCAATCTGGTAACATCACATAGCGACATACTGATCTGGCAATGGTGACATATTTTCTTATGCATAATTTTCCGACATTCATTATAAATAAGTAGTGAAAGCATTTTAGGCGCCAAAAAGAACATTTCAACATTTTTATATTTTTTAAACATGGAAAGCTCTTGAATGGGTATGTAAAATAAGATAGTGTTAACAAATAATAAAAATGTTATGTGTGGTAAATGTATTTTTGAGTTAAGATGTTATGTCTATTTTGGAGTATTTTGCTTTGTTATCCATGTGTTCTCTGGAGTATAACTTTTGAGATCTAGGTAGATCTAGGATATTATATATATGTGGTGAAAGGTATTAATGTGTACTATCATTTTGTGGAAAAATTAGCTGCGCCCAGCTGCGCCTTTTCATAAAAATCTGATTTCAGATGTCGTAATAGTTAAAAATATGGACATTTTTATGTTTTGGTTGGAGAATAATCGGAAACCCATTAATGTTATCAATTGGATTTCGGAAAAATTTAATAGATGTATATAATAATAATATATAATTTCCAAGATATCGCAGATAAACTTTGTCTTTTGTGGCGGAATCTTAGTCGATTTTTACTAAATTTCGAACCTTGTTTTATTAACTTATAACAAACCACAGACAAAACCATGAAATTTGAACATATGTATTTAGGGGAGCTATTTCTATATCTGAACCGATTTCAATATAACTTGAAAAACTTATTTGTTGTCCGAATTCCGTAACATTTTCCAAATTTTATTGTAATTTGATGGAATTTGCATGCTTTGTCAATCATTTGCCTAAAATCGGGCGAACATATATATGGGAGCTATATCCAATTATGAACCGATTTCAATATGATTTGCCAAAAATGTTTCTATACAAAAATCCGTCACACATTTCCAATTTCATCAAGATTGGACATACATAGCGGGATTGGTGACCAAATACCTAAAATCGGGCGAAAATATATATGGGAGCAATATCAAAATCTGAACCGATTTCAATATAACTTGGCAAACTTATTTGTAGTCCTAATTCCGTGGTATTTCCCAAATCGCATAAAAATTGGGCAGAATTTGTGTGTTTGGTCCATCAATTGCTTGAAATCGCACGAACATATATACGGGAGCTATATGTATATATGAACCGATATGAACCAAATTTGGCATATTAGTTTCTAAGCCCATTATAAACATCTGTACAAAATTTGGAAGGTCTAGCTTGCCCCAGTGATTTGTTGCCTCGAAAACCTGTCATTGGCCCCATCGTGCAGTGACTTGAAAAAATTACTTTGCGAAAAAAATGGAATTTACCTGTGAACATTTTCGTCCAAAAATTTTTCACAACTTTCGACGTGGATAAGCACGGTAAGAGTGTATCGATCAAACTAAATCTTCGATAAAGGGCCATCTTATATGACTATGAATAACTGGTTCAATGTATTCAATCGAGGCGGATACTCGCTAAAAAACGAAGGTCGTGAAGGTCGTCCAAAAACGGCCGTTGTGCCAGAAAAATATTAAGCCGTGCGTGAACGGATAATCTAAGATCGCTATGTTAAATACCGTCAGATAAAGACATCCTGTAATGTGACCGTTTCATACTATTCTCACATCTCATTCGACCCGCATTGATACCCATCCCACCTTAATATTTCAATTATACCGACAGTAGGAAACTTACAAACTTACCCCATACTCAATAATGACATAAGTTGGGTTCAGTGCAATCAACAACAATCCCATCCAATAATAATTCTCATTCACTTCGTGCAACCACCCGAATATGTATTCTGGTTTTATTTACCCAAGGGGTCGATCACCAGCCGAACCAAGTACGAATAGACGTGTGGCTCGTCCGCAGTCTACCATACTAGTTAGCCACGATTCGATCCAGCTCATAGCAAGCTCTCAGCTCTTAGCAAGCTACCAGCTCATAGCAAGCTCTCAGCGCTTAGCACGCTCCCAGCTCTTGGCAAGTTCTCAGCGCTTAGCATGCTCCCAGCTCTTAGCAAGTTCCCAGCGCTTAGCACGCTCACAGCTCTTAGCAAGCTCCCAGCTCATAGCAAGCTCTCAGCGCTTAGCACGCTCACAGCTCTTAGCAAGCTCACAGCTCTTGGCAAGCTCCCAGCTCATAGGAAGCTCTCAGCTCTTAGCAAGCTCCAGCTCACAGTCAGCTCAAGCTCATAGCCAGCTCCATGCTCTTAGCCAGCTCCCATTAACCGATCTCTTCCCCCACAGCAACCCGACCCGAGTCACACACCCGACGACTGCCGACAGCAACCCGAATACGACAGAGCCGAGCCACAAACACGAGGATTGCCAACGAGCCGACTGCAACCCGAATACCGCTGAGCCGAGTCACACACCCGACGAATGCCGACAGCAACCCGAATACGACAGAGTCGAACCACATACCCGAGGATTGCCAACGAGCCGATAGCAACCCGAATACCGCTGAGCCGAGCCACATACCCAACGAGCCGACAGCAACCCGAATGCCACAGAGCCGAGCCACATACCCGAAGATTGCCAACAAGCCGACGACAATCCGAACACTACCAAGCCGAGTCACACACGATTGCCAACCACCCGACAGCAACCCGAACACCACAGCCTACAACTGCCGAGCCGAAAGCCACCCGATTGCCCCGAGCCGAGCCATAACAGACGACTGCCGAACCTTCAACTACAGCAACACAGACGAACCCAACTATTTACTCATGCCGCATCCATTTTCCTCACATATACGAGTATTATTCGTTTAACAAACAACAAGATTGTAAAATAAAGATTAAAGTCGTAAACACTCGTGTTTTGCTTGAGGTTTTTGGGTCCTTAGGTCGACCCTGGCAGTGACTGAGCTTACCTCAGCCCTAGAGAAAACCACTCGTTATAATCCTTGGGTATTTATTCAACCAACTAACATTCGATATTGCATGAACACCTGGCAGCAAAAATCTATTTTTCTCGAAAGATTCAGCAAAATTGGTCAATCGCTCAAAAAAAAGGATCTCGTGGATTAGTGCAAAGAAATTGTGCATAAAAACAATCGCGGTGCTTCAAACGGCATTTATAAGATCGCCACAGATGACGAATCTTGCATCTATGCTTAGAAGCCCGAAACAAAGCAGGAATCGACCGTTTGGGTCTCCGAAAACGAGCCAAACTAAAGTTGTTCATGGAAATAGATCTTCGAAGCAAATGTTCGCCTGTCTCTTCGGCAATACTGACCGTGTGGCGGCTCTACGGCTTGAGAAATAAAGGACGGTTAATTCTGAGCATTACACTACAATTTGTTTGCCTGAAGTCTCCTGAGAAATTCGTAAAACGAACAAGAGAAGACGAATTGTTCTTCATCATGACAATGCGAGCTCCAAGACACCGATTCAAACCAGCGCCTGTTTGACTAGAAAAAACGTGGAATTGATGGGTCATACGCCGTACAGCCCCGACTGGGGAGCCAATGACTTCATTTGATTCCAGCAAACCAATAAAAAAGGCGTGGTCAACGATTTTCGTCGCCAGAAGGTGTTGTAAAAACGTTCAAAAACCATGTTTTGGAGGTGTCTCAATCAAGCCACTGTAAACAACCCAACACATGGGCATATGTCAAACTGACCTGAGTACGCTTAGGCTAAAAGCTGTCAAGCTTTCCAAAAAAATGTCAAATGGCACCTGGCGACACTGCGAGTTGCCCAGGCCAGAAGGTTTTTTAGTACCATTCGTACCTTATCCGTAGAATTTGAACACTTTTGAGCATAGATCCACTTTAAGGCTACTTCTCGGATCGGATTTTTATACCCTCCACCATAATATGGAGGGTGTAATTAAATTTGTCATTCCGTTTGTAACACATCGAAATATTCATTAGAGACCCTATAAAGGATACATATTCTTCATCACTACAATTCTAAGTCGAAATAATCATGTCCGTTTGTCTGTTGAAATCAAGATACAGCTCTCAATTTTTAAGATAGAGCTTTGTAAATTGGTAAAGGGGTTTTTATTGCCCGTAGGGTGTTTGTTATTGCGAATGAGCTATATCGGTCCACGTTTTGATATAGCCCCCATAAAACGGTACATCCCAATTTCCGTATTTTGAAGTTTTTAGAATCAATATACCACCGAAATGTCTGAAATTGTGTATTTAGTCTTCGTTGGGGTTATAAAACTTTCCACTCGAAATTTGTCGGTATAGGTCCATGTCTTCATATAACCCTCATAGAACGGTAGTATCGGTAGTATTTGCGGTATTTTGGAGGTTGTGATTTCAATATCGCCCCGAAATGGCTGAAATTTGGTGTATAGTTTTCATTAGGAAAGTAAAACTTCACTCCTGAAATTTGTAGGTATAGGTCCACGTCTTCATATAGTCCCCATAAAACGGTACCTTTCGAGTTTCGGCATTTTGAAGGTTGTGGCCTTATTATGCCATCGAAATGGTTGAAATTTGATATTAGGTCTTCGTTAGGGGTACAATACTTTCCACCTTAAATTTGTCGGTATAGGTCTTTTTATATCCCGCGGATTTGCGATATTTCGACACTCACGGATTTGCAATATTTCGAAAGTTTTAGCAAGGGGTACAAAACATTATAAGAGGATTAAAACATTCCTTGCAACATAACGTCCATTTTTTGCAAAGGTCCCATGTAAGGGTACAACCAAATTTAAGTTTTATTCTTGAAGATTTTAGTCCCATTTTTCTACCGAATCGGTTGTTAAATGAAGTTTTGTGTTCCCAGAAGATAGAAAACTTACTCGCAAAAAACTATCCATATACATATGTATGTGTGGATTTTAGTCTAACTCCCATGGACCGGTATTGCCCTCTTTTATGTATTTCAAAGGATTTTTGTCAAATTTTCGAACCGAAATTGATGTAATTTGGTGTTGTGTTTAGTCAGAGGATAGAAAGAACAAGGATGAGCTCTTTTATAGAGTGTTGTTACATTTCCCTTCTGTAGTGGATGTAACTTGGTATCTTGGAATCTCAATTGGTAGAAAGCCTCCTGATTCGGCCAGGTCGAACTTAAGCCGTTCTTACTTGTTTACTAATACTTCCTGTGATATGAGCCAAAATATCCCAATATTAGGAGTCACTCCTTCATTCGTCGGTTGCACTGAAGTTTTTAGTATAAGAAGGATTGTGTTTTTTTTTTGTTGATGTATACTGTGTTTATTGGATAAGTCAGTGAAATAATTAGGAACACAGTTTATGATACCTATGCCACAAACGCCTAAAAACCTACGCTGGAAAATTAATTACAAACATTATTTTGCTACCCCTCCAGTTACTGGTTTTTCTGCTGCCGGAAAAGCCGACTGATTCTTTTTTACTTTTTCCAAGTGTGATTGATAACACTGTACAACCCAAAAAATAAAAAAAAGAAGACACGTGTATCGGCGTTTTGAAAGTTTACGTCGGGAAGTAACCTAAATAGGCGTGGAAAATTCCGCCCATTTCTACAGGTTTTGCAATATTCGACATCAAATTCCATGAATCCTTGCATTTTAGGTATAAAGTGTTTTTGGCAATATTACTGATGCGGGGTATCTTTTTTTTAAACGTTTAAAAACTCCTTTAAAATGTGATCGTATCAGAACAAAATATTCTACAAAATTATTTGTCATAAATGTGAAAAAAAATAGTAAAATATGATCCTAAAACATATATAAAAAGCGAAAGCTTCTGGAGATGTTAAATATTATAGCTAGAAATTTCTTTTGTTCAGAGACTCATAATGAAATTTGATTTGGAACATTTCTTCTTTTGACACAATCCCCAAAAAGTGAAGTATTTTAAGACATTTTGGCTCAGTATGGAATAAATTTTAATTAAGAGTCTAAAAGTTTAACAAATAATTTCTACCTATAATATCTAACAAAATATTTTACTTAGATATCTAGTTTGTTCTGGGACTTACATTGACATTTTGTGTGTGTTTTGTTGTGTTTTCTTCTTTTAACACCTTTCGTCTAAAACTAAATTTTATGTTACTTTCATGCATCAACTCGAAAAAAGAACAAAACTAATTTATTCAAAAACTAGTAAGAAAAGTCTATAGTCGGACGGAGCCGACCATGGGATACCCTATACCACTATCCCTGGACAATCGCTCTCCACGGAACTTATTTTCAATGATTGTGAAAATTTAATTATCAAATATCACAGATGTAATGTATAACACTTATGACCAAACCCAAAAAGTTATCTAGCATGACAAAGACATTTTTGTAGCAGGAAAGGACAATTTAGTTCACACAAACTAAAATGTAATGAAACCCACTTATGTAGTACTACTACTTCCGTTGTTTAACCGCTACGTTATTGACATTTTTACCAATTTCACACAAAAGTTTCAGTCCATTTAACCCGCTAAGTATTCTCTGATCTTCACGTTGGTTTGTACGCTTCTTCTTCATCATAAACTCAAACTTTGTTCAAAAATTTGCGGGTTATTATTCTGACCTACAGAGCCGCTACAAATTTGGTTAAAATTTTGTTTTTGGTCCATTTCATCCCCTGAACATTTCACGATCATCACCAAAAACTAATCATTTCTATTCTGGCCCGAACCCAACCTCCTTAAAAAATTCGTTACAATAGGTCCATAATTGCGGCCTTAAGTTTGTTTACAATTTTTAATGGACAGACACACATCGTTAAATCGCTTTATCTCGTCGAGATATGAATTTTGGCATACCAAATATGGTGTCTAGGACGAATATTTCGTGTTGTTACATAAACTTTTGGGATAAAAATGTGGTTCTCTACACAGAACCCATTATACATTAGGCAGTAGGCCCGTTATCTAGCAAACACTTCATTGCAATTTACATCAGAGGAAAGGTCAGTAGTTTTTCCCATATATAGGCTACTTTGCGAAATATATATGTCCTCAAGGAATTAAAATATCGACCAAAAATAAAATTTTTATATTTCATACAAAAGTAATGGTCCATTTCACCCGCTTAAGAATATCAGATCATCATTCAAAATTGTAGGCATCTTTTTCGACCTATACTCTTACCCGGTGCAAAATTTCGTGACTATTGATGTATAATTGCGACTTCTAGCGAGTTTATTATTACACTACAAACAAATAACGGGATATATTAGGCTGTAACTATGTTATCTGATCATGCACACCAACATAATTGGCATCAATTGAAAGGTCAAGCGTTCCACTTTCAAGTATATCTCACTTGTCCGGAATGTCACTTCCAGGAATTAAGATATAAGCTGTATATTTAAAATTTTCACAATTTTCACACAAAAGTTTTTGTCCATTTAACCCTCTAAATATTATCCTATCGCCATCTCAAATTGCAAGCTTCTCCTTTGTGATATACTCTTACGTTATTTAAAATTACGCGTTGATCTGACTATTATTGAGACCTACAGAGCCGCTAGAAAATTGGATAAATATTATGTTTTTGGTCCATTTCACCCGCTAAATATTTCACGATCATCACCAATAAGAATAGGGATCTATTCTGATCTGAACCATACAAAATTTCGTGATGATCGGTCCATAATTGCGGCCTGGAGCGTGTTTACAATTTATAATGGACAGACGGACGGACGGACGGACGGACACACATCTCAAAATCGCTTTATTTCGTCGAGATATGAAGATTGGTATACCACATTGGGGGTCTCCGACGAATATTTCGCGGTGTTACATGAATTTTTACCAAAACAAACTTATAATACCCTTTTCCACATTGTGGTATAGGGTATAACAAGTAAGAAAAGTCTATAGTCGGACGGAGCCGACCATGTGAAACCCTACACCACTACTCCTGGGAATTTGCTTTCAGCAAATCAAAATTCCTCTATGGAACAAATAAACTTATTGTAAGAAATAACTTTGTGCATTCTGCTATCTTATCACATCAAGCCTAAATAATAATATAGTAATTGTTCCACAAAACATCTCAAAAGGGACAAAGGAGAGTTCTCTTATATCAATGAGTGCACCCCGATTACCTACAGATTATCGCCGAATACGAACGGCGTGCTCTAAGACACCATTTGTAGAGAAGTTCTGCACGACTTCACCAAAAGTAATATTTCAAAAAAAAGGTACATTTTGAAAAAAAAAAGATGGCGAAGCGTCCTTATGCTGCAATATATCGCACCTGTTGATAAAAAAAGGCAGTAACTGAAAATTTTCTATTTTTCAGGAGAGACAAAACTGTTTATACATAAGTAGTAACTCTGAAGACATGAAAAGTGAAATACCGGTATTTTTAACGAAAGAGTAGACAAAGAAATGTCAGATTTTTACAGTGGGTAGGGTTAATCATTTCCTTAATAAAAAGTTAAAATTTTTAGTTACTACCCTTTTGTTGTACAGGTGCGATATGTATAAAAAAAAATCCTATTGAACACTTAATACGTTTGGGCTCCTCGTAATTTGCACTAATGCACAAACTGGGAATGTCAGATTTTTACAGTGGGTAGGGTTAATCATTTTCTTATTAAAAAAGTTAAAATTTTTAGCTATTACCCCTTTGTTGTACATGTGCGATATGTATATATCCACGTAATTTGCAATAATACACAAACTGGGAATTTTTCTGTCATGATACAATTAATAGCATGGGTGGAAAATGTGGTTGTCTCCAGAAAACCCATTTTATACTAGGCAGTAGTCCCGTTATCTACCAAACTCATTATAGAAATTTGTATCAGGGGAAAGGTCAGTCGTTCTTTGTTCATATGTAGGATAATTTGGCGGTATATGCCCTCCAGGATTTATAATATGGAGCAAATATAAAATGTTTATATTTTTCATACAAAAGTAATATTCCATTTCACTCGCTAAATAAAATCAGATCATCATCCAAGATTGTAGGCTTCTTCTTCGACCTAACGTCTTACCTTGTACAAAATTTCGTGACAATTGAGTTATAATCGCGACCTCTAGCGTGTTTATTATTACGCCACTAACAAATAATTGGATATATAAGGCTGTAACTCTGTTATCTGATCATGTACACCGACACAAACAAACAAAAGTTGTGGTCCATTTAACCCTCTAAATATTATCTGATACCAATCTCAGATTGCAAGCTTGTTCTGTGTCATATACTCATACCTTATTTAAAATTTCGCGTTGATCGGACTATTATTGCGACCTACAGAGCCGCTACAAAATTGGATAAATATTATGTTTTTGGTCCATTTCACCCGCTAAATATTTCTCGATCATCACCAATAAGAATCTATTCTGGTCTGAACCAGACCTCCATACAACATTTCATGAAGATCGGTCCATCATTGCGGCCTGTAGTTTGATTACAATTTATAATGGACAGACGGACGGACGGACAGACGGACACACATCTCAAAATCGCTTTATCTCGTCTAGATATGAAGATTGATATACCACATTGGGGGTCTCCGACGAATATTTCGCGGTGTTACATGAATTTTTACCAAATCAAACTTATAATACCCTTTCCACATAGTGGTGTAGGGTATAAATATTAGCAATATTGGCAAATTTTATGTATATATTTTCTTGATATACATATATTGTAAATACATATTTCATTTATTCGGCGACTTATATTGAAATTTAATGGAGAATATTTTTGTCTTTGACGTCTTCTATCTGGAATGAAGTTTTGTGGGACAAAACTTAATAAACTCAGATAAAGTACAACATTAACCCTAAAATGTGATTTTACTTTTGACAGAATCCTGGCGTTTAGGTACAGTTTAGAGTTTTGGTGTATTCGGGGCCTATAGCAAAATTTTATGACAAATAATTTTGTAGCATATTTTGATCTGATACGATCAGATTTTAAAGGAGTTTTTAAACGTTTTTGAAAAAAGAGAGCAAAAAGACCCCTTTGGAGACTTGCATGAGCATGATAGAGTTTTTATAAAAAGATACCCTGCATTGTTGTCAGTGATATTGCCAAAGACACTTTATATCTAAAATGCAAGGATTCCAAGGAATCTGATGTCGAATATTTCAAAACCCATAGAAATGAGCGGAACTGGTCACGCCTATTTAGGTTACTTCCCGACGTAAACTTTCAAAACGCAGATACACGTGTCTTCATTTTTTGTCCACTTTTATAATCTGTGCGGGGTTTTTTGTAATTTTAATTAATTAATAAATTAATTAATAGATGTAATTAATTAATAAATGCAAAAAAAAACTGATTTTTTTTTTGCGAACGCGAACGTGTGAAAATTGATAATTAAAAAGTGGGCGTGGTCATATTTGCTTGCATAAAAATCTAAGTTGGGTTATGACGAACATTTCAATAAAAGAATTATCCAAATCTGTCCAGCCGTTCTCAACTGATGCAATTACCAACGAACGACATTTGATTTTTATTTATAAATATATGTCAATGATGTGGTATTGCCCCGCATTACGAAACATCATTGTCTAGAGAATTCCTCCTTCATTTTCAACCGAGCTTGGGACCGGCTACTGCGGGGTTCATGTGGGGACTAGAATATTATTTTGCTGAATTTTATTTTTGATATTATCAAAGAGTATATAACCTCGTTGGTGTAAAAGCTGAGGGTATAATAAACAATCGTCTGGAGCATATGAAAATGTTTTTAACTACATAGTTGAATATTAATACGAAGTCCTTTTTATAACGCCTTATATTGGACTCTGTTCAAAATATGTAGTTATCAATGAACGGAAACAAACTAAACGATTCCCGTACCAATCACACAAAGCCACAAACTTTTCAGCTTCTCTGAATCGTTTCATTCTCACAACCAAAACAAAAACACAAACTTTTCAATGTAAAAAGATGGAAACCGTACGATTGCTGAAATGTAACTTCGGCTATACTTTGCCGAGTTGTTTCATTCACCACCGAAACGAAAAGTATTTTTGGGAAACGTTTGCCGTGCGTATTGTCAATGACACACTCAGACACACACACACACATGTGATTGCTTAACAACCCTATAAGTAAGCATGAGCATACCACAGTGAATTTTATCAACTACCAAATGTTTTTGATTTATTCACATGTGTTTAGTACTATTCCGTTTTCTATCTGCTCTTGTGGAGGTTAGTACTTTTCGCTTTTCGTTTTGTTCGCACTTACGAATGAAAACAAAACAAAAGTAAACAGCGAGCTCGTGGGTTATGTTTCGTTTTGTATTGTTCCTATGGAAAATACGAAACGAAACGATTGGAAATGTTATTTAAAGTATTTTTACGCACGCTGGTAATTATCAACAGTTTCTCCCTTTGGGTTATCGATTCCACTTTGGCTCAATTACTTATATCTTCATCAACGGTGTTAACAAAAGTTTCACTTTTTGTACGTTTATTTATGGTATTATCGCCTGTCAGATACAGCTAAGAACGACATATGAAAAGTAAATTGCGCTATGATATGTTGTTGTTGTTGTGCTGTTGACGGTGCTGCCTTTCATGGCTGTCAATATTACCACCTATGTTGATGGCTTATAATTAACTTTTTTCTTTGTTTATATACATGTGAACGAACGTATGTATGTAGGTATATTTTTATACATCTTTCAGGACAATGGCGATGATTATGGGATTTAAAGAGTTCAGCTGCAGGCGTTAAGTGCAATCAAGGCTAGCAAGTGGGGAATGTAAATATGGGGTAATTTTAAATAATGATGTGGTCAGCAATTAAAAAAACATTGAGTCAAAAGTTATGCGTTTTATTAAGAAAAAAAGTAGTGCTGCTCTTATACTTCGTTGGTAAATAATCTATTCGAAAAAAATTTCTAATAGGTGGAACTTATTGAATTTCTAATTTATCGATAAAAGCATAGGTACTAAAAGCCATTGTTATACCCTACACCACACTCTGGTAAGGGGTATTATATCTTTGTGAATTTGTATGTAACATACAAAAGGAAACGAAATAGACCCATAGTTCCTTTTGGGGTTATACATTTATTCACTTTCTGAGTCGATTTATGCGTGTCCGTCCGTCCGTCTGTCCATGTATTTTGTTCGCAACGTACAGGTCGAATTTTTTGTCCGATTCAGCTGAAAATTGGGTAATATATTTTTTTAGCCATAGGAAGAACGCTATTGCTTTTGGTGAAAATCGGTTCAGGTTTGGATATAGCTCCAAACTCACTATATACATCCAATTTTGATGAAATTTTAAATATATAACTGAATTTGGTCTAAAAATAAATGTACCAAATTACATCGAAATCGATTCAGATTTGGATACAGCTCCCATATATATTTTCGGTCGATTTGATGTATTTGCTGCACCAAACACGCTATATATGTTTAATTTCGATGAAATGTGGAATGTGTGACTGAATTCGGTCTAGAAATAAATGCGTCAAATTACATCGAAATCGGTTCAGATTTGGATATAGCTCCCGTATATATTTTCGGCCGATCTGTCCAATTTTGATGAAATTTGGAATGTATGATGGAATTTTGTCTAGTAATAAGTGCACCAGATTATATAGAAATCAGTCCAAATTGATATATATCTCCTATATTTTACATATTCACAGTGGTGTAGGGTATCATATAGTCGACCCCGCTCGACTATTATCCTTTCCTTACTTACTTACTTAGCTGGCCCATTACAGAACATTTGTTCCATAGGCCGAACTAAGAAAAGATCTCCATTTCTCTCTATTTGTTGCTTCGCACTCTGGAATACCGCGCCTTTTCATCTCATCATCCACTTGTTTGCGCCATCTATTCCTTGGCCTGCCAATTCTGCGTGCACCGCCAGGCGGTCCGTATTTATACGCCTTTTTAGCGGGTTCGTCATCGCTCATTCTTATGATATGGCCTAGCCAACGCAATCGCTGCATCTCGATACGTTTAACAATATTGATGTCGTTGTATAGCAGATACAGCTCGTGGTTCATGCGAAGTCGATATTCACCGTCAACGCAGATTGGTCCGTAGAGTCTTCGAAGAATTTATCTCTCAAACACACCAAGCACTGCCTTATCTGCTTGCGCAAGTACCCATGCTTCGGATCCATACATTAGCACGGGTAGTATCAGCGTTTTGTATAGTGTTATTTTTGTTTGACGAGATGTGGCTTTGTTTTTAAATTGCTTCCTGAACCATAGTAGCATCTATTGGCCAATACAATTCTTCTTCATATTTCACAACTGATGTCGTTTGTTGTGTTTACGGAGGTGCCGAGGTAGACGAAGTCTTTTACTACCTCAATATTATAGAAACCAACTTCCACAGTCGGTCCGAGCTCAATGGACGCATTGCGCGTCGACACCATCAACTTGATCTTCTCACCGTTTACCGCCAGACCCACTTTAGCAGATTCTCCTTCGACCTTCATAAAGGTATCAGTTACTTCTTTTACTGATCGGCCTATGATGTCTATATCATCAGCATAAGCAAGTAACATGTGACTATTGGTGTAGATTGTGCCATTTCTTTTGACATTTGCCTCTCGTATAACCTTTTCTAGCAAAATGTTGAATAGGTCACACGAAAGGCTGTCTCCATGTCTGAAACCTCTTTTGGAACTGAACTGTTCGGAGAGGTTCTTTCCAATTTTAACTGAGGACCTAGTATCAGTTAAATTCATCTTACAAAGCCGGATGAGCATTGCGGGGATACCAAATTCAGACATTGCATGGAATACCTTTGATCGGAGTGGACTGTCGAATGCTGCTTTATAATCGACAAAAAAGTGATATGTGTCGATCTGCATCTCTTGGGTCTTCTCCAGGATTTGCCGAAGGGTAAATATCTGGTCAATGGTGGACTTGTCAGGTCTAAAGCCACATTGGTATGGTCCAATTATTTCGTTGACCATTGGCTTTAGTCGTTCGCACAATATCCCTGACACTATCTTATAGGCAATAGGGATAAGACTTATGCTTGTGGACTGGACACAGGATGCTCAGGTTCCAATCATCGGGTACGCGTTCTTCCTGCCAGATGGTGCCAACTAACTGATGCACACACCTTATCAGCGCGTCGCCTCCGGTTTTAAACAACTCGGCTGGTAAGCCATCTGCTCCTGCTGCTTTATTATTCTTCAGCCGGTTGATTGCTGTTTTTGTCTCATCTCGGCCGGGCGGTATACATTCTATACCATCTTCTGGGATTGGATCTGTGTTATCATCGTCTTCGCTACTATTGGATACCAGCAGATTAAAGAAATGTTCCTTCCATATCCTGAGCATCCTCTCTGTATCTGTTACCAGATTACCTTGCTGGTCTCTACAGTAGGATGTGCCAGTTCCAAAGCCATCAGTTTGATGTTTCACTCTTTGGTAGAATTTTCGGAATTCATTCTGGCTCCTGTACATGTCGATTTTTTCACACTCCCGCTTTTCCTTTTCTCTCTTTTTCTTGTGGAAAAGACGTTTCTCTTCTCTCCTTTTCTCCCGACTTTCCCCCCCAGAAATTTGTAGGTACAGGTCTACGCCTTAATATAGCCCCCATAGAACGGTACCTCCCGATTTTCGGTATTTTGAAGGTTGTGGCTTCAATATTCCTCCCAAATGGCTGAAATTTGATATTTAGTCTTCGTTTGGGGTATTAAACTTTCCCCCAGAAATTTGTCGGTACAGGTCTACGCCTTAATATAGCCCCCATAGAACGGTACCTCCCGATTTTCGGTGTTTTGAAGGTTGTGGCCACAATATTCCACTGAAATTATTGAAATTTGGTGTTTAGTCTTTATTTTGGGTATAAAACCTTCCCCTAGAATTTTTTTGGTATAGGTCCACGCCTTCATATAGACCCCCATATAACGGTACCTCCCGATTTTCGGTATTTTGAAGGTTGTGGCCTCAATATTTCACTGAAATTGTTGAAATTTGGTATTTAGTCTTCGCTCGAGGTGTACAACTTTTCCCCAGAATTTTGTCGGTATAGGTCCACGACTTCATATAGCCCCCATAGAACGGTACCTCCCGATTTTCGGGATTTTGAAGGTTATGGTCACAATAATCCATCGAAGTGCTGAAATTTGGTATTTAGTATTCGGTGGCAGTATTTAACTTTCCCCTCTAATTTTGTCGCTATAGGTCCACGCCTTTATATAGCCCCCATAGAACGTAATTCTAAAGGTTGTGACGTCAATTTCCCACCGAAATTACTGAAATTTGTTATTTAGTTTTCCATGGCGCAGTGGATCCACTTGTATGGAGAAAGTGGTCAAAAATATTTAAAGTGTAAAAGTCAAGCCAATGCGCCGGTTATAGCTTTGTGTTGCTGCGAAGAGTGTTTTAAGACACCACGAGCGTAACATTCTCCTCCCTTTCCCCTCTGGAAGGGGTACACGGTAAGAATTGTTTTATGCTGTTAATACAAAATGACATGAACAAAGGTCTCGATTATCTTATGATGCAAAAATAGGCTTGGGGAAACAAAAAATCTCCGAAACAACATAAAACCCAACCAATTTAGTGGATTAAAAAAATCAACATTTTAGTCTGATAATTGGTAAAATTGTTAATATCGATCTTATAGCGTTCTTCCTGGAAGGCACGTACTGCCACTTTAAGACAAATTTGGAAGAAGATTTCTTCATCTTTCTACTGATGCCAATTATGTTAATGTACGTGGTCAGAGTTATATGCTAATATATCCAAAGAAACCCTATTCTTGGGCAGCTTTAGTCAGCGACTCGCCATTTATAGTCTGGCACTAGGTGGCAGCTGATTTTAATACTGAATAATCTTAGACCCATGACCTACTTTAGAAAATTATTCTCGAGGTGGGCACTGGTTGGCATCATGACTAAAACCTTAGGTCAAATTTAAGTATACGATCGAATTGGTATTACGAAATACAGTAAAAAAATATGCTGCTAACTAGAATTCCACAACATGGTCAAACACTATTTTTAAATGAAAATTAAGCTATTACCTCCTCCTTCAAAATCCACTATAATATTTTGCTATACGTATTAGTTTCGCGATATTTTGAATATATTTACTTGCACTTAAAATATAGGTTGTACTCACAACAAAAAATTAGTCTCATGTTCCGACTTTTGAAGCTATTCTTAAGAAGAACGCGTTCGAATGAAACAAAAATTAATATATTTTTAAAAAGGTCCATATCATAGCTGTCAGAGTTTCCAGATGTTGTACCAAAATTTTGACATTAATTTTTTTTATTTTTGGTCAATGGGTGGATCCACTGTGCATGGGGTTATAAAATATTCTAGAAAAGAATTGTAAGTATAGATCCACGTCTTCCTCTAGAAGCATACCTCTTATTTTTTTTTTGTTTTTTTCCACATTATCTTACCGAAATATCGGGAATTTGGTATTTAGTCTTCTTTGAGCCTATAAACTTTCCGCAGTAATTTGTCGGTATAGATCGACGAAACTGCTGAAATTTGGTATTTAGTCTTCTTCATAAACGAAAGGAAACTAATTGTTCGATTTTACTACAATACAACTCGTGGGGGAGGGTATAACAAGTTCCGCCCGGTCGGACTTAACGCCGTTCTTACTTGTTTTATTTTCCTAATAACCCCATCATTTATATCTCTCCTCCAAACAAGTTCAAATTAAATATTAATAATGATAGTTGTAAACATTTAATGGGATTAGATTAAACAATTCAAATCAATTACTTGGATAGTTTATAACAGTCTATTTAAATGCATATAAACGTACGTTTGTTTGAATGACATACCCACAGACTAAAATAAATACTACACAAGTATGTGATTGTTCTCTAAATGGCAATTTAAATTAGTATCGCACGAATATCATGTTAAAGTCATAGATTATGTGCATGCAAAAGAAAAACAAAACTAAACAGCACGAGATTTTTGGGTGTAACCAGACAAAATGTTTTCTCGTAGCATTGACAGCTGAGATCAAAACATTAAATAGAAGAAAAAAAAAACTGTGAAAAAAAGTTTACATAAAATTGACTAAACGTGGCTCTTAATTGTGCAAAGACATAAAGATGATTTGTGGCCTTATAGAAGACAAAATCTGAAATCTGTCTTTAAACTGCATCTAAGCGAAATTTTTGAGCTTTTGTGAGGAGGGCAACCGAATGATATACACAACCTTGGACTCAATTTACGTATGGGTGAAATATTACGATTTTCAAAGTTTTGACCAATTGCGTAAGCCAAGATTTCGTAATCATTTGGCATTTCATTTAGTCCCGAGGTCTTATAGCTTTTGAATCATTACCTTAGGAAGAATGGACTTGACCAAGTTCGTTAGTCATCGTGCTCATCCGTTGTTGTTGTTGTAACAGTACATGATATTTTTGTAATAGTTCGTTTACATATATCACTGGAATGATTAAACCCATTGGGTTTCAAATGCCAATTCCATTAAGTATGTATATGTCAAATTAATCGTCATAAAGAAGGTTAAGTTCGTTTTTCTGCTTAATTTGGCTCTGGGTCTATCTCCACTTCTAGGATTGTGGCTGCTCCGATGAGTTGTAACCATAAAGCTACTGGAGTGTGAATTGCGCCATGCCTGTGCCGCATGGTGTGCAGATGCTTTGCATGGTGTCATAGTTCCTTGCTCAATACTAGCTTAGACGGCTGCACCATCCCGAGCGTAGCTAAGCTAAAACTACTCTGGTTTGTCATGGCAGCTGACGCTCCTCAGCTGCAGTAGATGGGGAATGTTATCTGAGGGCCGCATTCACACAATAGTTGTTATTCACAACTGCATCTGTGTTAATGCTTTATAAACCTGCTTTGTAGGCTTGTTGATGTAGGGTTCTCTCTTGTAACGCTGGACCTCTCTCTCAAGCGCGGACGACGCACAGTGGTTCAGAATCGTTTTTTCCTGGTCAAAATTCTGTAACTTTTGAACGGATAGAGATATTTTCACAATTATTTTTTTGTTAGACAGATAACACAATCAGCTTTCCGGTGATTATAAGCGGTCAAATTCGGTCTGGTAGTTGCAGAGGAATTCAATGTCAAAGTTAAACTTTTGAATTTTTTTACTATTTTTCATCAAAATATCAGTGATTTTGTGTTTTTATATCTTCTTATATATTAAAGATGGTCAAACGCCAATAAATAAACTATAAAAATTCCAAAAAAAAAAAAATTAAAAAAAATTTTCGAAAAAAAAAATTAAAAAAAATTTTTCACAAATTTTTCACATTATAAAATGCAAAAAAATTAAATTTTTTCAAAAATTAAAATAAAATGCTCCTTGGGTGTTCATCTATATATATAAAAGAGCTTAGTGAGTGAGTGAGTGAGTTACTGAGTGACTGAGTGAGTGACTGACATATCATCGCCCAGACGAAACCGCTGAAGCTAGAAAGCTGAAATTTTGACTGTGGGTTGCTGTCGGTGTGTAGGGGCGAGATAAGGCTGGGTTTTTGGAAACTCGACCTAGAAGGGTACGAAAAGTACTAAAAGGTACTAAATATGGTACCCTTTGTATTAGGCAAACGGGAAGAGCTAGAATTCTGAAATTTGGAATGTGGGTAACTGATGGAGAGTTAGAAAGATGTACCAAGGGGTTTTTGGAAATTCGACCTCTAAGTGTACGAAAAGTACTAAAAGATACAAAATTTAGTACCAGTTGTATATTTTGAACGGATTTAGCTAGAAACTTGGAATTTGGTATGTAAATGAAGGTTGGAATGTGGTGTTTATAAAAGGAAATGGTTTGGGAAATTCGTACTCATCTGTAAGAAAAGTAGTGAATGGTACTAAATTTAGTACAATTTATATTTGGGGGAAAGGATAGAGCTGGAAACCTGAAATTTGGAATTAAGACTACTGACGGAGTATAGGACTGAGATATGGGGGTAGTTTTGGAAATTGGTACTTAAGTGTACAAAAAGTACTAAATGGTACTAAATTTAGTACATCTTGTATTTGGGTGACCGGATAGACCTGGAAACCTGAAATTTTGGAAATAGATTACTGATGGAGTGAAGAATTGAGGAAGTTTTGGAAATTCGTAGTGTTCGAAAAGTACTAAAAAAAACAAAAAACATTGTTCCACAACATCCCATACGGGACAAGGGAGACTTCTCTCATATCAATGAGTGCACCCCGATTCATATTTAGCTCAATGATATGGGACCTACTATTTATCGCCGAGTCCGAACGGCGTGTCTTACGACACCACTTATGGAGAAGTTTTTCAAGGCTGAAATACTCAAGAAATGTCGCCAACATTACTGAGGGGTATTTTGCCACCGTTGAAAAATGTTTGATGTTGCTTGGCCGGGGAATCGAACCCCCGACCTTCTGCGTGCAAGGCGGGCGTGCATACCATTGCACCACGGTGGCACCCCAAAGTACTAAATGGTACTAAATTTGGTACAAATTGGATTTGGGTGAACGGATAGAGCTGGAATCCTGAAAATTGGAATTTAGATTGCCGTTGAAGTGTAAAATTGAGATATTGGGGTAGTTTTGGAAATTCTTACTTATGAGTACGAAAAGTACAAAATGGTACTAAATTTGGTACAATTTGGATTTGGGTGACCGGATAGAGCTGGAATCCTGAAATTTGTAATTAAATTACTTTTGGAGTGTAGTATTGAGATAGTTTTGGAAATTAGTACTTATGGGTACGGAAAGTACTAAATGGTACTAAATTTGGCACAATTTAGATTTAGTTGAACGATAAGGCTGAAGTAGTGAAAAATGGAATTAAGATTACTGTTCGAGTATAGGATTGAGGAAGTTTTGGAAATTCGTACCCATAAGTACATAAAGTACTAAATGTACTCAATTTGGTAGAATTTGGATTTGGGTGAACGGATAGAGCTGGAATCCTAAAATTTGGAATTTAGATTGCTGTGAAGTGTAGGATTGAGATATGGGGGTAGTTTTGGAAATTCATACTTATGAGTACTAAAATTACTAAATGGTACTAAATTTAGCACAATTTGGATTTGGGTGACCGGATAGAGCTGGAATCCTGAATTTTGGAATTGAGATTGCCGTTGATGTGTAAAATTGAGATATGGGGGTAGTTTTGGAAATTCTTACTTATGAGTACGAAAAGTACAAAATGGTACTAAATTTGGTACAATTTGGATTTGGTGAACAGATAGAATTGGAATCCTGAAATTTTAAGTTGAATTTACTTTTGAAGTGTAAGATTGAGGTAGTTTTGGAAATTCGTAGTTATAAGTACGGAAAGCACTAAATTTGGTACAAATTGGATTTGGATGAACGGATAGAGCTGGAATCCTGAAATTTGGATTTACGATTGCTGTTGGAGTTAGGGATTTAGGAAGTTTTTGAAATTCGTACTTATGGGTACGGAAAGTACTAAGTTTGGTACAATTTGGATTTGGGTGAACAGATAGAGCTGGAATCCTGAAATTTGGAATTAAGATAACTTATGGAGTGTAGGATTGAGGTAGTTTTGGAAATTCGTACTTATGGGTACGAAAAGTACTAAATAGTGCTATATTTGGTTCAATTTAGATTTGGCTGAACGGATAGAACTGGAATCCTGATATTTGAAATTAAGATTACTGTTGGAGTGTAGGTTTGAGTTGGTTTTAGAAATTCGTACATATGTGTGCGAAAAGTACTAACTGGTACTAAATATGGAATAATTTCAATTTGGGGAACGGAAATAGATGAAGTTTGGAATTTAGATCACTGTTGGAGTGTAGGACTGGACTAGCATTGGAAGTTTGTACTTATGGTTACGAAAAGTACAAAATGGTACCAAATTTGGTACAATTTAGATTTGGGTGAACGGATAGAGGTAGAATCCTTAAAAATTCGGAATAACTGTAGGAGATAGTAATTAAAATTTGTATTTTCATACAAAAATAATTAATTGTATTATGAATAGAGCTGGAATTCAGAAATTTGGTATTATAGCCGCTGTTGGTGTGTAAGGTTGTGGTTCTGGATATACGTACAATAAGTGTACAAAAATTACTAAATGGCAAATTACTAAACTGGCACAGAATTTGGTTCAAATTGTTATCGTGTAAAGGGCTAGAGCTGAAATTGTGAAATTCGGTATTAGTATAGCAGTTGGCGTTTATAGTGGAGATATAGAGGAAGTTTTGGAAATTATGTATACGAAAAATACTAAATCGCGGTTTGGATATAAGGAAGTAATTTTTGAAACTGATACATATTATAAGTACTAAATTTGGTACCAGTTTGGTGTTGCATGAAGGGATAAAGGTGAAATTTCGAATTGTATTATAAGGGTATGTTTTGGTGTTTAGATACGGATTTTTTGAAATGCATAGACATTCTGAAATTGTGCTGAGGGCTGGCTGATTTATTGAGAAATAGGAAATGTACCAAACGGTATTAAATTTGACGTTGGGTTTAGCATTGAAGCTGGAATTATATAATTAGTGTGTGAAAAAGATGCAATAAGTTTGTTATTGGTTCATTGTTAGAGGTGGTCGTGCAATAAGTGTACTAGAAGTATTAAATAATACGAAATAATGAAGCACTGGTATTGTGTGAATCGATAAATGAAATTTGTTATGAGAATCACAGTTGAGATCAGAGGATCGGGATCAGAAGTTTTATTTAAAATCCACCTTTAAGTGTATGAAAGGTTCCTACATGTAATACCATTGGCATTGGGTGAACAAGTGGAGTTAAAACTGTGAAATTTATGCTAAGGTCCTAAATTTAAAAAAAAATTGTTCGGGATAGTGTACTATTGTTTTTATGTTAACACGAACTCGTTTTCTAAATAAAGTACTGAACAAGTCAACAAGTCAAACGTATCTTTTCAACAAAATTGTTTTTATTTTTGTTGTCTATTCTGAACTTTATAGTAAGTTCATTTGAAAAAGGAAAATCTATGCGGCTAATGTTTCACAAGATAAAATAAAATGTCTCAAAAATTAACTGTTATATAGGGCAACGTCTTTTGAATAAAGGTTTTCTATATTTTGATATCACAAATTCCAAAATTCGGTTGGAAAATGTGGATAAATTTTTCAAAATACCCATACCGGTCCAATAAAACATGGACTGGAATTTAAAATGTTGGCCGCTGTTGAAATGTAGAGGTATTTTTAGAAAATCGAACAAAACGTGTACGAACAGTGCTTAAATGAAATTAAATATCAATTCAGATAAATATTAGTACATCAAAATTTTCACTGTTCATCATATTATATATTGTTTTTTTGTATATTATTCCTTTTCCGCATACAAAGTAGCGGGCATTTTGCTAGTAAAACTTATATTACTCATATGAAAACTCATATACTCCAAAAAATTTTAATTTGTGTAAAAAAGCTGTAATTCATATGGGAATTGGTATGGAAAAACACACATTTTTCTCCATGTAATTTCAATAAATTTAAAAAAGTGTTAAACGGACGGAACGGGACGGGAACAAAAGTATATATGGGCTAAAAGAGGAGACTTTCGGGCATATTTCTGTGGAAACAGAACATTGTTCCATGTTGTTCCACAAAAGTTCTAGTCCACTAAATTTGGAATTTCATAAAATTTAGTACCTGAGGAAAAATAAAATAGCTCATGTTGTGTAAACGCCACAGTAATTTGTTTAATTTATTTTTAAAGGCCACAATCCTACCTACCTAGCAAAAAACAGCGAACGCAATTTATGTTATAGTTTTCGAGAAATAGCTATTTTTTTCTCCAGAAGTTTTCAAAAATTACGTATTTCTCAAAAATTGGAAAAATGTTCGTCCTTAGGGGCACCCCACTCCCGCACCTTCCAATATTTTGACCTAATTTTTTGGTTTCCTTAGTTTCAATATGTTTACTATCGAATCCCATATAGAAATTAAATATCTGTTACAAAACAAAATTTTGATTTTTGGCCAGGAAAATCGATTCCTGAACCATTGTGCGACGTGAACATACTGTCGAATGTGACCCCACAGAATGTTCGGAATTCTGCTACCATAGAGCATGACATTCAACTCAGTGCTCAACTTGCAGTCCATGTGGTAAACAGAGTGGTCAGAGATTAAGTGTTGCATATTTGCATATTCCTCGCCCGAATAAAGTTGGTCAGATCAGTCAGAAGAAAAATTATGCCAAGATCCTACAATCATACGTTACTCAGTATTGTCTGGAGGGGGTGGAATACAGGCGTTGTAGAGGTTGACATTTTTCCACCTTGGACAACTCCCTGTTTTATTCTACGAGCCTTGGGCTTCTTGTTGCTGAATTCTACGTACAAATGGCGTCCACACATTCTCCTCAATGATTGACAGTATCAAGGAATTTTGATAAGTCGAGCGCCACTTTCGATTGAAATAACTCGCTCACCCCTTCGGATCAGTCAGTGTAACGTTGACAAACGTGACTGAGGTCTTTCCTTCTTTCCAAGCTTCGAGAGTGACTTAACCGTTGCCCACATTTACTTATTTCGGCTCCAATGTTGCAACTTTTCAGATGATTTAATAACTTCTTCCGTTTATGCTCACCGATCAATCTGTTAACTTCCAGTGTCAGCTCCCCGACTCTGCAGTCACGACGAAGCTCATTACGCTCGTTTGCTAATCTCGTCGCCTTTGCTTGCAAATTTGGTCTCACTTCGGGTATTCGATCACCAGTTATATTGCGAGCGGATGCAGCGGTGATTATGTCTCGGAACGTCCTTTCTGCTACCTGTACATCAGAAGGGTTGGACAGAACTCTGAAGCGGTGATTAGTGAACTCTCTGAAACTAGGCCAATTAGTTTTCACTTCAGTGATAAAAGTCCGTTCAGATTTGATGAAATCGGGAGGTCTGCTGATGGAGACAATTACACTGTACAACACAAAAATAATTATAGGTAAAATCCGGCAGTTTATGAAAGAGAACCGAAAAATAGAAGACACGTGTATCGGGATTTTGAAAGTTTACGTCGGGAGGTAACCTAAATACGGGGTCCAATATGTCGCTTTGTGATCTTTTTTGGAAATATTCGGAGTAAGATACCTCGTAATCCTTGCATTTTAGGTATAACCCAGCAAAAAAATCTTCCAAAAAAATGGGTTTTTATAGTACTTTTTGGTAGTCGTAACTATCTACAAAACCCCCTAATAACCCATTATTTTAACAATGCACAGTGTCCGATTTTCCGAAAAACCTGGCCAAAACTCTAAAAATGAATAGATTTTGACCTAACCTTTGGTTCTTATGTTATTCCGGCTGCTGATTACATTTTTGATATTATTTAACCCTCAGGCGGTCATTTAAGGGGTCTTTTTGGTCCCTCCTCCTATAAAATGTGATCTTATCGGATCAAAATATTCTACAAATTTGTTCGCCATCAATTTTTACTATGGGTCCTAGAATACACCAAAACTCTATACCT
This sequence comes from Musca autumnalis, assembly GCF_047663935.1. Classification (NCBI taxonomy): domain Eukaryota; kingdom Metazoa; phylum Arthropoda; class Insecta; order Diptera; family Muscidae; genus Musca; species Musca autumnalis. Next base: position 42,321,586 of record NW_027411755.1, read on the forward strand.
TACCTAAACTCCAGAAATATGCAAAATTATAAACACATTTTAGGGTTAAGGGCGTACTTCATGTGAGTTTTGGCAAAATTGTCATACAAAGCATCATTTGAGAAGAATGCCGTCAAAGACAAAAATGTTCTCTGCTAAATTTCAATAAGTTACCAAAGAAAAGAAATCCATATTTGCATTACATACCAAGAAAATATCGGTATCAATTTTGCCAAAAAACAAAGAAACTAAAATAGGGTTGCAAGGTTCCACCATTTCTACAGTTTTGGAAATATTTGAGTTAAGATCACTTGGATTCCTTGCACTTTAGGTGGATAATGTCTTTGGTAACTATACTGACAAGAATGCGAGGAATATTTTTCTTAAAAAAATTAACCCTCGTGCGAGTCATAAAAGGGGTCCTTTTGGTCCCTTTATCCATAAATATTTAAAATCTCCTATAAAATGTGATCGGATCAGACCAAAATATTCTAGAAATTTGTTCGCCATAAAATTTTACTACAGGTCTTAGAATATACCAAAACTCCAAATTATACCCAAACGCCAGAAAGTGATCCTATACTATATTCTGACATTCTGAATGAAAGAAAATCTGTACATACCTGCAAGACAAAATATCACATAAAAACAAAAAGTGCAAATATGTGCAGGATGTTTCGATGGAAATTGGTAAAAAACCCTTCCTATTTTATGAAATGATAAATTACCTTTCAAAAAGAAAATATTTAAAGAAAATATTTAAAAGGAAATATTTAATAACCGTTGCTTATTTTGCATATTCTCATAGATTTATAAACAACTTAAATATTGAAAAGAAAAAAAATCCAAATAGGGTCACTTCGACCTGCTTTTATACCCACTTATTAAACAAGAAATGTACATCTTTTTTCATAACTACACGCACTGGGATCCTATAAACAATATCTGAAACTTTTTAGTGTAAATTGATAATTTTTTTTCGATTTTTGGCCAGGTTTTTTTGAAAATCGGACACTGTGCAATGGCATGTCGCACTGAATAACAAGTTATTCTATGACCAATATAACCACTAGAATAACTAGTTATTTTTTGGCCACTGGAAGTTGAAAAATAAGCTATAAGCTAAAAAAATATATTTGTAGTCAGACACACAAGCTCTGTACCACCGTACTCATTACTTAATAAGGAGCACTATAAGTAGTTATTTTTGTATATATTACTTTGTAATGGGTTACATAATGACTAACGGATCCGAATTTTTGCTGGGAAAGTATATTTGGCAATATTACTGAGAATGCTCTGCGAAACATATTTTTGGAATATGTTAACACTCTAACATCTCGCTAAAGGGGTCTTTTTGGCCCTTTTTAATAAAGTTTTTAAATTTTCTTTAAGGTTGGGTGCCAGTTGCAGTTGTTGATCTTACCTCGGAGTACATTGCAATTAAATTTCAAAGAGGATGCATTTTTAGGGATTGGATTAGCTGGTGTTGTGCTGCGTTCGCGGATGTTGTTGGGGGACTGCGGGGAAGTCGTGTGTTATGTATGTAGCAACATAGTCCCTATTGTAGTCCCTTACATGGACGAGTCCAGAACAACCCCAGAGATGCATCCAATCCCGGCATCCATTGCATCTCACCGAAGTTTGAATGTAGTGGATGCTGATGTGACAAAACTGAGCACATCCATATTGGTCCTGGGCTTTCCTCCGTCCCGGCACGGACTAAAAGAATCCGGAGCAGGTATTCCGAGATATGCTGCTCCAAACACAATTCGGTATCGAAGAACCAGCCGCCGCTCGATGGTTCAGAAATGGATTTTCCTGGCCAAAAATCAAAAGGTAGATAACGTTATGGCCTTTAAAAATCGTTTTAACAAATTACCGTAGCGTTTACACAACATGAGCTATTTCCCTCAGGTACTAAATTTTATGAAATTCAAAATTTAGTGGACTAGAACTTTTGCGGAACAACATGGAACAATGTTCTGTTTTCACAGAAATATGCCCGAGAGTCTCCTCTTTCAGCCCATGTATACTTTGGTACCCGTCCCGTTTCGTTTAACACTTTTTATACCCTACACCACTATGTGGGGAGGGTATTATAAGTTGGTTTTGGCCAAAAAGTTTGTAACGCATCGAAATAATGGTCGTAGACCCATACTTATATATATCAAAATGAATGTCTCGACGAGCTGAGTCGATCTGGCTATGTGTGTCCGTCCGTCAGTCCGTCCGTCCGTCCGTCTGTCCGTCTGTCCATCTAAATCTTGTAATCACGCTACAGGCCGCAATTTTGATCGGATCGTCAAGAAATTTTGGATGTTGATGGGGGTCCCTAAAAGAAAGAAGCCTATTGATTTTGATGATGGTCGGATAATATTTAGGGGTCGGAAAGGGCAAAAGACTTAGGTGGTTAAAAAGACAACGTTTTTTTCCAAAGCCAATATCTCAGCTTCTATATGGGGTATACCAAAAGCTAAACCTGACAATGAAAGCAGAAAATATCACCTTTCTAATGATGTAAGGTAGGTTCTCGTAGGTGATCAAACAACGAAGATATCGCAATAGTAGCAAATAAAACCCCAATTTTCATTTTTGCGATTTTAATTATATTGACAAATATCACATCTTTGGTTGAAAATTTTCCAAAAGCAAAGCCTGACTATGAAAGTAGAAGATCCTGTCTTTACAATGATGCAAACTAGGTCGGCGTAGGTAACCAACTAACGGAGATATCGCAATAGTCGGTAATATATCCCATTTTTCTATTTTTTTGGAAATCACGCTACAGGTCGCAATATTGATCGGATCGTCACGAAAATTTCAGGGTTAATGGGTGTCTCACAGATGAAGAAGCATATTGATTTTGGTGATGGTCGGATAATATTTAGGGGTCGGAATGGGCAAACACTTATTTGGAGAAAAGTCAACATTTTATTTCAAAGCCAATATGTCTGTTTCTTTAAGAGGTATATCAAAAGCAAAACCTGAAAAGGAAAGTAGAAAATATCACCTTTACAACGATGTAAATTAGGTTGCCATAGGTGGTCAAATAGCAGAGATATGGCAATAGTCGGTAATGCATCCCATTTCCGATTTTTTTGTAATCACGCCACAGGTCGCAATTTTGATCGGATCGTCACGAAAGTTTAGGGGTTAATGGGGGTCCCACAGAGGAAGAAGCCTACTGATTTTAATGATGGTCGGATAATATTCAAGGGTCGGAATGGGCAAAAACTTATTTGGAGAAAAGGTCTACGTTTTATTTCAAAGCCAATACCTCTGTTTCTTTAGGAGGTATATCAAAAGCAAAACCTGGCAAGGAAAGTGGAAAATATCACCTTTACAACGATGTAAAGTATGTTGTCGTAGCTGCTCAAACAACAGAGATATCGCAATAGTCGGTAATGCATCCCATTTTCCGATTTGTTTGTAATCACGCTACAGGTCGCAATTTTAATCGGATCGTCACGAATTTTTTGGGAGTTGATGATAGCCGGATAATAGTTAGGGGTCGGAATGGGGAAAAACTAATTTGGAGACAAATTAAAAGTTTTATTCTTTGTGAATATATTGGCTTCTAGTAGGGGTATTCCAACGACAAAGCCTGTCAATGGAAGAAGAAAATATTACCTTTACATTGGTGTAAAGCAGGTTGGCGAGGGTGGTCAAACAAGGGAGATACCACAACAGTCGGCAATGCATCCAATTCTTCCATTTTTTTGCAATCAAGCTACAGGTCGTAATTTTGATCGGATGGTCACGAAATTTTGGTTGCTTATGGGGGTCCCAGAGACAAAGAGGCATATTATTTTTGGTGCTAGTCGGTTTATATTCCCTAAAAGAAATGTTTACCAGTGAAAAGCTTATGCACAGGGGTAGTGGTGTAGGGTATCACATGGTCGGCCCCGTCCCGGCTATAGCCTTTGCTCACTTGTTTAAATTTATTGAAATTACATGGGTAAAAATGTGTGTTTTTTCTATACCGTTTTCCATATGAAGTATCGTTTTATTACACAAATTGAAATTTTTTTGAGTATATGAGTTTTTTGAAAAAAATTTAAATTTGTTGGATTTTTTTTTTAAAATTTTGAAATTTGTTTTTTTTTAATTTTTTGGTATTTGTATGGCTTATTTATTGGTGTTTGACCATCTTTAATATATAGGAAGATATAAAACCACACAAAAACAGTCACAAAAACAAACTTAAAAGGTTAACTTTGACCTTGAATTTCTCTGCAACTACCAATCCTAATTTGAACGGTTATAATTAATCTGAAAGCTGATATCTATCTAACAGAAAAAGAATTTTGAAAATATCTCTATCCGTTCAAAAGTTACAGAATTTTGACCAGGAAAAAATGATTCTGAACCACTGTGTGCCGTGGGATTGATTGTAATAGTATGTTAGCTGTCCGATCTACACTTGTGATAGTGTGTTAGGTCGAGTTTTGAGGTTTGAAGTGGTCTCAAATCTTCTCAAAAATGTCAACATAGGTCCTGGTTTTGGTATAGCCCCCATATTACAATACGATTTTCGGTATTTTGAGAACTTAGATTCATTTTTTGACCGAACATCCTGTTATTTGGCATTTGTGACCACTGGTAAGGTCACAGCACTTCTCCACCAAAAGGTGTCAACATCGACCCATCTTTTTCTATAGGCCCCATATAACGGTCCCTACCGATTTTTGGTATTTTGAGGTTTTTAGCCACATTTTCTAACTGAGCCACCCGTTATAGGACATTTGATATTCGCAGTGGTCACAAAACTCTTTACCAAATATTGTCAACATAGGTCCATGTTTTGGTTTAGCTCCCATGTAACGGTACCTCCCCATTTTAAAAATTTTAGCTAAATTTGTATACCAAACTACCTATTATTTTCTTTGTTATAACCCCCATATAAAGGAACCTCCCAATGATAAATGTTTTGAGCAGTTTAGCTACATTATTTTACCGAACTATTTTCGATTTGACATTTGAGGTTCTCAGTGGTCACAAAACTTCTGCACCAAACATTTTCGATATATGTAGGTCCCCACTTTGATACAAACCCCTTATAAAGGTACCGCCCGATTGAAGACATATTTAGGTAATTTTTCTGGCGTAATTTAGCCATTTGGGGTATTCGTGGTCATAAAATGTCTCCACCTAAAATTGTGTTAAGGAAAGAAAACTAATACAGTCGGACATCGATTACCCGTAATGGTCGGTATCGGAAGCATTACGGATAATCGATTTTCCAGGATAATGGAGTAACACTGTTTCTCATATACTTACTTACTTAGCTGGCCCATTACAGAACATTTGTTCCATAGACCGAACTAAGAAAAGATCTCCAATTCTCTATGTTTAGTGCTTCGCTTTCTGGAATACCGCGCCTTGTCATCTCTTCATCTACTTGTTTGCGCCATCTATTTTGGCCTGCCAATTCTGCGTGCACCGCCATGTGGCTCGAATTTATAAGCATTTTTAGCGGGTTCATCATCGCTCATTCTTATTATATGGCCTAGCCAACGCAATCGCTGCATCTCGATACGTTTAACAATATTGATGTCGTTGTATAGCAGATACAGCTCGTGGTTCATACGACGTCGATATTCACCGTCAACGCAGATCGGTCCGTAGATTTTTCGAAGAATTTTTCTCTCAAACACGCCAAGCCCTGCCTCATCTGCTTGTGCAAATACCCAGGCTTCGGAACCATACATCAGCGCGGGTAGTATCAGTGTTTTGTAAAGCGTTATTTTTGTTTGACGAGTTGTGCCTTTGTTTTCAAGTGCTTACTTAAGCCAAAGTAGCATCTGTTGGCCAATACAATTCGTCTTTTTATTTCACAACTGATGCCGTTTGTTGTGTTTACGGCGATGCCGAGGTATACGAAGTCTTTTACTACCTCAAAATTATAGGAACCAACTTCAACAGTTTGTCCGATCTCAATGAACGCATTGCGTGTCGACACCATCAGCTTGGTCTTCCCGCCGTTTACCGCCAGACTCACTTTAGCAGATTCTCTTCGACCTTCATAAAGGTATCGGTTACTTCTTTTACTGATCGTCCCATGATGTCTATATCATCAGCATAAGCAAGTAACATGTGACTATTGGTGTAGATTGTGCCACTTCTTTTGACGTTTGCCTCTCGTATAACCTTTTCTAACAGGATGTTGAAAAGATCACACGAAAGGCTGTCTCCTTGCCTGAAACCTCTTTTGGTACAAAACTCTTCGGAAAGGTTATTTCCTATTTTAACTGAAGATCTTGTGTCAGTTAGAGTCATTTTACAAAGCCAAATGAGCTGGGATACCAAATTCAGACATGGCTTGGAATATCTTTGAACGTAGCGGGCTGTCGAAGTCTATTTCATAATCGACAAAAAGGTAATAGGTGTCGATCTGCATCTCTTGGGTCTTCTCCAGGATTTGCCGCAGGGTAAATATCTGGTCAATGGTGGACTTGCCAGGTCTAAAGCCGCATGTTGGTATGGTCCAATTATTTCGTTGACCATGGGCTTTAGTCGTTCGCTTAATATCCCTGACACTATCTTATAGGCGATAGGGAGAAGACTTATGCCCCTATAGTTGGAGCATAAAGTCGTATCTCCTTTCTTATGGACGGGACACAGGATGCTCAGGTTCCAATTGTCCGGTACGCGTTCTTCCTGCCAGATGGAGCTAACTAGCTGATGCATACACCTTATCAGCGTGTCGCCTCCGGTTTTAAACAGCTCGGCTGGTAGGCCATCAGCTCCTGCTGCCTTATTATTCTTCAGCCGGTTTATTGCTCTCTTTACCTCATCTTGGTCGGGTGGTATACATTCAATACCATCTTCTGGGATTGGATCTGTGGTATCTTCGTCAACTTCGCTAATATAGGATACCACCAGTTTGGAAAAATGCTCTTTCCATATCCTTAGCACACTATCTGTATCAGTTACCAGATTACCTTGCTGGTCTCTACAGGAGGATGTGTCAGTTCCGAAGCCATCAGTTTGATGTTTCACTCTTTAGTATAATTTCCGGACTTCATTCGGTCTCCTGTATATCTCGATTTTTTCACACTCCTGCTTTTCCATCTCTCTCTTTTTCCTGCGGAAAATACGTTTCTCCTCTCTCCTTTTCTTCCGATACCTCTCCCGTGCGCTACGCGTTGCTACTGATTGTAAAGTAGCCTATATGTCGCATTTTTCTCTTCGGTAGCAGCACGACACTCCTGGTCATACCATTGATTCCTTGGTGGAGGTCTCTGGTATCCAAGTACAGATTTTGCGGTTGTTTGCATGGAGTGGGCAATGTTTTGCCAATTGTCTGATATGTTATCGGGACGAGGAGTGCTTTGATTAAGCAGTTGGGCCAGTTGAGTGGAATATGCTGTGGCTATCTGTTGTGATCACAGCTTTCCAACTTCCGTGTTGTGTCTGTTCGCACTTTGTTTGCTACGTTAAGTCTGGTACGTACTTTTGCTGCAACAAGGTAGTGGTCCGAGTCTATGTTTGCACCTCGGAACGATCGTACATTCAACACGCTTTATGCATGTCTTCCATCTATCACAACGTGATCAATTTGATTTCATGTTCTTTGATCTGGCGACAGCCAGGTGCCCTTATGAATATCGAGATGCTTAAATCTGGTACTGCTAACTACCATGTTTCTTGCAGCTGCAAAGTCTATCAGCCTCATACCATTGTCAGATGTTTCACTGTGGATACTGAATTTACCGACTGTTGGGCCAAAGATAGATCGCCTAGAATAATTTTAATGTCATTGGCAGGGCAACTGTCATAAGCTTCTTCTAAGCGCTCGTAAAATATAATTTTGGTCTGTTCGTCCTTGAGCGCAAATAAAGCTGATGTTGACGAATTTTGCTTTTATCGAATTGCAGCGAGTCTTTTATTCACTGGGGTGAAGCTGGAGACCAGATATTTTAATCTGCGACCAACTACAAAATTCGCAACCAAACTCATGCTTTGTGTCATGGCAGCTATAATACAGTGCGTCACCTTTAGGTGTTGTTGTGACGCCTTTCCCGTTCCATCGTATTTCCTGTATGGCAGTAATGTCGGCCTAGTACTTTTCAAGTACATCTGTCAATGCGTAAACTGCACCTTCTCTATAAAGAGTGTGAACATTCCAGGTGCAGATTCGCAGATCATGGTCCTTAAAACGTTTGCGGGTTCGTCAACTTTAGAGGGGTTTGTTTTTCTTTTCTTTCGTTTTTTCATAGTAGGCTGTTTTTTCTAGGGGATGGTTACTAACCCGACGCCCAAACCCAAGTTTTTGACGTTCTTATGGGTGAACGCGCAGCACATGTTAGCTCACTACCTTTAACGGGTGTTAAAGGCAGTTCCCCAGGTGACACCACGGGGAGGTCAGTGTCCACTTGAGATGAAAGTGGGACCAAGATAAATCCTGGGCTTTTCCATGTTAAAGCCGGTCAGGACCGTTCCTTGGTATCTTTCATCCCCTACGTCACCCATCATTATACCCTCAGCCTTTAGGCTAAAGAGGGTATTTACACTTTGATACGACCAAAAATATGCCTCATAGAAATAATGGTTTTAGACCCCAAGTATGTTTGTACGATATCCGTTTCAGACAATTTTGAGTAGATCTAGCAATGTCCGTCCGTCTGTCTGGCTGGCTGATGCGCACGATAACTCTCGAACGGATCAATCGATTCGGTTCAAATTTTGGGTATCGAAATATTTTGTCCAGATTCGATTTAAGTTCGAAGATGGGCCATATAGGTCCACTCCTTCAGGTACCTCCCCCACAAATGTTCAAAAATTGTCGCAAAACTTGTGCGCACGATAACTCTTGTAGGGAATAACCGATTAGGTCCATACTTTACACATCGTGTAACTTCTACCGAACTTTGATGAGGTTCCAATATGGACTCAATCGGTCCACTCCTTCAGGTACCTCCCACACAAAATTTCGGAAAAGTTCAGTTTAGGACCTGGTCTCGAATCGCTTTGATTTTTGTTTACGCAAGTTGTATTCGCTGTCCTCTATACGACGCTGTAAGTTTCATTAGGGGCAAGTCCATACTTCCTGAGAAAATAGCCTGAAAGTTACAAAAAAACCTATTACACCGTGTGTAGTGGTTGGAGCGCAAGATAACTCTCGAACGGATCTGCCGATTCGGTCCAAAATTTGGCTTTCGTAATATTTTGTCCAAACTTAGTTCAAGTTCAAAGATGGATTATATCCGTCCACTCCTTCCGGTACCTCCCCCACAAAAGTTCGAAAATGTTCGGAAAATTTGTGCGTACGACAACTCTTGAAGGGAGTAACCTATTTGATCCATACTTTGCACATTATGAAATTTCTACCAGACTTAGATGAGGTTCCAATATGGACTCAATCGGTAAACTCCTTCTAGTACCTCCCACACAAAATTTCGGGAAAGTTCAGTTTAGGACCTGCTCTCGAATCGCCTTGGTTTTTGTTGTAACTTCTTGTATTCACTGTCCCCTATACGAAGGTACAAGTTTCCTCAGGGGCAAGTCCATACTTCCTGAAAAAATAACCTGAAAATTGAAAAACAAACCCTATGACACCATGTTTATGGGTGGAAGCGCAAGATAATTCTCGAACGGATATGCCGATTCCGGCCAAAATTTGGCCTTCGTAATATTGTTTCCAAACTTAGTTTAAGTTCGTAGATAAGCCATATCGGTCCACTCCTTCAGGTACCTACCCCACAAAAGTTCAAAAATATTCGGAAAAATTGTGCGCACGATAACTCTTGATGGGAGTGACCGATTTGGTCCATACTTTACATATTCTCATAATATCTACCAGATATAGATTAGGTTCGAATATGGACTATATTTGTCCACTCCATCCCGTACATCCCACACAAAACTTTTGATAAGTTCACTTTAAGACCTGCTATTGAATCACATTGATTTTTGTTGAAGCAACTTACATTCGCTGCTTCAATTACGATGGTAAAAGTTGTTTCAGGGGCAAGTCCATACTTCTTGAGAAAACAGCCCGAAGGGTGTAAAAACCCCCTATGTCACCCCCATAGTCTATGTCGGTTCATTCCTTTAAGTACCTTTTCGGCAAAATTTTTGAACTTTAATCTTAATTAACATTTTTGTCGGTTCATACGACCAAAATTTTGAAACCCCCTAAATACATATTTTTTTGTGAAAAATGTGTTTCAATTTGCACAGGCTGAGGGTATATCTCTGTCGGCAAAGCCGACTGATACTTTTTTACTTGTTTTAAATAGTAATTTTAATTAATTTCTTGTTTGGAGTTGAGCATAGTGATCGAAGATTTTTTACAAGTGAAAAGGAAGCCATACTTCGTTACCTGTTTCGCTACAGTTCCAACGAAAGTGGTAATGTCGGCGAGTCGATATACCGATTCCCATTCTCTTCGGCACATTGTTGTCAGATGTTATAACAGAGAAAACATACGTTTTTGTGGCACATTATACCGGTCCCCGACTCTTTGGCTCCCTCGTATGTGTCGCTCGGGTTTATCCCGTCGCTTTTGGCATCATCGTCTTGGGCCTGTCTGTTTTGAGATGTAATACCCCACGCCCTTATTCTTTGCCAGACTGGCCATATAGAGATCGTTGAAGACTTAACATTGACCAGACTTTTTTTCATTTTTAAGCTGAACTTAAAACTTTATTACTATAACCACAAGCTGTCCAAAGATAACCAGCATACTAAATTTATGTACTTCCAAGTAATCAGTCGCACAATAAATAATTACACTCTAATAACAGCCGAATGGCATGGTTAGAACACCTAACACCAACCACATCTGCTTAGCAGCCATTCATTCAGCCTTTCACATAATTATAATACACTTCTTAGCTGCTGGTATTAGATAGCAGATAATATCCGTTTCCGTAATATGTCTTAAATAGCGGAAATTACTGTTGCTGCAAATGGTCGATGATAACGACAACAACAATGTTAGTGGTGATTGTGACGATGATGGTGATGATGATGATGAGAGATGAACTTCATTGCCACTCAGAATATGCCTTTATACTGGGGCATATCTCTTTAGCATGCAATGTGATAGTAATAAATTTTCCAAGCCGCCATAGAGGAATGAATGTCGTTATCTCTGTGCTGTGTGTGTACAAGTATTTTAATTTCACCTGCCTTTGGGCCGGCATAAAAATTTAATATGTACCACAATGTCTGTTATTTAGTCATCAAACGGTGTTTTGCAACACTTCTCCTCCTACTTCGTATTCGTCCTTTGCCTTCTTTTTATGTTTCTTATGGACTACATATTAAAGTTTATGTTTGTAGTTAATTATTACGTAAAACAAGTTTGCTAAAGTGGCAGCACATGTGCCATTCCCAACAAAGCTGGTTTTTTGTTCGTTGTGACAGCACTTTCTTTCAGATGCAGGGCACACCTTCATTATTGCGTTGCAGCTTTGGCCCTTATCGTCGTTTACCACCATTGGATATATTGTTTATCATACATTGTGTACTATGATTACTACGCTTACCTATGTTAATCATGGTCATTCAACTGAAGGTTTATCCTTTGACTTCATCTTTATGCTGGTACAACGAATGACGTCTTCATGTTGTTTGTTATCAGGGTCTGAATTTAAATAAATTTTCATGTGATCATGTTAATACCTCATTGGAGCGTTAATATCTCCGCTGTTGTTTGCAATATTATTTTGAATGCATCTGTCCTCAACGATTATTGTTATTATGAAGGGGTTTTTTTTTTGAATGTTGAGAACATGCAAAGGTTCTATGAAGTTGTCATATTCAGAACATGAACTTTATTATCTTAAATAGTTGTCATGATAACAATTTGAATGTTAATTTTTAATTAAGTTATTATAAAATTCACTTACACGAAATGAGATATAATTAAAATTGGTATGTATAGAAATTATTCATAGTAGAATATATATTGGTGTATCCAATGTGAATCGGCGAAATAATCATTTAGCCATGACGTGCACCACGCTAGAATCCGATCATTTTGATAAAAACGAAATAGACTTTTGTTTGCAGCTCTGGTCGATTTTAGGAATTTTAAAGTTTTGTTTGTTTCAGATAATTAAAAGCCCAGAAAGTATATTAAGTAGTTGCTAATACATACAAGTCATTGGAACTGGTTATGAACTTTGGAACCAACCTTTTGCAAAACACATTACTATTGAACTAGTAACAAGTAAGAAAGTACGCACAGCTGACTGATATATACCCTCAGCCACTAAAAAAACAAGTGAGCAAAGGCTATAGTCGGGACGGGGCCGACCATGTTATACCCTACACCACTACCCCTGTGCATAAGCTTTTCACTGGTAAACATTTATTTTAGGGAACATAATCCGACATCCACCAAACTTATTTTGGTTTTTGATCAAAAAATATGCCTCTTTCTCTCTGGGACCCCCATAAGCAACCAAAATTTTGTGACCATCAGATCAAAATTTCGACCTGTAGAATGGAAGAATTGGATGCATTACCGACTATTGTGGTATATCCCTTGTTTGACCACCTTCGCCAACCTACTTTACACCAATGTACAGGTAATATTTTCTTCTTCCATTGACAGGCTTTGCCGTTGAAGTAACCCTACTAGAAATCGATATATTCATAAAGAATAAATTTTTGAATTTGTCTCCACATGAGTTTTTCCCCATTCCGATCCCTAAATATTATCCGACTATCACCAAAATCAATAGGCATCTTCCTCTGTGGGGCCCCCATCAACCCCCAAAAATTCGTGACTATGCGATCAAAATTCCAAACTGTAACGTGATTACAAAAAATGGGAAAATTGGATATAATATATTTTATAATATATTTTGCGATATCTCGGTTGTTTGCCCACTTACGCCAACATACTTTGCGTCAATATGAAGGACATCTTTTCTTCTTCCATAGGCGGGAATATCCTTTTGGAATACTACTACTAGAAGCGGAAATATTCGCATAAGAAAACAAAACATTGACTTTTCTCCACATAAGCATAAGACCATCCCCAAAATAAATAGGCTTACTCCTCTGTGGGACCCGCATATAATTCCAAAAACTTCGTGACGATCCGATCGAAATTGCGACCTATAGCGTGATTACAAAAAAATCGGAAAATAGGATGCATTATCGACTATTGCCATATCTCTGCTATTTGCCCACCTACGAAAACCTACTTTACATGGCTGTAAAGGTGATATTTTCTACTTTCCTTGCCAGGTTTTGCTTAAAGAAACAGAGATATTGGCTTTGAAATAAAACGTTGACCTTTCTCCAAATAAGTTTTTTGCCCATTCCGACCCCTAACTATTATCCGACCATCACCAAAATCAATAGGCTTCTTCCTCTGTGAGACCACCAAAGCCTCAAAATTTCGTGACGATTCGATCAAAATTGGGACCTGTAGCGTGATTTCCAAAAAAATGGATAAATGGGATGTATTACCGACTATTGCGATATGTCCGTTATTTGGTTACCTACGCCGACCTAGTTTACATCATTGTAAAGACGGGATCTTCTACTTTCATAGAAGAAACTCTCTGCGAGAAGTATCTTGCGGATTTGCCATTTTGCGAGGTGCTGATAAACTTCACTTTATCCGAATTTTGTGTGGGAGGTACCCGAAGGAGTGGACTGATATAGTCCATATTCGAACCCTATCTATGCCTGGAAGGAATAATACGATGTGCAAAGTTTGGACCAAATCGATTGTTCCCTTAGAGAGTTATCGTTCACACCATTTTACATAAAAATTTAGAACATTTTTGTGTCTTCGAATTTAAACTAAAGGTAAGGTCACATTAGGCAAATATTTTCTTTAAATTTGTTTCCTCATATTTGCCCAAACAAATGTGAATTTCATGAAAATTTTTGTTTGCGTTCACATTAGAGGCAAATATTTGGCCTATTTTGTTTGCTCAAACGGTGACAAATAACGCAACGGGCAAACATGTTTGCCATGTTTTCACATTTGAAAAAAAATTTTCACCCAAAAACTGTTTGAGCAAACTGTCGACAAACATAAATTTATTTGGACTAGAAAAATAGAAAGAGAGAAATAAAAAATATGGCGTTTCGTTTATTGTTTGTTGTGGAGAATGGGAATAAAATGAGTGCCTTGTCGGAATGAGTTTATTTGCGTATTGTTGCGAATGTATGTACATACATATGTATGTATATGATGGCACATTGAAATTGTGCTTTGGAAAATTATTTTTATTAACAGCTTTTAATTTTTAGTTTGCAATGTAATGTTTTCAAAACCAAAAAAAGGATTTTTTGTGTTAATTTATTAAAATTGACAGATAACACGGTGCGCCTGAATCAATTTGGAATGGAAAGTGCTTACACCTGGGAAGTTTTTTCGGATTTTGAAACTACAATGTTCAATGAAATCAAAAAACAAAAAATCACCTAAGCGATATTTAAATATGTCGCGGTCAAAGTTCACATTTTTCGGGTATTTATAGGCGTTCAAGATTTGGCTTGGAAACCGCAAGTGAAAATGTAGCATTGAAAATTCTATACACGATTGACCGTTATGACTTTTTCCTATTGTTTACAATGTTTGATATATAGAAGTTCAAATTGGGACAATGCACTGACTCCATCGACTGCTTATAACTGCACGTGACTGCAATGTCATCATTTAATGTTATATATCTCAAGAAATATTACAATCTAGGAAAAAATTACAAAATTTGTAGAGAATATTCACAGCTATAAAATTATCTCTAGTCCAATTTCTTAAGACTTCAAGCAAAATCCTTGAAGAAAATTTCCATTCAACGTCTTCTTTAGTCCCATTTCGATAGGACTTGCTGTTTCCAAGCAAAATGAAAAACATAAAAAAACCCAAAAAATATGAACTTTAAACGGCGAATCCACGAAACTTCCCAGGCGTAAGCACCTACCATTTAAATTTGGTTGAGGCGCACCGTGATAAAGATGTAGTTTTTTTTTGTAAAAATTGGCCGACTTCTTGAAGACACTAAAAAATAAATCCACGAAGTAGTACAATAATAACCAAAATAATTATTTAATTGTAATGCAAGCATTGAAGTCAATGTTCATGGGATTTTTGCAGTCCCACTGACTAAATTTAGAAATATTTTCTCTAATTATGAGGTTTTCCAAAAGAGGTTTGGATAGCGGTATTCTACTTCCAAGACATCCATCAACCATAGATTCCACAATAAAATTTCGCGTTTTGCCTCTTCTATTTTCCGTTATAAAAACAGCTCGCCTATTCCTATACCTAACAAATCTACACCCAAAATGTTATCAAATTTGGTCCAGAGAATTCGGAAAAATTGATTTTGGGCATCATTCAGTATCAGAGAATACACACATACCTACATACATATATAAATCCCTCACCTTTCAATTGTTTATTTGTTTATTCATTAAATATTCGCTTTGTATTATATATTTACAAGTAATGTTAACTTTTTTATATTCATAATATCTTTTTTAATAGGTGACAACAATGTGTTTCAGCAGATATTTGCCCTTGTTTGCTCTTACAAAACTTTTGTAAGACCAAATAAATATTTGCACAAAAGAGTGAAAAATATTTGCTCAAGAGTGTTCACATTATGGACAAACTGGAAAATTTTTTGTTTGCTGGCAAATGGTTTTGTTTCCCCAAAATCAGCTGTTTTCTTGTTTGCCCTTGAAAAATATTTGCTGGTCAGATTGAAGCAAACAAATATTTGTCATTTTTCGGCAAATATTTGCCTAATGTGACCCTACCTTAAGTTTGGACAAAATATTACGATACCCAAAATTTGGTTCGAATCGGTTGATTCCTTCGAGAGTCATCGTGCGCACCAGCCAGCCAGACAGTCAGACGGACGGACATGGCTAAATCGACTCCAAACTGTCTGAAACGAATATCGTCCAAACATACTTGGGGTCTAAAACCGTTATTTTGATGAGGCACATCTCTAGCCTAAAGGCTGAGGGTATAAAAATGACCTAAGCTTGGGCGAGACGAACAATGCACAGTGGAAAATAAAATAAAAAAATCCAAAAATAAAAAAATTAATGTCAACATTTTGGTACAACATCTGGCAAATCTGACAGCTATGACATGGTCCTTTTTAAAAATATATTAGTTTTTGTTTCAGTCGAACGCGATCTTCTTAAGAATAGCTTCAAAATTCGGAAAATTTGACTAATATTTTTTGTTGTGAGTACAACCTATATTTTAAGTGCAAGTAAATATATTCAAAATATCGCGAATCTAGTGCCAGACTATAAATGGTGGGTCACTGACTAAAGCTGCCCTAGAATAGGGTTTCTATGGATATATTAGCGTATAACTCTGTTATCTTGTCACGTACATTAACATAATTGGCATCAGTGGCAAGATGAAGAAATCTTCTTCCAAATTTGTCTTACGTTGGCGATAAGTGCCTTCCAGAAGAACGCTATAAGATCTATATTAAAAATCTTACCAATTTTCAGACAAAAATTTTGATTTTTTTTAATCCGCTAAATTGGTTGGATTTTATGTTGTTTTGGAGATTGTTTTATTTCCCCAAGCCTATCTTTGCATCATAAGATAATCGCGACCTTTGTTCATGTCATTTTGTATTAACAGCATAAAACAATTTTTCTCCTCCAGAGGGGAAAGGGGGGAGAATGTTACGCTCGTGGTTTATTAAAACACTCTTCGCAGCAGCACAAGGCCGTAACCGGCGCATTGCACAATGGTCCCAAATCCAAATTTTCTGGCCAAAACTATTTCAACGTCCATTTTGTATTGAAATTAATTATTATTTATAATAAATGTGTACAAACAGCAATTTTTACGTTTTATCGACCAAAATGACCAAAAACTGCCAAAATTTGATGAACAGGGCGGTCCCGTTGTGTGGGGTCTAAACCAAAACATTGACCTATGTTAATAATTTTTGGTACGAAGGATTCATATCTTCTAAGAGGTCAAAATACCAAATTTCAGCCGAATCGGTCATAAAGTGTCGCTAAAATCCACAAGATATCTAAAAACGGACCGTACTTTTATGAGGAGGCTATGACAAAAAATTGACATATTTTCAAAAAAATTATACATACTTGTTTTCTACACTCTGAAATCCTTAAATATGAATTTTAAGGAAAATCGGTTGATAGATTTGGGTATTACCGTTCTATTTCAATTGGATACTACGTACAATCACAACAGGTACATATTTACAAAAAATTCTCCCATCTTAAAATAGAAAAATCCATTTTATTTTAACTGTGGCAAATTTGAGCACGATTTGACTTCTGAATTTATTAGCACAGACCCCCCGCTATCTTTCAAATTCGATTTGGAGGTGGACATATTTGGACAATTTTTTTAAAGTTTAAGTATATTTAAAAAATATTTGTAAAAAATAATTTTTAATATATATAATAAAAACATTGCTTTTATTACGCAAATTTTACAAATTTCATCGTTTTTTTGTAAATATTATGAAAGTACTCATTAACAGCTTCCCGATTCATAATAAGTTTGGTCTTACTTCTGTATATTTATGCAGCGACGCAATACAACAAAAATAGTATATTTTATAGCACAAAGTCTGTTTTATTTTTACATAAAAAAGTGTCAACTTTGGTACTGCGCCAATTAACGAATACTAACGTTATTTACAAAAACTAATTATTTTCAGATGACTTGAAGCGATTTTTATTATTCTGTGCAAAAAAAATTTAAATTTCGAAACTTAAAAAAAAATTTCCTGATTGAAACCTATGTGCATTGGCTTGATTTTTACACTCTAAATATTTTTGGCCACTTTTTCCATACAAATGGATCCACTGTGCAGCTGTTCGAATATGAAAAGTCAGTGGAAAAAGTGGCCAAAAATATTTAGAGTGTAAAAATCAAGCCAATGCACATAGGTTTCAATCAGGAATTTTTTTTTTTTTGAAGTTTCGAAATTTATATTTTTTTTGCACAGAATAATAAAAAACACTTCAAGTCATCTGAGAATATATATATATATATATATATATATATATATATATATATACATATACATTATTTATATACATTTCTAATATTGGTCTCCTACTTCGATATTTTCGATTGTTTAGTGAAATGCCATTATCTCTTAATTTATTTTAAGTCGATCTGATCTAATTATGCTTTAGGTAGTATTTATTGTATTTGATGGCAGTCCATTCTCGTGAACTAAAAACTCATAAAACGTCTTAGTTTTCAGATATTCCCGGTTTAAGACCTATAGGACCCTGTTGACATGTAATATGACCTGGTACTCCCTTGGAGGGTTACCATCTCCTAGTAGGGATATTCTATGCCTAATATTGTTGATACTTGTTAGTAGTTAACCCTTTTTAAGAATAACATTCATAAAATGTCATGATTTTCAATAATTTACCAAAAATATGGGATATTTCGGAACTTCACTACATTTCGAAAACATTTATTTGACAACTTGCATTACATGTAGTTATTGGTTTTCGTTGCTTTTTGTTGGACTACGTGGGTTAATTTTTTATTTATTCATCCTATCTTGTCTTTAATAAGTCGACCAACTATTTTTTGCAAAAAAAATGTTAAATGTTAGTTTTCTTGGTTCGAAAACAATTACAATTAAAATGTGTTTACATGTTAGAAATAGCCAGTAAGCGCTTGCTGAGAGCATGTGAGCATACATTTCAATGTGTTTCACATTGACATTTACGCTCCCTTGCTCTCAGAAAGCGCACACTGTTGCATGTGTTTGTTCTTTTTTGTGGCTTTTGGGTTTGTATTTGTTAACACCCAAACATATATTTGTTTGCAGGACCCAAACATATGTTATGTTTGGGACAGCTTGCAAACAAATATATGTTTGCTGCAAAATATGTTTGGGCCATTTTTTTCTGTGTGTAGCAACCGATTAGGTCCAAACTTTGGGCCCTATCTGTCCATTGTGGTACCGCCCACACAAATGTTCAACATTTTTTGTTGTTAAGGGTCTGTACGAGGTTCCTTTGGACATTTGTACCGAATGTTTTTCAAGTGGCCCAGTTTACAGCGATATTATGTTTTTCGTAGGCTGGTGTGATAAAAAAGCTGTGTCTATCGATATCCCCGCACATTTTTGAGCTTTAATACTATCCATACTTTTTTCGGTTCATACGCCCAAAATTTTGAAAACCTCCCTAAATACATAAGTTTTTTTTGGGAAAAAAGTATTTCAATCCACACAGGCTGAGGGTATATATCTGTCGGCAAAGGCGACTGATACTTTTTTACTTGTTAAGATATAGAAATTCAAATTTGGTTAATGCACTGACTGTATCGCCCCTTTATGAAACAATATCATGTACGGTGCGCATTAACTAACATTACATAAAAACCGCTTACACCTGGAAAGTTTTTGCGGATTTTGAGACAGATGAGAAAAATCCAAAAACTATAAAAATCGCTGCAGTGATTTTTAAATAAATCGCCGTCAAAGTTTACATTTTTAGGTTTATTTTTGGTTTTCGCAATTTTGCTTGGAAACTGCAGGGCCTATCGAAATGGGGCTAAAGAAAATGTTGTAGCAGTGAAAATTCTCTAGAGGATTGACAGTTATGATTTACTCCTACGTTTTACCATTTTTGAGATATAGAAGTTCGGATCACATTTTTAGTTTTTTTTTGTTAGGTTTTCACTATGTGCCTATACGCAGAGCCTATCGAAATGGGGCTAAATGTTTTCACGATGTGCTTGAAAACGTAAGTCTTATCGAAATGGGACTAGAAAATCTTATAGCTGTGAAAATTCTCTATAAGATTGGCATTCGTAATTTTTCCTAGCTTTGGGGGGATACCAAATTCAGACATGGCTTGGAATACCTTTGAACGTAACGGGCTGTCGAAGGCCGCTTTATAATCGACAGAAAGGTGATAGGTGTCGATCTGCATCTCTTGGGTCTTCTCCGGGATTTGCCGCAGGGTAAATATTTGGTCGATGGTGGCCTTGCAGGTCTAATGCCGCATTGGTAAAGTCCAATTATTTCGTTGACCATGGGCTTTAGTCGTTCGCACAATATTCCTGACACTATATTGTATGCAATAGGGAGAAGACTTATGTCCCTATAGTTGGCGCATACAGTCGTATCTCCTTTCTTGTGGACAGGACACAGCATGCTCAGGTTCCAATCGTCGGGTACGCGTTCTTTCTGCCAGATGGAGCAAACTAGCTGATGCATACACCTTTTCAGCGTGTCGTCTCCGGTTTTAAACAGCTGGTAGGCCATCAGCTCCTGCTGTCTTATTATTCTTCAGCCTGTTTATTGCTGTCTTTACCTCATCTTGGCCGGGTGGTATACATTCAATACCATCTTCTTGGATTGGATCTGTGGTATCTTCATCGACTTCGCTACTATTGGCTACCAACAGTTTGGAAAAATGCTCTTTCCATATCCTTAGTACATTATCTGTATCAGTTACAAGATAACCTTGCTGGTCTCTACAGGAGGATGTGCCAGTGCCAAAGCCATCAGTTTGATGTTTCACTCTTTGGTAGAATTTTCTGACTTCATTCTGTCTCGTGTACGTGTTGATTTGTTCACACTCCCGCTTTTCGATTTCTCTCTTTTTCTCCTCTCTCCTTTTCTCCCGATACCTCTCTCGTGCGCTACGCGTTGCTACTAATTGTATAGTAGCCCTATATGCCGCATTTTTCTCTTCGGTAGCAGCACAACACTCCTGGTCATACCATGGATTCCTTGGTGGATGTTTTTGGTATCCAAGTACTGATTTTGCGGCTGTTTGCATGGATTGGGCAATGTTTTGCCATTGTTCTGATATGTTATCGGGACGAGGAGTGCCTTGATTAAGCAATTGGGCCTGTTGAGTAGAATATGCTGTGGCTATCTGTTGTGATTGCAGCTTACCGATGTCCAACTTCCGTGTTGTGTCTGTTCGCACTTGGTTTGCTACGTTTAATCTGGTACGTACCTTTGCTGCAACAAGTTAGTGGACCGAGTCTATGTTTGCACCTCGAAACGATCGTAAATCCAGCACGCTCGATGCATGTCTTCCATCTATTACAACGTGATCGAATTGATTTCTTGTGGAATCCAGGAACAAGAACTCCAAACCCCGTAGAGTCAAACAAGGAGTTCCCCAAGGTGGGGTGATATCTCCGGAACTGTTTAACCTCTACCTGTCTTGTATTCCGCCCCATCCAGACGGCATCGAGATCATAACGTATGCGGATGATTGCACGATTCTAGCGTCAGGTACCTATCCTGATGATCAGTCTCTGTGAGAGACTGAACAACTATTTAACCTATCTTACCACCTTTTTCCATTTGAGAAATATGCATATTTCCGCCACAAAATCAACAGCAATTACTCGTATGTTCACCACATGGACAGCGCAGTTTGGAAGAGAATTGAATGTCATGGTCGACGGTAGCAGAATTCCGACCACAAAGTGCCCCAGAATTTTAGGGGTCACATTCGACACTACCTTCACGTCGTGCGCGAACGCCACAGCTATCATCGACAAACGGAAAAGTAGGAACAAAGTCCTCAAGTCCCTAGCCGGCAGCACTTGGGGTGCAGATAAAGAAACCTTGTTGACCACATATAACGCGATAGTTCGGTCTGTGGTAAGCTATGCGGCGTCAGTTGGTCCTCGAGATTATGTGATACGAATTGGAAAAAGATTCAAACCTGCCAGAATGCCGCCCTGAGAACATCAACAGGGTGCCTCCTCAAGTCTTCAGTGGATCATCTGCGTGAGGAGGCAAAGATTCCTCCTCCTCACACGGATGCAGTTGCTAAGACCGTAAGCAAATATAGTGTGAATAAAGTCCTCGAAATACATCCCCCATCTATTGCAGCTGAGGAGCGTCAGCTGCCACGACAAACTAGAGTAATTTTGGCTCAACTACGCTCGGGATATTGCAGTCGCCTAAATTCTTATTGGGCAGAAATCGACCGCGCCGTACAAGACATCTGCCCAGTATGTGGCATGGGCCCGCACGACACAAAACACCTTTTGAACTGCCCAGGCAAACCTACTTATCTAACTCCAGTAGATCTGTGGTTACATCCCATCGAAGCAATCACTTTCCTGGAACTGAAGATAGACCCAGAGCCAGATTGAACAGAAGAACGAACATACAAACATGATAATAAACACTGTTGCAAGTTGCAACAACAACAAAAATCCGCAACCAAACTCATGCTTTATGTCATGGCAGTTATAATCCATCGTATTTCCTATATGGCAGTAATTTCGGCCTTGTACTTTTCAAGTACACCTGCCAATGCGTAAACTGCATCTTCTCTATAAAGAGGGCGAATATTCCAGGTGCAGATTCTCAGATCATGGTCCTTAAAACGTTTGCGGGGTTCGTCAACTTTAAATGGATTTGTTTTTCTTTTCTTTCGTTTTTTCATAGTAGGCTGCTTTTTTTCTAGGGGAGGGTTACTAACACGGCGCCCGAACCCAAGTTTTTATACCCACCACCATAGTATGGAGGGTATATTAAGTTTGTCATTCCGTTTGTAACACATCGAACTAATCATTTGCGACCCTATAAAGTATATATATTCTTGATCAGGATAAAATTCTAAGACGATCTAGCCATGTCCGTCTGTCCGTCCGTCTGTCCGTATGTTGTAATCACTCTAGCGTCCACAATAATTGAGATAGAGTGCTGAAATTTTGCACCTGAGGGTCTTTTTTCCATAGGCAGGTCAAGTTCGAAGATGGGTTATATCGGTCCACTCTTTGGTATAGCCCCCATATAACGGTACCTCCCGATTTTCGGTATTTTGAGAATTTTAGCCACAATTTGTAACCGAACTATCTGCAATTTGACATTTGAGGTTCTCAGTGGTCATGAAACATCTCCACCAAACATCGTCAACATAGGTCCATGTTTTGGTATGGCCCCCTTATAACCGTACCTCCAGATTTTCGGTATTTTGAGCATTTTAGTTACAATTTTTAACCGAACTAGCTGTAATTTGACATTTGAGGTTCTCAGTGGTCATGAAACATCTCCATCAAACATCTTCAACATAGGTCCATGTTTTCGTATAGCCCCCATATAACGGTACCTCCCGATTTTCGGTATTTTGAGAATTTTAGCTACAGTTTTTAACCGAAATAGCTGTAATTTGACATTTGAAGTTCTCAGTGGTCATAAAACATCTCCAATGAAGCATCGTCAACATAGGTCCATGTTTTGGTATAGCCCCCATATAACGGTATCTCCCGATTTTCGGTATTTTGAAAATTTTAGCTGCAATTTTTAACCGAACTAGCTGTAATGATCGGTATTTTGAGAATTTTAACTACAATTTGGTCTATTCAAAAATAATCGTCAATATAGGTCCATGTTTTGGTATATCCCCCCATATAACTGTACCTCCCGATTTTCGGGAATTTTCAGTGGTCACGAAATTTCTTCACATGGGTCCATTTTTGATAGCCTATATTGTTTTGATTAAACTACCCTCAATTTGACTCTTGAAGTTCCCTGCAGCTATAAAACTTATCCGCCAAAAAATTTTAAGATAGGTCGACTCTTTGATATAGCCCCGTAGGTGGTACCTTTCACATTTATTTTTTTTTTTTGATTAGATTAGATAACACTGTGCAACAAAATGGATGTGAAAGTCTGGGCACGGAAAATTTATCTTGGGGAAGAAAGGCCTTGGTGAGTATATTATGAACCCCGAAGGACAGATCCGCCGTGAGTCGAACTTCCCCGTTATGGCGTGATGAAATTTTTGTTCACTGTGGCTTAAGTGCTCTACAAAAACAACAAAGATATAATGCTAATTCATGATGGCTTACAGGGTCTCTTGCAAAAACTTCATCACGCCATTACGCGAAAGTTCGACCCACTGCGCATCTGTCCTTCGGGGTTTTTAATATATACCCACCTAAAATTGTGAAAGGACCCTAATTATTCCATTTTAATTAAGACTATTTTATGGTGGAGGGTATAAAAAGTTCGGCCCGGCCGAACTTAACGACTTCTTACTTGTTAACATTCTTATGGGTAAACGCGAGGCACAAATTAAGCTCACTACCTTTTAACTGGTGTTAAATGCAGCTACCCCAGGTGACAGCACAGGGAGGTCAGTGTCCACTGGAGATGAGAAAGGGACCAAGATAAATCCTGGACTTGGCCATGTTAAAGACGGTCAGGAGGGTTCCTTGGTATCTTTAATCTCCTACGTCACCCACTTTAGAGGTTAGTAGAATTCGGAATCGTGATCAGTGCTCTTTTTTAACCTTTCTTAAAAAACCAAAATTAAAACCAATTTTCTCCATATTTGTATTAATGCTAATAAATCAGTCATTCGATACACACGGTGTGCCTTAACAAATTTAAATGGAAGGTGCTTACACCTCGGAAGTTTTTGCTGATTCTGAAACTACAATGTTCATAGATGAGAAATATCAAGAAACAAAAAAATCGCCGGAGGGATTTTCAAATAAATCGCGATTTAAGTTCACATTTTTAAGGGTTCTTTAGGTTTTCACGATTTAGCTTGGAAACCTCGAGTTCTATGTAAATGGGTCTAAAGAAAATGTTGTAGCAGAGAAAATTCTCCACAAGATTGGCCTTCATGATATTTTCGTAGCTTTTACCGTTTTTGAGATATATAATTTCAAATTGAGACAATGCACTGACTGTATCGCCTCCTTATAAAACAATGTCATTACTGCAATTTCCCAAATTAAACTTATATATCTTGAAAATGGTACAACCTAGAAAAAAAAAATAAATCATCCAATCTTGTAGAGAATTTTCACAGCTTCACTATTTTCTTTAGTCCCATTTTGATATGACTTGCGGTTTCCAAGCAAAATCTTGAAGACTTAAGATAAAAACCTAAAAATTTGAACTGAACCTCTATATCTCAAAAATGGTAAAACCTACGAAAAAACCTAAAGGTGAGTCTTATAGAGAATTTTCACAGCTACAACATTTTCTTCAGACTCATTTCGATACGACTTGCGGTTTCCAAGCAAAATCGTGAAAACCTAAAAAATCCCTAAAATTGTGAATTTTGATCGCGATTTATTTAAAAGTCCCTCCGGCGATTTTTTTAAATTTTTTTCTATTTTTCTTATCTATGAACATTGCTGTTTCAGAATCCGCAAAAACATTCCATGTGTAAGTGGTTCCCATTAAAAGTTAGTTAAGGGATACTGTGCATAATATTGTTTTATAAGGGGACGACAATTTGAACTTCCATATCTCAAAAATGGTAAAACCTACGAAAATATAATAAAGGCCAATCTTGTGGAGAATTTTCTCTGCTACAACATTTTCCTTAGACCCATTTATATAGAACTCGCGGTTTCCAAGCTAAATTGTGAAAACCTAAAGAACCCCTAAAAATGTGAACTTAAATCGCGATTTATTTGAAAATCCCTCCGGCGATTTTTTTGTTTCTTGATATTTCTCATCTATGAGCATTGTAGTTTCAGAATCAGCAAAAACTTCCGAGGTGTAAGCACCTTCCATTTAAATTTGTTAAGGCACACCGTGTACATTTTTACTACAGCTTTTGGAAAAATATAAACAAAGTTGTTTAAAATGTCCAACTTATTATGTTGCCTTACATTATCTCATTTACACACTCGAGTAAATACATATGGACATACTTTCATTTCGATGATAACTTGTCATCATCTGCGTTGTAATGTGGACGACAAGTTTCTGCAAAAATTAATGTACGATGTGAAAAATTGATAACAGTTAAATGAAATATTATCGGTGATATGGTGGCGACGAAGTGAAGTATAAATTACAATACGAGGATGGTGAAGAAATTGTGGTTAAAGACAATTAAAATAATTGGATATTTACTTAAGTTATAGAAAGGTGGAAGGAAGTTGACAGTTATGTCGTTTTTAGTAAAACACAAAAATGCAAGTTTTGAGTTCCAATTAAGCTTTCAAAAACCTCACTCGATCCACAGTGAAATGCGGATAATTCATTGACCGATAAATCGAAAATCTCAATAGTTCGTAATTAATTGTCGATTTGTTGGTTGCATTGGATTCCTTCCCCTATAAACTGAACTCCCAATAATTCATGACCGTTCCCTTAGATTACGATGTATCGACATTCTACTGTAGTTATGTAGTTCCTCAATTTCATCTCAATATATCACCCCATCCATTTTCAAAACTCTTTTAATACACTTTCGCCAATTTGTTTTTGATGACTGCATAAAAAAAGTAAGAAAAGAAAAACACGCAAAATATTTAATTTATTTTCAATACTCCTTTTTTCACTTTGTCAATTGGGTAATAAATTTATTTATATTTCTTTAGTCAGACTATAATTTGCCATTTCGGGGCGAACATGACAAAAACAACAACAGACAACAACCAAGAAGGCGATTTCTTTTGCATGGAAATGGTTATGTTCGGACAGTTGTGGCTGTTAATGTTCATTACGAAAATTGAGCTGCTGTCAAATCAGCCATAACAACAACAACAACAGCAACTACTACTACAACACACCCATTCAACCTCTGAACATTGTTGGCTGGTTATGGTGTAGCTAGCAGCAGCAACGCAACATCAGAGGTGCTGATGGTAATGTTGACGATGGTGGCAACCACTTTGCAACAAACCATTGCTGGCGGTAGTCGTGGTGGTGGTGTTGGTGATGGTGGCTCTGGTGCAGATGTGGTTTGTGATGGTTTCAGTTTGTCCGTCCATCCATCCATCCGTCCGTCCGTCTTGTCGAAGTTATGCCCAGCGGCATGTTAAAATTGAAAAACGCATTTGCGTGATAAATTGCAATATTTAACACTCTGCGCCGCTCAGGAAAAAAATGCCGCGCGCGTTAAAAGCCTAGAGTTTGAGTTTGGTCAGACGTCAGTTGAGGATGATGATAATGTTGTTCTTGTTGCATTTAGGCGTTACATGCTGTTTTGTTGGGATTCATCAGGAGGTAACTCAAACAGTACCACAAATAAACGTTTTTGGAACGTAGAAAAAAAAACGTAAAAAAAAAACTTTGAAACCATCCATTCATTTGGAACACGAAAAACAGACATCCACCATCACCACCACTCGAAACATGAATTATACTGATCGCCTATACATTGCAACAAATCAACCAAAATTGCTTGTTGTTGTAGTTGGGTTTTTGTCGTTTGTGTTGTTATTTCTTTTTTTAATTCATTCAAAATACATTTGTATGCACTTTTCCCTGATGTAGGCTCAAGAGTAGCACACAGGCTACTCAGTCATTCAGTAAAAGCGGTCGGTCGGTCTCATGACTTTAAAGAACTTTGCAACAATGGCAAAGTTGCAATAACAATAACAATAAAATTTGAACAGTGACTATTAGGGTGAAGGACAACCATGACGTGGAGTTTTTAAAATAATTGTTTTTGCAAGGGCAAACTGAAAAATAACATTGAATTTTTAATTGGATAAATTTGGTGTTCTTAAGGACTAATAGAACAGAAAATGTAAATGTAGATATTTTAGATCTTTTATTGATGTGGTACCTCAAGGAATGGAGCGACATATTCCATCTTCGGACTGGATCAAATTGTGGAAATTTTTCCTCTAGATGGTTAATGGGGTAATCAACTATTTCAGTTGGTCACCGTAGAATGTTTTGAGCTTTGCGATCATTATGTCAGACTTACTTACGAAAAACGTTATATCGCTGTAAGCAGGACCACACTTTCAAAACAAACCTAGAATAGCCCTTAAGCTGAACTTGTTGGATATTCGAGCTTGATTTAAATTTGAGAGAGATATTACGACATACAAACGTTGAATAAGGGTCATTCACTTCGTTCGATAGAAATTGGTCACCGCAGGATTTTGTTAAGCATTTTGATCATTATATAAGAAAACATGGACGTGCCCACGAAGAAAATTATATTGCTGTTAATAGCATCACAAACAAATACTTTCGGTCAAAATCCTTGAATCCTCGAAAAGCCCATTAATTACACTGTGCGACAATAAAAAAATGTGAGTAGATTATGAAAGTAGAGCTAAAAATATGAGACGCGTGTATCGGTGTTTTTAAAGTTTACATAGGAAAGTAACCAAAGTAGGTGGGGCAAGTTCCGCCCATTTCTATTCTTTGTCGAAATATTCGAGTTAAGGTATTACGGACTCCTTGCATTTTAGGTATATAGTGTCTTTGGTATAAAGTGTCTTTACAGAGGAGGATGTGGGCAATATTTTTGTTAATAATTTTAACCCTCATGCGCTCATCAAAGGGGTTTTGTTGGTCCTTTTTTCGAAAATCTTTCAAAAACTCCTTTAAAATGTGATCATATCAAATCCAAATATTCTACAAAATTTTTTGTCAAATTTTACTATGGGTCTCAGAATACACCAAATCTGTAAATCTTAACTAATCGCCAGAAATCTCTAAATATGAAAAACACGTTTTAGGGTTAAAGTCGGACTTCATCTGAGTTTATTCAAAATTGTCCCACAAAACATAGATTTAGAGATGACTTCAAAGACAAAAATATTCTTCGTCAAATTTCACTATGGGTCACCAAAGAAAGGGGATGGAAGATACCAAGGAACGGTCCTGACCGGCTTTAACATGGCAAAGCCCAGGATTTATCTTGGTTCGTCTTTCATCTCAAGTGGACACTGACCTCCCCGTGGTGTCACCTGGGGAGCTGCCTTTAACACCCGTTAAAGGTAGTGAGCTAACATGTGCCGCGCGTTCGCCCATAAGAACGTTAAAAACTTTAGGGTTAGTAGCCCTACCCTAGAAAAAGCAGCCTACTATAAAACAACGAAAGAAAAGAAAAACAAACCCCTCTAAAGTTGACGAACCCCGTAAACGTTTTGAGGACCATGATCTGCGAATCTGCACCTGGAATGTTCGCACACTTTATAGAGAAAGTCTAGTATACGCATTGGCAGATGTACTTGAAAAGTACAAGGCCGGCATTACTGTCATACAGGAAAAACGATGGTTTGGGAAAAGCGTCACAACAACACCTAAAAGTGACGCATTGTATTATAGCTGTCATGACACAAAGCATGAGTTTAGTTGCGGATTTGTACTTGGTCGGAGGTTAAAACATCTGGTCTCCAGCTTCACCGCAGTGAATGAAAGACTCACTACAATTCGATTAAAAGCAAAATTCTTCAACATCAGCTTCATTTGCGCTCATGCTCCCACTGAAGTCAAGGACGAACAGACCAAAGGTATATTTTACGAGCGCTTAGAAGAAACTTATGACCGTTGCCGTGCCCACGACATTAAAATTATTCTAGGTGATTTTAATGCCAAAATTGGAAAGTAGAATATCTTTGGCGGAACAGTCGGGATATTCAGTCCCCATAGCGATACATCTGACAGTGGTATAAGGCTGATAGACTTCGCAGCTGCAAAAACATGGTGGTTAGCAGTACCACAAATAAGCATCTCGATATTCATAAGGGCACCTGGCTGTCGCCAGATCAAAGATCAATAAATCAAATTGATCACGTTGTGATAGATGGAAGACATGCATCGAGCGTGTTGGATTTACGATCGTTTCGAGATAGACTCGGACCACTACCTTGATGCAACAAAAATACGTACCCTTCTAAATGTTGCAAATAAAGCACGAACAGATACAACTCGGAAGTTGGACATCGGTAGGCTGCAAACACAACAGATAGCCACAGCATATTCTACTCAACTAGCCCAATTGCTTAATAAAAGCACTCCTCGTCCCGATAACATATCAGTACAATGGCAAAATATTGCACACTCCATGCAAACAGCCGCAAAATCCATACTTGGATACCAGAGACCCCCACCAAGGGATCCATGATATGACCAGGAGTGTCGTTTTGCTACCGAAGAGAAAAAGAGGCATATATGGGTACTCGACAATCAGTAGCAACGCGTAGCGCACGAGAGAGGTATCAGGAGAAAAGGAGAGAAGAGAAAAGTCTTTTCCGCAGGAAAAAGAGCGAAATGAAAAGGCGGGAGTGTGAAAAACGCTAATGAAGTCCGAAAGTTCTACCTAAGAGTAAAACATCAAACTGATGGCTTTGGTACAGGCACAAACTCCTGTAGAGACCAGCAAGGTAATTTGGTAACTGATACAGAGAGTGTGCTCAGGATATGGAAAGAACATTTTTCCAAACTGTTGGTATCCGATAGTAGCGAAGACGTCGAAGATACCACACATCCAATCCCAGAAAATGGTATTGAATGTATACCGCCCAGCCAAGATGAGGTAAAGACAACAGTAAACCGACTGAAGAATAATAAAGCAGCAGGTGCCGACGGCTTACCAGCCGAGCTGTTCAAAACCCGAGGCGACACGCTGATAAGGAGTATTCATCAGCTAGTTAGCACCATCTGGCAGGAAGAATGAGTAACGAAGGGAGATAAGACTGTATGCTCTAACTATAGGGGCATAAGAAAAATTCTTCGAAAGATCTATGGACCAATCTGCGTTGACGGTGAATATCGACGTCGTATGAACCACGAGCTGTATCTGGTATACAACGACATCCGTATAGATAAACGTATCGAGATGCAACTATTGCGTTGGTTAGGCCATATCATAAGAATGAGCAATGATGAACCCGCTAAAAAGGCGTATAAATACGTGCCACATGGCGGTGCACGCAGAATTGGCAGGCCTAAGCTTATATGGAGCAAACAAGTGGAGGGTCGTCCAAAAACGCCCGTTGTGCCAGAAAAAAATTTAATCGTGCGTGAACGGATAATGATCTAGCATTAAGATAGGTAGAGTCATCCTTGGGCATTATTCCACCAACACTTGGCGACAAAAATGGGTTTTTTCGAAAAAAATACAATCGCGGTGCATCAAAAGACGTTTATAAGAATCATGGAAGTAACGAATCATGGAACTATGCGTATGAGCCCGAAAAATAATAGGCACCATGTTTTGTAGGTGTCTCAATCGGAGTGGAAAAAGTGCTTCGAGAATTGGTTTGAATGTATGAAAAGGTGTATAAATCATTCTGGAGACTACTAAAGAAAACAATAAAACTATTTTTGATGGTAAAAATTTCATTGTTAGGCCAGAAACTTTTCTAATTCCCCTGGTACTATGGGGGGGTGACAAAAAAAGATTGCAAAGACGGTTCTCACGATAACACCCGAGCTAGTACTGAAACGAAAGCATGTCATTGTGTTGCTGTAAATGAAGGCATGAAGAGGCACCCTGTTGCAGTTTTCAGGGCGGCATTCTGACAAATTTGAATATTTTTCCATCACGTTATACTTATATTCACGGACCACACTGGCCCCGAACAGCTTAAGACAGACCGACATATCGGTTGTATATCTGTTCAGTCGGCTACGGACACGAGCACCTTGTTCCTACATATCAGCTTGTCGCAGATAGCCGTGGCATGAGCGACCGACGTGAACATACGGACGAATATGACCCAACGAATTTTGGGGTAGTTTGTGGTTGAAATTCTAACATTTGCCGTCCATGTGGTGAACAAAGTGGCCGTAGATTTAGTGGTAAGATCAGTCCAATGGGAGTTCAGCCTTTCACAAATGACATCAGGGAAGGTACCTGATGCCAAGATCTCACACTCATACGCATACGTTACTATCTCAATGCCGTCTGGAGGTGTTGAAATACAGGAGATGTTGAGCTTAAACATTTCCGAAGATATAACCCCACCTTGGGGAACTCCCTGTTTCACTCTACGGGGTTTGCACTTTTTGTTCCTGAATTCCTCATATAAAATTTATTATCCAACGTTTCAAACTAGGCCGAGGGGTAGTCTTCTCAATGTCCTCAAATTGCATGGAGTGATTGCTAGTATCAGAGGCTTTTGATAAGTCGAGCTCCGCCATCACTGTTCTATCACACGGTTTACCCTGCTTGAGTCCGCGACTAATATGTGCGGAGAAGTCGTGCGGCGCTGTTGTAGTGCTGTGCTGCCTATTGAACCTATGCTAATGAATTGCAACTGGATAGCTATTTCATACGCCTCAGAAGTATTTGCTACCGACGACAAAAGCGGAATCGTTCTGTACGATTCGCCTTTGCTGGTATGCTTGCCTGACTTCAGTAGCGGGACCACCCTGCCCATTTTCAAGACTTCGGGAATGCTATGGATGGCTAGCGACAGGTTGAGAACTTAAGTGAGATTCTCGACTCCCGGCGGCACATCCAGCTCTTTCAGCATTACCATGGAGATTCCATCAGGGCCCAACGTTGTGGATGAATTAGCGTTCCCAATGACATTCGCAACATCATCCATTATTAGTTTCAATCGACAGTTTGTCGAGCACCCCGGGAGATGAGAAGAATACTACGTCGCATTAGAATTTTTCCTGACGAGGATGAACGATAGAAAGAAATTTAATGAGGCGTGGTACTCTTCCCATCGCCCGGGGTGCTCGACAAATTGTCGATTGAAAGAACTTGAGCAGCTCTTCGGATCAGTCAACGTAACGTCGTTAAACGTTACTGAGGTCCTATCTTCCTTCTTTCCAGGGTTCGAGAGTGACTTAGCGGTGGTCCAATTCACTTATTCCTGCTCTAATGTTGCAACTTTTCAGATGATTTAACCACTTGTTCCGCTTATACTCAACGACCAACCAAACAACCAGTGTCAGTTCCGTGACTCTGGGGTCATTGGGTTGGCACGACAAAGCTCATTACGCTTGTTTGCTAATTTTTCCTGAGGAATTTGATTTCAAATCTGGTTTTCGACTAGGAGGTATATAGTGCGCGGATGCAGCAGTGATAGTGTCTCGGACTGCCCTCTCTGCTATCCGAACATCAGAATGGTTGGGCAGATCTCTGAACCGGTAATTAGTGAACTCTCTGATTGACAAAAAAGCGGCGTTCAGAGGTGATGAAGTTGGGCGGTCTGCTGATGTAGACAATTATGGCGAGATAATATGACCCAAGAGAAACGACGAGATGCCAGGTGACGTGATGGTTATATCAAACGATGGTTATATCTGGCGAACTGGTACACTCTCCGCTAGTTCTGGCAGGGCCGTCCTCATTGGCCGTACAAAACGTATTTGATAGCTATCAATCTGATATGGTAATTTTTGAGAGTCGAATGCTACAACTAATGATGAGCATTAAAGTCCCCCAAGACCAGGCGGGCTAATGTTAGGCATATAACCTGGTGTACAGCTACTTATCGGCGGGATTTCTACATTCAACAACTCTACCTTTGCAGTTCCACACCTGACTGTTACCCCCATACATTTCATGTACAGGTTATTAGAACCAGCCTCAAGCGAGATAGCTCTGTATTAAACAGACTGCTGCAATAGGAAAAGTAATCCCCCACAGCCACTTCTGGTGCGATCATTTCTCAGTACGTTGCAACCATCACAACTCTGTAAGCTGCAGTTGTTGTTGAACTTGGTTTCCTGCGCCGACGCGCCATTGATATTCTTCCGACTATTTCCTCGATCTTACCTCGGGGTCCATTGCAAAAAGGATGCATTTTCAGCGATTGGGATCGGCAGGTGTCAAGTGTTGCGTGTGCGTCTGTTGTTGGGAAGACAGCCTGACTGTTACCCCCATACATTTCATGTACAGATTATTAGAGCCAGCCTCAAGCGAGATAGCCCTGTATTAAACAGACTGCTGCAATAGGAAAGGTAATTCCCCACTTCCACTTCTGGTGCGATCATTTCTCAATACGTTGTATTCTAATGACGTATTCTAATGACGACAACTCAGTGGGGGCTGGGTTCAAGCAGCATGCAGAGACACAGTCCCTCACATGGACCCCTGAGATGCACCCACTTCCGGCATGTATTGCATTTCACAAAAGTTTAAGTATGAAAGTGGATGTGGATGTGTTCGCTGAGGTGTCAGGCGCTGGCCGGAATACGAATGTTTTGTGTGGTCCCGGGTTAATACGAAGAACAAACACAGAACAGGAACTGACAAACTATCGATATTACCACTATCGACGACGATCAAAACGGTAGTCGGACTGTCGACAGATTGCCAGCTCTACAAAGAACATGCTGTCGCGGGATCGCCTGTTAATTTGTTTTTTGTTTTCATTCGATATTTTCCTGTTTTTTTTCCAATTTTTGATTTTAATTCGGACTTATTGCGAAAAATTTTAGATTGTTTTTTTGTATTTTTTACCATTAACAGTTTCTTAAGGTATTGGATTTTTTTTATTTAAACAGATATCGTTATTACCCACCGTGCAACATGAACTTGCAACAACGTCAACTAAGTAAAGTTAACATAATTTTCATTTTTTTTACATAGCATTTGGGACTATTGTCGCTATTGCCGTTTTGGTGTTGTTTTTGTTGCAGTTGTTATTCTTATTCTGGTGTGTGTGGTTCGGCGGCTTGGCGACGATATGAGTTACATGCCGTGTTTAATGGCATAATTTAAAGCTGCAAATTTTGTCATAAATTTTCCAAAATGATTGCCACAAGAGTGGTCTCTGATGTTGAATTGATATATGGAGTACGGCGACAACGATGACGACGACCGACGACGGCTACAACAACGACTATGGCTTGTAATCGTGTTCTTTATGCCACATAGCCGGTTATTACTGCCAATGCCAATGTTGTTGTTATGGCTGAAGCTATATTTCTCTTGTTTTTTGGCCATTGTTTGGGGTTTGTTCTGGTTGTTGTTGATCAGGCATGGGGAAAGCTTGCAAAAGATGTTGGCCATCAGGGAAAAGAGGGGACCATATATTAAATTTGGCTTTTGAAAATGAAAATGTAATTTGTTATGTAAATAAAGAATTTATGGCTAAGAATGCGTTCGGTTCTTAAATTGCTGGAATTTTGGGGGCAATGTGACAATTTAATAAAAGAAATGGAGAATAATGGGAAGGATGTTTTAATGTTTTTAGATTGAATGGGAAACAATTGGTATATGTAGATTATCTTTCCAAGCATGTGCAGCTCCACTTTGTTTTTTACCTTAAAAATTCTTTCCGACGCAGTATCTTTTAAGTTCACTTCGTTGTTTACGACAAGGTGTCAATTACCAAGTTCAGCATAAGCTTACAATTATCCCCTATTCAACATCCTTTAATTTAGTATTTTGTGATTACTTTTTATTGAATTGAATGTTCTGCAAAATTACTTATTTTCAACAACTGAACACCAGCTGAGATCATAAAACTAAATTAAATAATTATAGAAATAAAAAATTCTTTATGAGATTATTAATGAAAGGAAAGCTGAAGGCTAAATATTTTCAAGAACAATTCAGCTCTTGGTAATGAATCAAAAAATATGATGATGGTCGAACGTGATGCATGTTTAATACACATCAAATTATTTTTTATTGGACTCTCTTCCAAAGCAAAATGTGGCAAGCACCCCAAACACCATCCTATAAACTTTGCCATAACCCTGCAATTGAAACGCAAAAATTAATAGCATGAATGTAGGCTATAAAATTTTAAGTGCAACTTAAAATTGAATTTTTATAACTTTTAAACATTAACATTAAGGAATTTTCATACACCAACCAAGGCGGCACTGCTATTATTTCTATGTTGTGTAATTTATTAAGGCTGTCATTATCTGGTGAGAATGTAGTGTTGCCTGTTTGTGCAAATTTTGTCATATATGTTCCCTTCTCTCCTCCCCTCTCATTCTTCCTGAATAATCATGTAAATTTTTGCAATTTATCGTAATTGTTTTATATAAAAACTTACACAGTTTGCCCTCATTGCCAGGCCTTTTGGCTTGCCTGTCATTTGTGAATTGCTATTATTAAGTAATTTTCATTGTTTTTTTTTTTTGTGGTGTTTGTGGTAGTTTTCATTTTCATCACAATCATCACCATCTCGGCCTGTTGTTGCTTTAATAAATGTGTATTCCGCAATTTTTTCCATTAAATTTAAATATATTTTGGTGTATGATGAGAAATTCGTGATGCAATTTGCAAATGCAAAGAAATTGGCCAATAAAGTCGGATATAGGGTGATCTAAATACGGATGATAGCATTTGGGGTTGAAAGAAATTTGAGTTTTAGGATAGTGGATTTTTTAATAAATATTTTTATATTACTTCCACAGCGTATAATTTTAATAAATATTTTTTGAAGGACTACCACAGCGTGGATTTTATAATAAATATTTTTTCAAGGACTACCACAGCGTGGATTCTTTAATAAATATTTTTTGAAGGACTACCACAGCGTGGATTTTTTAATAAATATTTTTTCAAGGACTACCACAGCGTGGATTTTTTAATAAATATTTTTTGAAGGACTACCACAGCGTGGATTTTTTAATAAATATTTTTTCAAGGACTACCACAGCGTGGATTTTTTAATAAATATTTTTTGAAGGACTACCACAGCGTGGATTTTTTAATAAATATATTTTCAAGGACTACCACAGCGTGGATTTTTTAATAAATATTTTTTGAAGGACTACCACAGCGTGGATTTTTTAATAAATATTTTTTCAAGGACTACCACAGCGTGGATTTTATAATAAATATTTTTTCAAGGACTACCACAGCGTGGATTTTTTAATAAATATTTTTTGAAGGACTACCACAGCGTGGATTTTTTAATAAATATTTTTTGAAGGACTACCACAGCGTGGATTTTTTAATAAATATTTTTTGAAGGACTACCACGGCGTGGATTTTTTAATAAACATCTTTTGAAGCGCTACCACAGCGTGGATTTTTTAATAAACATCTTTTGAAGGACTACCAAAGCGTGGATTTTTTAATAAATATTTTTTGAAGGACTACCACAGCGTGGATATTTTAATAAATATTTTTTGAAGGACTACCACAGCGTGGATTTTTTAATAAATATTTTTTGAAGGACTACCACAGCGTGGATTTTTTAATAAATATTTTTTGAAGGACTACCACAGCGTGGATTTTTTAATAAATATTTTTTGAAGGACTACCACAGCGTGGATTTATTATTAAATATTTTTTGAAGGACTACCACAGCGTGGATTTTTTAATAAATATTTTTTGAAGGACTACCACAGCGTGGATTTTTTAATAAATATTTTTTTAAGGACTACCACAGCGTGGATTTTTTAATAAATATCTTTTGAAGGACTACCACAGCGTGGATTTTTTAATAAATATCTTTTGAAGGACTACCACAGCGTGGATTTTTTAATAAATATTTTTTGAAGGACTACCACAGCGTGGATTTTTTAATAAATATTTTTTGAAGGACTACCACAGCGTGGATTTTTTAATAAATATTTTTTGAAGGACTACCACAGCGTGGATTTTTTAATAAATATTTTTTGAAGGACTACCACAGCGTGGATTTTTTAATAAATATTTTTTGAAGGATTACCACTGCGTGGATTTTTTAATAAATATTTTTTGAAGGACTACCACAGCGTGGATTTTTTAATAAACATCTTTTGAAGGACTACCACTGCGTGGATTTTTTAATAAATATTTTTTGAAGGACTACCACTGCGTGGATTTTTTAATAATTTTTTTTTGATGGACTACCACAGCGTGGATTTTTTAATAAATATTTTTTGAAGGACTACCACTGCGTGGATTTTTTAATAAATATTTTTTGAAGGACTACCACTGCGTGGATTTTTTAATAAATATTTTTTGAAGGACTACCACAGCGTGGATTTTTTAATAAATATTTTTGAAGGAATACCACAGTGTGGACTTTTTATTAAATATTTTTTGAAGGACTATCACAGCGTAAATTTTTTAATAAATATTTTTTTAAGGACTATCACAGCGTAAATTTTTTAATAAATATTTTTTTAAGGACTACCACAGTGTGGACTTTTTAATAAATATTTTTGGAAGGGCTATAACAGCGTAGATTTCTTAATAAATATTTTTTGAAGGATTACCACATCGTAGAGTTTCTAATAAATATTTTTTGAAGGATTACCACATCGTAGAGTTTCTAATAAATATTTTTTGAAGAACTAGCACAGCGCGGATTTTTTAGTAAATATTTTTTGAAGGACTACCGTAGCGTGGATTTTTTAGTAAATATTTTTGGAAGGACTACTACAGCATGGATTTTTTAATAAATATTTTTTGAAGGACTACCACAGCGTGGATTTTTTAATAAATATTTTTTGAAGGACTAACACAGCGTAGATTTTTTAATAAATATTTTTTGAAGGACTACCACAGCGTGGATTTTTAATAAATATTTTTTGAAGGACTACCACAGCGTGGATTTTTAATAAATATTTTTTGAAGGACTACCACAGCGTGGATTTTTAATAAATATTTTTTGAAGGACTACCAAAGCGTGGATTTTTTAATAAATATTTTTTGAAGGACTACCAAAGCGTGGATTTTTTAATAAATATTTTTTGAAGGACTACCAAAGCGTGGATTTTTTAATAAATATTTTTTGAAGGACTACCAAAGCGTGGATTTTTTAATAAATATTTTTTGAAGGACTACCAAAGCGTGGATTTTTTAATAAATATTTTTTGAAGGACTACCAAAGCGTGGATTTTTTAATAAATATTTTTTGAAGGACTACCAAAGCGTGGATTTTTTAATAAATATTTTTTGAAGGACTACCAAAGCGTGGATTTTTTAATAAATATTTTTTGAAGGACTACCAAAGCGTGGATTTTTTAATAAATATTTTTTGAAGGACTACCAAAGCGTGGATTTTTTAATAAATATTTTTTGAAGGACTACCAAAGCGTGGATTTTTTAATAAATATTTTTTGAAGGACTACCAAAGCGTGGATTTTTTAATAAATATTTTTTGAAGGACTACCAAAGCGTGGATTTTTTAATAAATATTTTTTGAAGGACTACCAAAGCGTGGATTTTTTAATAAATATTTTTTGAAGGACTACCAAAGCGTGGATTTTTTAATAAATATTTTTTGAAGGACTACCAAAGCGTGGATTTTTTAATAAATATTTTTTGAAGGACTACCAAAGCGTGGATTTTTTAATAAATATTTTTTGAAGGACTACCAATGCGTGGATTTTTTAATAAATGTTTTTTGAAGGACTACCAAAGCGTGGATTTTTTAATAAATGTTTTTTGAAGGACTACCAAAGCGTGGATTTTTTAATAAATGTTTTTTGAAGGACTGCCAAATCGTGGATTTTTTAATAAATGTTTTTTGAAGGACTACCAAAGCGTGGATTTTTTTAATAAATGTTTTTTGAAGGACTACCAAAACGTGGATTTTTTAATAAATGTTTTTTGAAGGACTACCAAAGCGTGGATTTTTTAATAAATGTTTTTTGAAGGATTACCAAAGCGTGGATTTTTTAATAAATCTTTTTTGAAGGACTACCAAAGCGTGGATTTTTTAATAAATGTTTTTTGAAGGACTACCACAGCGTATAATTTTAATAAATCTTTTTTGAAGGACTACCAAAGCGTGGATTTTTTAATAAATGTTTTTTGAAGGACTACCACAGCGTATAATTTTAATAAATATTTTTTGAAAAAATTCCACAGCTTGGATTTTTAATAAATATTTTTTGAAGGACTACCACAGCGTGGATTTTTTAATAAATATTTTTTGAAGGACTACCACAGGGTGGATTTTTTAATAAATATTTTTTGAAGGACTACCACAGCGTGGATTTTTTAATAAATATTTTTTGAAGGACTACCACAGCGTGGATTTTTTAAGAAATATTTTTTGAAGGACTACAACAGAGGGGGATTTTTTATTTAATATTTTTTGAAGGACTACCACAGCGTGGATTTTTTAATAAATATTTTTTGAAGCACTACCACAGCGTGGATCTTTTAATAAATACTTTTTGAAGGAATATCACAGCGTGGATTTTTTAATAAATATTTTTTGAAGGACTACCACAGCGTGGATTTTTTAATAAATATTTTTTGAAGGACTACAACAGAGGTGGATTTTTTATTTAATATTTTTTGAAGGACTACCACAGCGTGGATTTTTTAATAAATATTTTTTGAAGCACTACCACAGCGTGGATCTTTTAATAAATACTTTTTGAAGGACTACCACAGCATGGACTTTTTAATAAATACTTTTTGAAGGACTACCACAGCATGGACTTTTTAATAAATATTTTTTGAAAGATTACCAAAGCGTGGATTTTTTAATAAATATTTTTTTGAAGGACTACCAAAGCGTGGATTTTTTAATAAATATTTTTTGAAGGACTACCAAAGCGTGGATTTTTTAATAAATATTTTTTGAAGGACTACCACAGCGTGGATTTTTTAATAAATATTTTTTGAAGGACTACCACAGCGTGGATTTTTTAATAAATATTTTTTGAAGGACTACCACAGCGTGGATTTTTTAATAAATATTTTTTGAAGGACTACCACAGCGTGGATTTTTTAATAAATATTTTTTGAAGGACTACCACAGCGTGGATTTTTTAATAAATATTTTTTCAAGGACTACCACAGCGTGGATTTTTTAATAAATATTTTTTGAAGGACTACCACAGGGTGGTTTTTTTAATAAATATTTTTTGAAGGACTACCACAGCGTGGATTTTTTAAGAAATATTTTTTGAAGGACTACAACAGAGGGGGATTTTTTATTTAATATTTTTTGAAGGACTACCACAGCGTGGATTTTTTAATAAATATTTTTTGAAGGACTACCAAAGCGTGGATTTTTTAATAAATATTTTTTGAAGGACTACCAAAGCGTGGATTTTTTAATAAATATTTTTTGAAGGACTACCAAAGCGTGGATTTTTTAATAAATATTTTTTGAAGGACTACAACAGAGGTGGATTTTTTATTTAATATTTTTTGAAGGACTACCATAGCGTGGATTTTTTAATAAATATTTTTTGAAGCACTACCACAGCGTGGATCTTTTAATAAATACTTTTTGAAGGACTACCACAGCATGGACTTTTTAATAAATACTTTTTGAAGGACTACCACAGCATGGACTTTTTAATAAATACTTTTTGAAGGACTACCACAGCATGGACTTTTTAATAAATATTTTTTGAAAGATTACCAAAGCGTGGATTTTTTAATAAATATTTTTTTGAAGAACTACCAAAGCGTGGATTTTTTAATAAATATTTTTTGAAGGACTACCAA
Source organism: Musca autumnalis (assembly GCF_047663935.1). Lineage (NCBI taxonomy): Eukaryota > Metazoa > Arthropoda > Insecta > Diptera > Muscidae > Musca > Musca autumnalis. The sequence goes on from NW_027411755.1 coordinate 42,362,593, forward strand.
AGCGTGGATTTTTTAATAAATATTTTTTGAAGGACTACCACAGCGTGGATTTTTTAATAAATATTTTTTGAAGGACTACCACAGCGTGGATTTTTTAATAAATATTTTTTGAAGGACTACCACAGCGTGGATTTTTTAATAAATATTTTTCCAAGGACTACCACAACGTGGATTTTTTAATAAATATTTTTTGAAGGACTACCAAAGCGTGGATCTTTTAATAAATGTTTTTTGAAGGACTACCAAAGCGTGGATTTTTTAATAAATGTTTTTTGAAGGACTACCAAAGCGTGGATTTTTTAATAAATATTTTTTGAAGGACTACCAAAGCGTGGATTTTTTAATAAATATTTTTTGAAGGACTACCACAGCGTGGATTTTTTAATAAATATTTTTTGAAGGACTACCACAGCGTGGATTTTTTAATAAATATTTTTTGAAGGACTACCACAGCGTGGATTTTTTAATAAATATTTTTTGAAGGACTACCACAGCGTGGATTTTTTAATAAATATTTTTTGAAGGACTACCACAGCGTGGATTTTTTAATAAATATTTTTTGAAGGACTACCACAGCGTGGATTTTTTAATAAATATTTTTTGAAGGACTACCACAGCGTGGATTTTTTAATAAATATTTTTTGAAGGACTACCACAGCGTGGATTTTTTAATAAATATTTTTTGAAGGACTACCACAGCGTGGATTTTTTAATAAATATTTTTTGAAGGACTACCACAGCGTGGATTTTTTAATAAATATTTTTTGAAGGACTACCAAAGCGTGGATTTTTTAATAAATATTTTTTGAAGGACTACCACAGCGTGGAGTTTTTAATAAATATTTTTTGAAGGACTACCACAGCGTGGATTTTTTAATAAATATTTTTTGAAGGACTACCACAGCGTGGATTTTTTAATAAATATTTTTTGAAGGACTACCACAGCGTGGATTTTTTAATAAATATTTTTTGAAGGACTACCACAGCGTGGAGTTTTTAATAAATATTTTTTGAAGGACTACCACAGCGTGGATTTTTTAATAAATATTTTTTGAAGGACTACCACAGCGTGGATTTTTTAATAAATATTTTTTGAAGGACTACCACAGCGTGGATTTTTTAATAAATATTTTTTGAAGGACTACCACAGCGTGGATTTTTTAATAAATATTTTTTGAAGGACTACCACAGCGTGGATTTTTTAATAAATATTTTTTGAAGGACTACCACAGCGTGGATTTTTTAATAAATATTTTTTGAAGGACTACCACAGCGTCGATTTTTTAATAAATATTTTTTGAAGGACTACCCCAGCGTGGATTTTTTAATAAATATTTTTTGAAGGACTACCACAGCGTCGATTTTTTAATAAATATTTTTTGAAGGACTACCACAGCGTCGATTTTTTAATAAATATTTTTTGAAGGACTACCCCAGCGTGGATTTTTTAATAAATATTTTTTGAAGGACTACCACAGCGTCGATTTTTTAATAAATATTTTTTGAAGGACTACCACAGCGTCGATTTTTTAATAAATATTTTTTGAAGGACTACCCCAGCGTGGATTTTTTAATAAATATTTTTTGAAGGACTACCACAGCGTGGATTTTTTAATAAATATTTTTTGAAGGACTACCACAGCGTGGATTTTTTAATAAATATTTTTTGAAGGACTACCAAAGCGTGGATTTTTTAATAAATATTTTTTGAAGGACTACCAAAGCGTGGATTTTTTAATAAATATTTTTTGAAGGACTACCAAAGCGTGGATTTTTTAATAAATATTTTTTGAAGGACTACCAAAGCGTGGATTTTTTAATAAATATTTTTTGAAGGACTACCAAAGCGTGGATTTTTTAATAAATGTTTTTTGAAGGACTACCAAAGCGTGCATTTTTTAATAAATGTTTTTTGAAGGACTACCAAAGCGTGCATTTTTTAATAAATGTTTTTTGAAGGACTACCAAAGCGTGCATTTTTTAATAAATGTTTTTTGAAGGACTACCAAAGCGTGCATTTTTTAATAAATATTTCTTTAAGTACTATAATAAATAAATAATAAATATTTTTTGAAGGACTATAATAAATAAATAATAAATATTTTTTGATACCAAAATTCAGACATTGCATGGAATACCTTTGATCGGAGGGGACTGTCGAATGCTGCTTTATAATCGACAAAAAGGTGAAATGTGTCGATCTGCATCTCTTGGGTCTTCTCCAGGATTTTCCGCAGTGTAAATATCTGGTCAATGGTGGACTTGCCAGGTCTAAAGCCACATTGGTATGGTCCAATTATTTCGTTGACCATTGGCTTTAGTCGTTCGCACAATATCCCTGACACTATCTTATAGGCAATAGGGAGGAGACTTATGCCCCTATAGTTGGAGCATACAGTCTTTTCTCCTTTCTTGTGGACGGGACATAGGATGCTCAGGTTCCAATCGTCGGGTACGCGTTCTTCCTGCCAGATGGTGCTAACTAGCTGATGCATACACCTTATCAGCGCGTCGCCTCCGGTTTTAAACAGCTCGGCTGGTAAGCCATCGGCTCCTGCTGCTTTATTATTCTTCAGCCGGTTGATTGCTGTTTTTACCTCATCTTGGCCGGGTGGTATACATTCTATACCATCTTCTGGGATTGGATCTGTGGTATCATCGTCTTCGCTACTATTGGATACCAGCAGATTGGAGAAATGTTGCTTCCATATCCTGAGCACGCTATCTGTATCTGTTACCAGATTACCTTGCTGGTCTCTGGAGGATGTGCCTGTACCAAAGCCATCTGTTTGATGTTTCACTCTATGGTAGAATTTTCGGACTTCATTCTGGCTCCTTTACATCTCGATTTTTTCACACTCCCGCTTTTTCACTTCTCTCTTTTTCTTGTGGAAAAGAAGTTTCTCTTCTCTCCCATTCTCCCGATATCGCTCTCGTGCGCTACGCGTTGCTACTGATTGTAAAGTAGCTCTATATGCCGCATTTTTAACTTCGGTAGCAGCACGACACTCCTGGTCATACCATGAATTCCTTTGTGGAGGTCTCTGGAATCCAAGTATAGATTTTGCGGCTGTTTGCATGGAGCTCGCAATATTTTGCCATTGTGTTGTTATGTTATCGGGATAAGGAGTGCTCGCGTTAAGCAATTGGGCTAGTTGAGTGGAATATGTTGTGGCTATCTGTTGTGTTTGCAGCCTATCGATGTCCAACTTCCGGTTTGTGTCTGTTCGTGCTTTAGTTGCAACGTTTAGACGGGTACGTACCTTTGCTGCAACAAGGTAGTGGTCCGAATCAATGTTTGCGCCTCGGAACGATCGTACATCCAACACGCTCGATGAATGTGTTCCATCTATTACAACATGATCAATTTGATTACTTGTTCTTTGATCTGGAGACAGCCAGGTGCCCTTATGAATATCGAGATGGTTAAATCTGGTACTGCTAACTACCATGTTTTTTGCAGCTGCAAAGTCTATCAGCCTCATACCGTTGTCAGATGTTTCACTGTGGAGACTGAATTTCCCGACTGTTGGCCCAAAGATATTCTCCTTTCCAATTTTGGCATTAAGATCGCCTAGAATGATTTTGATGTCATGGGCAGGGCAACGGTCATATGTTTCTTCTAAGCGCTCGTAAAATATATCCTTGGTCTGTTCGTCCTTGTCTTCAGTGGGAGCATGAGCGCAAATAAAGCTGATGTTGAAGAATTTTGCTTTTAATCGAATTGCAGCGAGTCTTTCATTCACTGGGGTGAAGCTGGAGACCAGATGTTTTAACCTCCGACCAACTACAAATCCGCAACCAAACTCATGCTTTGTGTCATGGCAGCTATAATACAGTGTGTCACCTTTAGGTGTTGTTGTGACGCATTTCCCGTTCCATCGTATTTCCTGTATGGCAGTAATATCGGCCTTGTACTTTTCAAGTACATCTGCCAATGCGTAAACTGCACCTTATCTATAAAGAGTGCGAACATTCCAGGTGCAGATTCGCAGATCATAGTCCTTAAACCGTTTGCGGGGGTCGTCAACTTTTGAGGGATTTGTTTTTTTTTTTCTTTCGTTTTTTCATAGTAGGATGTTTTTTCTAGGGGATGGTTACTAACCCGACGCCCAAACCCAAGTTTTTAACGTTCTTATGGGTGAACGCGCTGCACATGTTAGCTCACTACCTTTAACGGGTGTTAAAGGCAGTTCCCCAGGTGACACAACGGGGAGGTCAGTGTCCACTTGAGATGAAAGAGGGACCAAGATAAATCCTGGGCTTTGCCATGTTAAAGCCGGTCAGGAGCGTTGCTTGGTATCTTCCATGCCCTACGTCACCCATCTTGAAGAACTAGGATTTATTTTATTCGGAATTCAAATGAGGTTTGTCTTCCATTAAGGTGATTAGCAATCCATCGTTTGACATCATTACGTCGGCCCCATCCGATTACAGTATTTTCCTACTTGCTTCGTTTAATTCGGGTTGTCTGAAATATCTCATCTTCAGATGTAATTTTAAAGAATTTATTACCCTCATCTCTTCACGAGACTATAATGCAGTGTGTTACCATTAGAAAACGTAGCAAAGCCATCTTCGTACTGTTTCATCTCTTAATAAAGGTCGTCTAATACCCCCTTATTTCGTAAGATATATGTATGTAAGACCCTTTAGAGATTAACATTTACATGCTCGGCACATACCAATGATTATGCCACATTCAACCATTCAATAGTTGCAAATTTATAATTCAATAGCATTCGGTTGTTGTATTTACTAAAACCCATAGTCCAAGTAGTTGGCAAGCAAATAGCTTAGTAATGGTAAATATCCTTCAGTTTGGGATTGTAACAAGATTTGGTTTTCAAGAGTCAACAACAACTGGGCTCAACAATGCCAACGGAGGGAAACAAAAATCAATAGAAACCTCTACCAGCAGGACGATGGATTGTCGCTGATGATGTTGAAATATATATAGTTCGAAAGGCAGGTGGGCAGCTGGGGTGTGTAGATAGGTAGGTATTGATAGAATCTAGAGTAACAATAGTACATTTCATGGTATAGGCTTAACCAAATCAAATTCAAATTCCTGGTATGAAATTGTGGTTTTAGAACACAAAATACACTCACAAAACATTTGCAAATGGACAAGGATGCCAGCATAGAGCATGTCATAACAAAACTACAAGATTGAAACCTTAACGACAGGTCATGGAGGTGTATTGATGATATATTGTAGATGTGAGAGTGGGTATGTGGGTGTGTGTGATTACTATGGTCACAATCCCCACTATTGAATTAGTAACCAGTAGTGATGATGTTCCAATACCAACCTTTCATTCATCCATCCAGTCAGTTGAGGAAAATAACAGGTGCCTGCTTGGCTGACAGACTACATGATTTCCTGCCTAAGTGTATGAATGACAAGTGCTGTTGGAGGTGGTAGATGATAACTATTACTACTGTCTACGGTTGGACCAATCATCGTTCTCATCAACTGCTACGTACAATTTTAACCACAATTTCCGCTTGATGTATAAATGAAATATTCATGGTGGAGGTACATTCATACATATATGGCCAATGCCACTTTATACTTGTACCCTCTTCTCCCACACATTGGCCAATATATATGATGACCTCGACTACCATCTCTCCAACGTTATGAACGTGACAGGATTGTACAAAATTAATTTGACCAAAGTGTATGCATTCGATTCTATGTGGTTCTTGTATGGAATTGAAAGAAACCTAGACAGATGATGGCTGTGATGTTATTGAGGTACAGCATATTGAGTTGTATACTTTTCTGGAACTGTATATCAATTTGGTATGAGGAGGATGATGTACTGTCCACACACACATGCACACACATTGGCTGATAAATTTTCCAATAGAAAGTACTTTTAGGCAATAACAACATTATTGAAGTTTTAGATGAAATCAAAAGCTTTTAGATGCAGATTTTTGATTGCACAGCAGGAGATGAAGGGTTGCTCAAGTGGTGACAGATGACAGATAAGTCAAGGGGAATACGGTACATGTCGTGGATTCTTTAAAGAGTATTTTTCAACAACGTGGATTTTTAAAGAATATTTTTTGTTCATAACCGTAGATTTTTTAAACAACTTTTTTTTCAACCACGTGGATTTATTAATAAATATTTTTTAACAACGTTAATTTTTTAATAAATATTTTTTCAACTACGTTGATTTTTAATAAATATTTTTTCAACAACGTGAATTTTTTAATAAATATTTTTCAACAAAGTGGACTTTTTACTCAATATTTTTTCAACAAATATTTTTTCAGCAACGTAGACCATTTAAAAAAATTGTTAAACATCGTGGATTTTTTAATAAATATTTTTTCAACAACATGGATTTTTTAATAAATATTTTTTCAACAACGTGGATTTTTTTAATAAATATTTGTCAATAATATGGACTTTTTAATAAGTATTTTTTCAACGACTACGTACATTTTTTAAAGTGTATTTTTTCAACGACTACGTGGATTTCCTAAAGAATATTTTTCCAACAACGTGGATTTTTTTAGAGAATATTTTTTCAACAACGTGGATTTTTTAAACAATATTTTTTCAACAAGGTGAATTTTCTAAAGAATATATTTTTTTTAAAAACAACGTTGAATTTTTTATACAATATTTTTTTAAAAACAACGTTGAATTTTTTATACAATATTTTTTTGAACAATGTGGATTTTTTAAGCGATATTTTTTGAACAACATGGCTTATTTAACAACATAGAATTTTTAAACAATATTTTTTCAACAACGTGGAGTTTTTAATATTTTATTCAACAACGTGGAGTTTCTAATATTTTTTTCAACAACGTGGAGTCTTTAATATTTTTTTTTCAACAACGTGAATTTTGTTAATATTTTTTTAACAACGTGGATTTTTAAACACTTTTTTACATCAACGTGGATTTTTTAACAACTTGGATTTTTTAAAGAAAATTTTTTAACAACGTGGTTGTTTTAAATAAACTTTTTTCAGCATCGTGGCAAGTCTAAACTTAAGACTAGAGTGTCAAGTCACAAATCTGACCAGAAAGCAGTTAATAAATACCCAGAACAGAAGACGGCGCTTGCAGCCCACTGTGCATTGACACAACACACTCCGGATTTTAACAACATCAAAATACTGATTCAAGAGAGTAACTATCATAAACGCTACACTCTTGAGATGGATGTTACAGATTATTAACACTCCAAACGATATTAGATTAAATTATAAAACAGACACTGACAACTGCGCTCAAATGTACAGACATACTGTGAGCAAATACAAACGCGCCAAGTTTTAGTTGAAGAAAGCTCTTGGTAGAAGTTACCACAACTATCTTTCAAGTAAATAAATTATGAAATATATTTAAATAAAATTGTTGTTAACCTGTAAAAAAAATTTGTAGTTCCCTGAAGATGTTTGGAGAGTCCAATCGAAATATTGGAAAATAAAGCATCAAAATCAGAAAATTTGATTTTTATTTATGAAAAGCCTACAGCCAAACAATTCTCAACAACAAAAATCTAATTAATAAGGCAAACAATACTCTCATCAACAGTATAACATATTTTCAACAACGTAAGATTTATAAAGAACTTTTTCTCAACAATGTGGTTGTTTTAAAAAAAAAAATTTCAACATTGTGGATTTTTGTACAATATATTTTCAACAGCGTAAGTTTTGCAAAAGATATTTTCTCAACAACGTGGGTTTCGTAAAGATTTTTTAACATCGTGGATTTTTAGTATATTTTTATATCCTCAGCATTTATGCTAACGAGGGTATATGCACTTTCATATGGGCAAAATGTGCCTCATCGAAATAATAGTTTTAGACCCCAAGTATGTTTGGACCAAATCCGTTTCAGACCATTTGGAGTTGATGTAGTCATGTCCCTTCGTATGTCTGTCTGGCTGGCTGGAGCGCACGATAACTCTCGAACGGATCAACCGATTCGATCCAAAATTTGGCTTTCGTAATATTTTGTCCAAACTTAGTTTAAGTTCGAAGAAGGGCTATATTGGTCCGCTCCTTCCGGTACCTCCCCCACAAAAGTTTGGAAATGTTCGGAAAATTTGTGCACACCATAACTCATAAAGGGAGGAACCGATTAGATCCATACTTTGCACATCATGAAATATCTACCAGACTTAGATGAGATTCCAATATGGACTCAATCGGTCCACAGTTCAGTTTCGGACCTGCTCCCGAATCGCTTTGATTTTTTTTCAACAACTTGTATTCACTGCCCCCCATACAACGGTACAAGTTTCATCCAGGGCACATCCATACTTCCTGAGAAAATAGCCTGAAAGCTGCAAAAAAATCCTATGACACAGTGTGTAGTGGTTGGATAAATCTCGAACGGATCTGCCGATTCGGTCAAAAATTTGGCCTGCGTAATATTTTGTCCAAGCATAGTTTAAGTTCGAAGATAAGCCATATCGGTCCACTCCTACAGGTACCTCCACCACAAAAGTTCAAAAATATTCGGAAAAATTGTGCGCACGATAACTCTTGAAGGGAGTAACCGAATTGTCCATACTTTACTCATCCATATATATTTACCAGGTACATATCAGTTTCGAATATGTACTTTATTTGTCTACTACTTCGGGGATCTGTGACTCAAAATTTCTGATAAGTTTACTTTAAGAACTGCTTTCAAATCACTTTTTTGTTGAAGCAACTTGTATACACTGCATCAATTACGACGGCAATTCAAACTTCAGTTTGAAGATGGGCAATACCGGTCCACAGCTTACGGTACTTCCCCCCATATTTAAAAATGGCACGATGACCCTTGAAGGGGTCAAACAATTTTGTCCAAACTTTGCATCTACTAACATTTTGTCAAAATATAGTTAAACTTCTAAAATGGCCCATATCGGTCCTCTCCTAAGCATTCCTCCCCGACAAAAGTTCAACATTTGTGTCTAACGGCAGTTTAGGGTATGTTCGATAATCCCTTGGAAATGTATACCGATGCTGTTCGATGTGGTCTTGTTTACAGCGATATTATGTTGTCCGTGGACAAGTCTTTGCTTCCTGGGATACTGGTGAAAAAGTTATACGATGACCCACTGAAATGACTAGTGGGCGCGATATCTATCGAAAAGATATGACTCCCAAAATAAGATCCACTTCGATAATCCACATTTTTGTCGCAAGTTCAAATGTCCAAAAAAGGTTTTAATTCACATGGGCTACGGGTATATCTCTGTCGGCAAAGCCGACTGATACTTTTTTATTTTTTTTTTTAACAATGTGGGTTTTGTAAAGAATTGTTCTCATCGTGGATTTTAAAAATAATATTTTTTTAACAACGTGGGTTTATTCTTTCAACAACGTTTGTCTTGTAAAGATTTTTTTTAACATCGTGGATTTTTAGAATAATTTTTTCAACAACGTGGATTTTTTAAAGAATTTTATTCCCAACGACGTGGATTTTTAAAGAATTTTTTTCTCAATTACGTGGATTTTTAAAGAATTTTTTTCTCAATAACGTGGATTTTTTAAAGATTTTTTTTCAACAAGGTGGATTTTTTTAAGATTTTTTTCTCAACAGCATGGATATTTTAAAGAATTTTTTCTCAACTACGTGGATTTTGTACGGAATTGTCTCCCAACAACGTGGATTTTTAAAAATTTTTTCTCAACTACGTGGATTTTTTAAAGAATTTTTTGTTAACAACGTGAATTTCTTAAAGAAATTTTCTCAACAACGTGGATTTTTTAAAGAATTTTTTTTCAACAACGTGGAATTTTTGAAGAATTTTTTTTTTCAACAACGTGGAATTTTTAAAGAATTTTTTCTCAACAACGTAGATTTTTAAAGAATTTTTTTCTCAACAACGTGGATTTTTTAAGAATTTTTTCTCAACAACGTAGATTTTTAAAGAATTTTTTTCTCAACAACGTGGATTTTTTAAGAATTTTTTTCTCAACAACTTAAATTCCAAGTTATTGAGAAAAAAAAAAATTTCTCAACAATGTTTATGTTTTAAAGAATTTTTTCCTAACAACGTGGATTTTTTAAAGAATTTTTTCTCAACAACATTTATTTTTTAAAGAATTCTTTTTTAACAATGTGGATTTTTTTAACATTTCTTCTCAACAACAACGTGGATTTTCTAAAGATTTTTTAAAGAATTTTTTCTCAACGACGTGGATTTTCTAAAGATTTTTTAAAGAATTTTTTCTCAACGACGTGGATTTTCTAAAGATTTTTTAAAGAATTTTTTCTCAACAACGTGGATTTTCTAAAGATTTTTTAAAGAATTTTTTCTCAACGACGTGGATTTTCTAAAGATTTTTTAAAGAATTTTTTCTCAATTTTTTTCAATAACGTGGATTTTCTAAAGATTTTTTTAAGAATTTTTTCTCAACAACTTGGAATTTTTTCTCAACAATGTTTATGTTTTAAAGAATTTTTTCCTAACAACGTGGATTTTTTAAAGAATTTTTTCTCAACAACATTTATTTTTTAAAGAATTATTTTTTAACAATGTGGATTTTTTTAACATTTCTTCTCAACAACGTGGATTTTTTAAAGAATTTTTTCTCAACAACGTGGATTTTGTAAAGATTTTTTAAAGAATTTTTTCTCAACAACGTGGATTTTCTAAAGATTTTTTAAAGAATTTTTTCTCAACAACGTGGATTTTCTAAAGAATTTTTTCTCAACAACGTGGATTTTCTAAAGATTTTTTAAAGAATTTTTTCTCAACGACGTGGATTTTCTAAAGATTTTTTAAAGAATTTTTTCTCAATTTTTTTCAATAACGTGGATTTTCTAAAGATTTTTTTAAGAATTTTTTCTCAACAACTTGGCATTTTTTCTCAACAATGTTTATGTTTTAAAGAATTTTTTCCTAACAACGTGGATTTTTTAAAGAATTTTTTCTCAACAACATTTATTTTTTAAAGAATTATTTTTTAACAATGTGGATTTTTTTAACATTTCTTCTCAACAACGTGGATTTTTTAAAGAATTTTTTCTCAACAACGTGGATTTTCTAAAGATTTTTTAAAGAATTTTTTCTCAACAACGTGGATTTTCTAAAGAATTTTTTCTCAACAACGTGGATTTTCTAAAGATTTTTTAAAGAATTTTTTCTCAATAACGTGGATTTTCTAAAGATTTTTTAAAGAATTTTTTCTCAACGACGTGGATTTTCTAACGATTTTTTAAAGAATTTTTTCTCAACGACGTGGATTTTCTAACGATTTTTTAAAAAATTTTTTCTCAATTTTTTTCAATAACGTGGATTTTCTAAAGATTTTTTAAAGATTATTTTTTTCAACAACGTGGATTTTCTAAAGATTTTTTAAAGAATTTTTTCTCAATAACGTGGATTTTCTAAAGATTTTTTAAAGAATTTTTTCTCAACGACGTGGATTTTCTAAAGATTTTTTAAAGAATTTTTTCTCAACGACGTGGATTTTCTAAAGAGTTTTTAAAGATTTTTTTTCAATAACGTGGATTTTCTAACGATTTTTTAAAGATTATTTTTTTCAACAACGTGGATTTTCTAAAGATTTTTTAAAGAATTTTTTCTCAATAACGTGGATTTTCTAAAGATTTTTTAAAGAATTTTTTCTCAACAACGTGGATTTTCTAAAGATTTTTTAAAGAATTTTTTCTCAATAACGTGGATTTTCTAAAGATTTTTTAAAGATTTTTTTTTCAATAACGTGGATTTTCTAAAGATTTTTTAAAGAATTTTTTTTTCAACAACGTGGATTTTCTAAATATTTTTTAAAGAATTTTTTCTCAATAACGTGGATTTTCTAAAGATTTTTTAAAGAATTTTTCTCAACAACGTGGATTTTCTAAAGATTTTTTAAAGAATTTTTTCTCAATAACGTGGATTTTCCAAAGATTTTTTAAAGAATTTTTTCTCAACAACGTGGATTTTCTAAAGATTTTTTTAAGAATTTTTTCTCAACAACGTGGGTTTTCTAAAGAATTTTTTTCTCAACAACGTGGATTTTTTAAAGAAATTTTTCTCAGCAGCGTCGATTAAAAAAAAAAAACTCATTAACATGGATTTTCTATAGAATTTTTTCTCAACGACTTGGATTTTTTTAAAGAATTTTTTTTCTCAACAACATGGATTTTTTAAAGATGTTTTTCTCAACAACGTGGATTTCTTAAAATTATTGCTCTCAACAACGTGGATTTTTTAAAAAAATTTGTTCTCAACAACGTGGATTTTTTAAAAAAAAATTGTACTCAACAACGTGGATTTTTTAAAAAAATTTGTTCTCAACAACGTGGATATTTTATAATAATTGTTCCACAAACATCCCAGATGGGATAAGGGAGACTTCTGCACCCCGATTCATATTAGCTCAATGATATGGCACCTACTTTTTATCGCCGAGTCCGAACGGCGTGTCTTAAGACACCACTTGTAGAGAAGTTTTACATGGCTGAAATACTCAGGAAATGTCGCCAACATTATTGCAACAACCTGGATTTTTTAAATATTTTTCAATGACGTGGATTTTTAAATACTTTTTTAACATCGTGATTTTTTTAATATTTTTTTACAACATCGTGGATTTTTTAATTTTTTTTCAACAACGTGGATTTTTAAATGCTTTTTTTCAACAACGTGGATTTTTTAATATTTTTGTTCCAATATGTTGAAATTTTTAAATATTTTTTTTTTTAAACGTGGATTTATTTAAATATTTTTTTAACGACGTGGATTTATAAATTATTTTTTCAACAACGTGGATTTTTTTTAATTTTTCGAACAACAAAATGCATTTTGTAATATTTTTTTTTTCAACAATTTTAATTTTTTTAAATATTTTTTTGAAAACATGGACTTTTTAAATATTTTTTTCAACAATGTGCATTTTTCAACTATTTTTTTCAACAGCGTGGATTTTTTAAATATCTTTTAAAACAATGTGGACTTTTGCAGTGTTTTATTTTTTTAAATATTGTTTTCAACCGCGTGGATTTTTTAAAGGATATTATTTCAACAATAATGAGAATACTCTCCACGTCTTCCAAGGCTTTACTGTAACCCAAAATCTACTTTTGATATAGCCAGCATTTCCCTTTGATACTGTTGCATTGCAACGATGGCATAGCAGCTGTTATGGTATGGTTGATGTGGAAGTGGAAATATATCTATGTGATGGTATTGGTCATGTCAGTGACTATTTGATTTTTGATGCCTTTTGAATAATTTTACATTGAATTCATTGAAATGTATGGCGATGAATTTTTAAAATTGTAGCCCCTTTCCTACTCCTCCTCTATATATATTTCCCTATAACTAACGTGACTTCTGTTCCACTAATGGAAGAACATTGCTACGATTGCTGTAATCGAAATCTATTTGAAAGGAAATGTAATATTATATCCTAACAAATTATTTATAATTCCTAGGATATTTACATTTCTACGGACGCATTAAGCATTTTCAATTTGTCTGTAAATACTTATGTTTGTGTGTGTGTTGTAATCTAATGAAGTTTTATACAATCAAACAAACATTTTCATTGCTACTGATTAAAATGTACCGACTAAGGATTTACTTTTGTATTTGCCAATATTAAAACTAATTAATTTAATGTAATATATTCTTGTAGTTGTCGGTATACCAGTTGTAGTTTTTGTGTTGGTATTTGTTATATGTGTTTGGCAATAAATTTTATTTGCTCATGAAGAAGAAGTTTCATTTCTATTTATTAAAATAATTAAATTTTCTTACTCTTCGGGTATTTGTTTAAATATGCAAGGTTATAAATTTTCGCAAATTACTAATGAATAAATTTTGTAGTTGGAGTTTTGTTTAATCGTTTGCAAATTTTAATTAGATTAACATTTATGAGAACATTTTCTCTCTCCCAGTGAATGGAATACTAAATGCCATATAAGAAAGTATAATTGAAGTGGGATTATTATTAGGCATACATTTATTAATGCAATTCAATATAAATGTTTCTGACTTAACAAATTGTCAGATTAATTTTAAGATGGAATTTAAATAATAGATGTAAATAAGTATTAGGTGGAATAATCAAATGTACGTTTGCCTTAAACTATCGCATTAATGGGAATATGTGGCGTATGATGTGTGTCAATGACACACACATAGACCACATTACTAATACGCCATAATGTTTGCTTCAAGAGAGATGTCATAGCTTCACAGAAAAATCAAATGAAAATCTTTATCGAAGTTTTGGCATTACCATTTTCTGCATAGCATCAGTGGGTTCTTATACAAACACTTTTTTAATTCGAAAATTCATATTTCGATTGCTCATAATTCATATACATTCGAAAATTCCTATCAGCGCATATTGAGATACGACGACGAGATCATGAGACCGATAAATGTCGTTGGTTTAAAGAGTCAGTTACTCTTGCCGATCACTCAGACAGATCACTCAGACCGCGGCATTTTAAAAAATCGTTTATAGTGAAATGTCACTTTCAAAAAAATGAAGGCCTTCATTTTTCCAATATCAAATATCCAATTTTTCAAATATCCAATTTATGCAAACAGCCGCAACATCTCTATTGGTAGGGTCTGGCGACTAGCTCTCGATGAGATATGTAACTAGTGTCCAAGTCAGTTATTCAATGAGCTTTTTCCAGGTCCACAGCTAGCATTCCATTTAGCTCTCCATCCAGGTAAACTTTGCCAAGTGATCCGACTATAATTTCACCTAATCCTCCAGTTACAGTTTCGATTGTTTATTACATCCCATTCAGACAACGGAAAAGTGATCAGGCACTCAGTCTGCAGATTACTTCCATTAATCATTCTCCGCAAAGCCACCTTTCACAGTGGTCGCACTCAAATTAGACCAGTCAAATTCAAATTTTGCAAAATTCAAAATTTGAGTGGCCCAAGGCGAGGACAGATCCTTTACACATATTGTTCAACATACATCTTGCGTGGGTCACTGGGGTCACTGCGGTTAGCTTAACGAACCTCATCACGCTCATTTCCTAGACCTGCCGGGAAAATTTGGTCGCACTTAGGCTATTCGATCAGCAAGTGGAGTTAATGTCCCAGAGCATACTTTCTGCAACCCGATTATCAGGATTTGTATCGGGTTGAGTAGTTCTCTGAAGTGGTGATTGGTGAAATCTCTGAAACTATACCAGATTTTCCCATGATTGAAGGAACTGCGGCGTTCAGATGTGATGAAAAAGGGCGGTCTACAAAAGAGAAATGACGGGATACCAGGTTATTTGTGAAACCAGGTGACACGTGAGGTAGTTACGTCCTCCTTGGCCATGTAAAACGTGGAGTTAAAAAACAGCTAGCGCTATACCCCTCTGGTCTTTACATAGGACCGAATCAAAGTCCCGTGCTAGAGGTGTGCTTGAAGGCTGGAGTACAGCAACTTTTTTGCGGGATGAATTAAGCAACTCTACTTCAGCGCTTTCACACTTGGCTGCTGACCCCATACATTCCATATATGGATCATTAGAGCCAAGCTAAAGCGAAAAACGTGTGTATCTATACCCCAAGTCACTACGGGTCTACGGCAGAAGATCATCTAGTCAAAAACATCAAAACATCATGTCCGAGAGTGACATGATATGTAGACGCAGTTCTCATTGATCCACGAGTATATTAATTGTATCCTCCCTTTTGAAGAGTTCAAACATCCGCAGTACAGGTCAGCATGGTCCCTAACAAGTGGGTGAGATAGGGGATGAAAGATACCAAGCTATGGGATGAAATCATGACATTGGTAGCGATCAGTAAAATTTTGCAACACTGTCAGTTCGTTTTGAAAAACATTACTCTCTGTAATAGAGGGTAATAAATGAAGTTGAGCCAATGGGGGAATACTCCACTCAAACAATCGAAAAATATTTTTCAATAATCGTGGATTTTTAAAAAATATTTTTCAATAATCGTGGATTTTTTAAAAAATATTTTTCAATAATCGTGGATTTTTTAAAAAATATTTTTCAATAATCGTGGATTTTTTAAAAAATATTTTTCAATAATCGTGGATTTTTTGAAAAATATTTTTCAATAATCGTGGATTTTTTAAAAAATATTTTTCAATAATCGTGGATTTTTTAAAAAATATTTTTCAATAATCGTGGATTTTTTAAAAAATATTTTTCAATAATCGTGGATTTTTTGAAAAATATTTTTCAATAATCGTGGATTTTTTAAAAAATATTTTTCAATAATCGTGGATTTTTTAAAAAATATTTTCCAATTATGGTGGATTTAAAAAGTATTTTCCAATAATCGTGGATTTAAAAAATATTTTTCAATAATCGTGGATTTTTTAAAAAATATTTTCCAATTATGGTGGATTTAAAAAGTATTTTCCAATAATCGTGGATTTAAAAAATATTTTCCAATAATCGTGGATTTAAAAAATATTTTCCAATAATCGTGGATTTAAAAAAAATGCTATAATCGTGGATTAAAAAAAATTCTATAATCGTGGATTAAAAAAATGCTATAATCGTGGATTTAAAAAAATGCTATAATCGAGGATTTTTTAAAAAATATTTTTCAATAATATTGGATTTAAAAAATGCTATAATCGTGGATTTAAAAAAAATGCTATAATCGTGGATTTTTTAAAATATATTTTTCAATAACCGTGGATTTTTTAAAAAATATTTTTCAATAACCGTGGATTTTTTAAAAAATATTTTTCAATAACCGTGGATTTTTTAAAAAATATTTTTCAATAATCGTGGATTTAAAAAATGCTATAATCGTGGATTTAAAAAAATGCTATAATCGTGGATTTAAAAAAATGCTATAATCGTGGATTTAAAAAAATGCTATAATCGTGGATTTAAAAAAATGCTATAATCGTGGATTTAAAAAATGCTATAATCGTGGATTTAAAAAAATGCTATAATCGTGGACTTAAAAAATGCTATAATCGTGGATTTAAAAAAATGCTATAATCGTGGATTTAAAAAAAAGCTATAATTGTGGATTTAAAAAAATGCTATAATCGTGGATTTAAAAAAATGCTATAATCGTGGATTTAAAATCGTGGATTTTAAAAAAAAAATATTTTTTCTATAATCGTGGATTTAAACAAAAAATAAATAATTTCCTATAATCGTGGATTTAAACAAAAAATAAATAATTTCCTATAATCGTGGATTTAAAAAAAAATATTTTTTCTATAATCGTGGATTTTTTAAAAAAAAAATATTTTTTCTATAATCGTGGATTTTTAAAAAAAAAAATATTTTTCCCATAATCGGATTTGTTGAAATATATTTTTTCTATAATCGTGAATTATTAAAAAAATATTTTTTTACATAATCGCTGATTTGTTAAAAAAAATATTTTTTCTGTAATCGTGGATTTTGTAAAAAAAATATTGTTATACCCTACACCACTGTGTGGGGAGGGTATTATAAGTTGGTTTTGGCCAAAAAGTTTGTAACGCATCGAAATAATGGTCGTAGACCCATACTTATATATACCAAAATGAATGTCTCGACGAGCTGAGTCGATCTGGCTATGTGTGTCCGTCCGTCTGTCCATCTAAACGTTGTAATCACGCTACAGGTCGCAATTTTGATCGGATCGTAACGAAATTTTGCATGTTGATGGAAGAAGCCTATTGATTTTGGTGATGGTCGGATTATATTTAGGTGTAAAGTAGGTGCTCGTAGGTGATCAAACAACGAAGATATCACAATAGTAGCAAATACAACCCCAATTTTCATTTTTGCGATTTTAATTATATTGACGAAAATCACAGCTTTAGTTGTAAACTTTCCAAAAGCAAAGCCTGACTATGAAAGTAGAAGATCCCGTCTTTACAATGATCCAAACTAGGTCGGCGTAGGTAACCAAATGACGGAGATATCGCAATAGTCGGTGATACATCCCATTTTTCTGTTTTTTTGGAAATCACGCTACAGGTCGCAATTTTGATCGGATCGTCACGAAAATTTGAGGGTTAATGGGGATCTCACAGATGAAAAAGCCTATTGATTTTGGTGATGGTCGGATAATATTTAGGGGTCGGAATGGGCAAACACTTATTTGGAGAAAAGTCAACATTTTATTTCAAAGCCAATATCTCTGTTTCTTTAAGAGGTATATCTAAAGCAAAACCTGGCAAGGAAAGTAGAAAATATCACCTTTACAACGATGTAAAGTAGGTTGTCGTAGGTCGTCAAATAGCAGAGATATGGCAATAGTCGATAATGCATCCCATTTTCCGATTTTTTTGTAATCACGCTACAGGTCGCAATTTTGATTGGATCGTCACGATCCAAAGGGAAAGAAGCCTATTGATTTTGATAATGGTCGGATAATATTCAGGGGTCGGTATGGGCAAACAATTATTTGGAGAAAGGCCAACGTTTTATTTCAAAGCCAATATCTCTGTTTCTTTAAGAGGTATTTTTAAAGCAAAACCTGGCAAGGAAAGTAGAAAATATCACCTTTACAACGATGTAAAGTAGGTTGTCGTAGCTGCTCAAACAACAGAGATATCGCAATAGTCGGTAATGTATCCCATTTTCTGATTTGCTTGTAATCACGCTACAGGTTGCAATTTTGATCGGATCGTCACGAATTTTTTGGGAGTGGATGCGGGTCCCACAGAGGAAGAAGCCTATTTAGTGTGGTGATGGTCGGATAATATTCAGGAGTCGGAATAAGCGAAAAGCTTATGTGGAGGAAAGTCAACGTTTTTTTCTTATGCGAATATCTCCGCTTCTGGTTGGAGTATTCCAAAAGGAATACCCGTTAATGATGCAAAGTATGTTGGCGTAAGTGAGCAAACCGAGATATTGCAAAATTCAGTAATGAACCCAATTTTTCCATTTTTTGCAATCAAGCTACAGGTCGTAATTTTGATCGGATGGTCACGAAATTTTGGTTGCTTATGGGGGTCCCAGAGAGAAAGAGGCATATTATTTTTGGTGGTAGTCGGATTATATTCCCTAAAAGAAATGTTTAGCAGTGAAAAGCTTATGCACAGGGGTAGTGGTGTAGGGTATCACATGGTCGGCCCCATCCCGACTATAGCCTTTGCTCACTTGTTTCTATTTAAAAATAAAAAAGATTTTTTCCATAATCGCGGATTTGTTGAAAAATATTTTTTCAAAAATCGTGAATTTTTGAAACAAAAATATTTTCTCGATAATCGTGGATTTTTTAAAAATATATATATTTTCCATAATCGTCAATTTTTTTTATAAAATATGTATATTTTCTATAATCGTGGATTTTTTTATAAAATACATATATTTTCTATAATCGTGGATTTGTTGAAAAATATTGAAAAAATATTAGCCGTGGATATGAATGAATTAATATAACCGTGGATTTTTGAAAAAAAAAATTTTTCGATAATCGTGGATTTTTGAAAAAAATTTTTTTTTGTTAATCGTGGATTTTTTAAAAAATATTTGTTCATTAATCATAGATTTTTTGAAAATATTTTTTATATAACCGTAGATTAAAAAAAAATATTTTTTATATAGTCGCTGATTCTTTAAAAAATATTTTTTTGTAATCGCTAAATTTTTAAAACATATTTTTTTGTGAAATTGAAATATCTTTGGCCCTATCCGACAACGGAATGGGGCTGATCGATTTTGCATCGAAAAAAAATCTTTCCCTTCAGGGTTATTGTGGCAACATATCGTCTCCTGAAATGCCCAAAGACGTAATTCTCAAAGGGTTACGTCTTTGGGTATTTCATGTGACGATATGTAATAATAAGGTACCAACTTTTATAAGGGAAAAACCAAAAGGTTAAACCACAAAAAATGCTATAACTCATCTATTTTTCAACCGATTTCATTGGTTTTCCCCATTTTGTAAAGCTAACGAAATTTCCTTCTTGATAAAAGTAAATAATTATGCAGTTTGGTGTCTTCTATTTAGCCTAGAGCACGAGAAAAGGCATTTTCCTGTTTTTTAATGCGTTTTTGTCACACTTAAATCATTACAACTTAACCATTTGTTAACCCGATTTTTAAAAATTATGGCTTGTTCAAAAGACATGATTTTCGCCTTTTAAATAAAAAATAAGCTGTAAAAGTCTCTTGTGGAAAAAATAAGTTATGTCCGTTTTAAATTGAAAATCCAAGAAACCCCGTTTTTCACTACATTTACCGTTATAAAATCAAAAAGCGAAGTGACCCGTAGAAACCAAAGGTATTTTCGCGTTCCATGGACTCCCACAATACCGAATTTATGCATCAGAACCCCTGCAAATTTTCACTGTAGCACAGGTTCCACGAGAAAAGGAAAAGTAGAAACCAGATGATGTTATGTTGTGTTGTGATAGATGGAAGGCACACTTCCAGTGTATTAGATGTCCGATCGATTCGACCTTTAGAAGGTACGCACTCGTCTTAGCTTAACACAGGGCGAAGGCTGGATGTCGACAAGTTGTAAACACAACAGCTAGTACAAGCCTACTCCGCTCAACTGACCCACATGCTGAAAGATGGAACTCCTTGTCCCGATAATGGGGAAGAGCAGTGGCAACGAATTACCCACTCTTTTCAAATTGTCAAAAATCTTTACTTGGGTTCCAACAAACACCACCTAAAAATCCATGGTACGATCAGGAGTGTGTTGTGGCTATTGAACAAAAGAATTTGGCAACACAAAGCGTGGGAGGCGGAGAAGCGTATTTTCAGAACGAAGAAGAAGGAGTTGAAAAAACGTGAGCGTGAGAAACTCGAGATGTTCAGGAGCCAGAATGAAGTCGTAAAATTTTACCAGAGCGTAAAAGACTGTACAGTAATATATGGTGCAGGTACATTTTTCCGTAAAGATGATGAAGGGAATCGGGTAATTGATATAGATAGTATACTAAGGAAATTGTATTTTTTTACATTTGGCATTTCTGGCTACGTCCGTGCCCAGAACCAATTCCAAACGACCGCATTCAGTGTTTACCACCTTGCCAAAGTCAGGTCAAGACAACAATAAGTCGACTAAAGGACAATAAGGCAGCAGGAGCTGATGGGTGCCTGCCGAACTGTTCAAGACCGTTGACGATAATTAGTATGTACCAGTTGATTAGCAAAATTTGGCTGGAGGAATGCATACTTAACGATTGGAACCTCAGAGTGCTATATTCTGTGCTGAAGAAAGGAGACAAGACGGTTTGTGCCAACTACAGAGACTTAAGTCCATCGCATATAAAGTGCTGCCGGGCATATTGTGCGAACGGCTAAAACCTATGGTAAATGGAATAATCGGGTCATACCAATGCGGTTTTAGACCAGTGAAATCTACAGTAGACCAACTTTTCACTCTAAGCCATGAAAAAGAGGTCGGCACATACCACCTATTTGTCGACTACAAAGCCGCCTTCGACAGCTCAATAAGATCAAAGGTGCTACAACATATGACTCAGTTTGGTATTCATGCAAAATTAATACGATCGTGTCGAGTAACATTAATTGACATGACATCAGCAGTTAATATTTAAAAAACCCTGGGGAACGTTTGCCATTTCAGTAACCATTTCGGTAACATAATGTAGATAAAACCTTAAAAATATCGAATATCGGGATGTAACGTTCTATGGGGGCTATATTAATGGACCGATATAATATAAACATTATTATTATATTATGGTGGAGGATATAAAAATAGAATGTGCAGGCAGAGAGGTTGGCAAAACATCAAAACAATTTCTCTACCATTGCCAAGCTTGTGAAAACCGCAGAACTTAACGGACACACTGGCTTAAGTGCGGACATCCACTGGATATGCGGGGTTTTTTAACAAAACCTTATCTAAGCCAGCATAACGCTGATAGACTTAACCAGTTTTAAACATTTTTATTATCTTTCCTGGGACTCGAACTCAGCCATTTCGTATGCAAGGCACTCACTGAAGAAAAGAAAAGAAAATTTTGGTCATTCCGCTTCGATGAGATTAAAACCGTATGGTTAAATGTTTTATTTGTATATTTCTTTTTAAAAAGTTCATAGCATACTTTTAGGAGGTACTATTAAAAAAAATGAATTGACGGGTTCAGTGATTTGGAAACGAGTAAAAAATAGATACATATGTATTAGGTAAATGACTTCCTGTAGCAAGAATGAATGAACTTTTTCCTATTAATGGCTAAAATAAAGTTTATCTATTTAAGTATTGAAAAAGGTCACACACAAACCACTTTGAAAAAACTTGTTTTTTTCAAAAATACAATGAAATTAAAAAAATCTCAAAAAATTGTTTCCTGTTGCACGAATGAATGACCTTTATAGCCTATTATTGGCTATAATAACTTTTTTCCATTTAACTATTTAAAAAGGTCCCGCACAAACCACTTTTAATTGTTATGATATATGAAATAAAATTATATATGATACTAGCCGACCCGGTCCGCCTTGCTGGCCCTTGAAACAGTTTTATGTTACCTTTTCTTAAGTCAATTATATTTTTCTTACATCGCTAATTAGTCGCGATCTGCAATTGAATTTAAAAAAAGAAATCTTCAGAAATGTTGAGGCATGCATTTATTTCATCTGCTGGAATAGTGTAACTGGAAGTGTTTGTCTGAAATCTAAACGTGAATTGCTTCTTAAATCCTTCTAGAATCGATCTAAAGCTTCTAGGGCATTTTTATGTGTCACCGTCCTTTTTAGTATTGCATGTATGCCCTTCATTGAAATGAATGTCCAGTGGCAACTTTAGGGCCGACTGTGTCTTCCTTCCACCTTCTTATAATGTATCTTATATACCTGATGAAGCTATAGCTATCGATAGGTTGCTTATAATTAGACAGCGGAATTTTGGGACTGGGCATATTTTTGGCTTCTGATTACATTGCAATCGAATTACAGTAGAACTTCGATAATTCGTAATTTAAGGGACCAGCCAATTTTTACGAATTATCGGAGATTACGAATTAACGAGGTTAAAATAAAAAATACGAATTATCGAGGTTTTTTCATTTATTGAAAAACTTATATAAAAATTAATCACTTTCTTAATTTTCCCCTGAAACTTGTTCCAAAATATCGTCATCTCCCAAATTTCCAGTAACACCAACGTCATTATCCACATTTACGTATTCTTCAAAGGTAACAACATTCTCGGAATTAAAAGGAATACGTTGAAACTCGTTATTGATATTTACAATCCGTTCATCGGATAAATTGTGGATCAAATCCTTAACAAAACCGCAAGCTCGGAAGCAATTTTGAATACACGATTTGCTTATGTTCATCCAAGCTTTATAATACTGCTAGGAGAAGGTTGCAAAATTAATTCTCTCTTTTTTAATATTGAAGTAAGCGTTGATGAAGCGATTTCAAATTGTTTAGCCACATCAATTTTTTTGCTCCATTTTCAACTGCTTCAATAATGTTTCGTTTTTGCGACAAAGTTTTGTTCGTACGTTTGTTTGTCATTCTATGCTTCGCTCTCCTTCTTGTCACACCACCCCTGAGTTAGCGAACACACTGACAATGAAAACACACAACATCATAAAAAACTAACGGTAAAAGCCGTTGACAGCGCTTAGTGATTGTGTAATTTCGCAAGAATTATTGATGCTATGCATTTGGAGCGTAAACATTTGTTATAAAAAGATGTTAACAAGATGTAAAATTGTAAAATTTGTATGAAATTTGAAAATGTTTTGAGGTGAAAAAATTACGAATTATCGAAGGGACCAAAATGCGTGTAATTTTTACGAAATATCGCGATTTTTTCAAGGGACCGGCAGTTTGTTACGAATTATCGAAGATTACGAATTATCGAGGTACGAATTATCGAAGTTCTACTGTATATGACATATGCAAAATTATACAAAATGTATAAATTTTTGCATATGCAAAATTTATGCATTTTACATATTTTCTTATGCAACAAATATGTTAATAATAGGTACAAAAATGTTTGTGTGTACAATTTTTCTGTTTAAAATTCTCTTCAGACAAGTCAATAAAATAGAGAAATGTAAAGAAATGTAAATGTAAAAGCGGGAGGTATCGTTCTATGGGGGCTATATGAAGGCCTAGACCGACAAATTTTAGGTGGAAAGTTTTTTACCCACAACGAAGACAAGATGCCAAATTTCAGTCATTTCGGTGGGATATTGAGGACACAACTTTCAAAATACCGAAAATCGAGAGGTACCATTCTATGGGGGCTATATGAAGACGTGGACCTATACCGATAAATTTCAGGTGGAAAGTTTTATATCCCCAACGAAGACCTAATACCAAATTTCAGCCATTTCGGAGGGATATTAAGGGCACAATCTTCAAAATACCAGAAATCCGGAGGTACCGTTCTATGGAGCCTATACGAAGACGTGGACCTATACCGACAAATTTCAGGTGGAACGTTTTATACCCACAACGAAGACAAAATGCCAAATTTCAATCATTTCGGTGGGATATTGAGGACACAACTTTCAAAATACCGAAAATCGAGAGGTACCATTCTATGGGGGCTATATGAAGACGTGGACCTAATTCGTTTTATTTTGTAATAAAACGAGTTTCTGTCTAATCAGATTTTCTCTACGACCATCCTATCCATATATGCATTTGCATAGGATTCCGCTGTATACTTATAATTTAAACACTTGCTTTCCAATAGGACCAAAGCTTCGTTATGCATAACAACTGGTATTTCCATTGCTTTGTAACATATTTAAAAAATGGGAGTGGTCGGGTCTTATGGCTAAAATATATACCCAAACAGACATCTTCATAATAACCTGCTCCTTCGAAATTCAAAAAAATATATGGCCTATTTTCACCAAGGATCATCAGCATCTGAAAATGGCATCGAAATCAGTTTAGAAGGTTTGGAGATATATCATATTTTAAGAAGTGGGCGTGGTCGGGTCTTAGGGCCACAAATAAATACCTCGGGTCAGAGACACAACCACCATTGTCTATCGAATTAATTTTCAAACCCGCTCCGCGAAATTCTCCGAAATTTTCAGGAAAATCGGTTCAGTAGTTTCAGAGATATAACATATTAAACAAGTGGGCGTGTTCGTTTACACCATTGGCCATCCCTGGAAATGACATGGAAATCGGTCAGAAGTTTTAGATATATAACATATTTAAAAAAGTGAGCGTGGTCGGATCTTAAGGCCACAAATAAATGCCTGGTGTCGGAGACACAACCACAATTGTCTATCAAATTAATTTTCAAATCGCTCACCAGGGGACATCATCTGAAAATTACATGAAAATCGGTTCAGAAGTTTTGGAGATATAACATATTTAACAAGTAAAAAAGTATCTGTCGGCAGTGATGTACCCTCAGCCTATGTGAATTTAAACATTCATCTTTTCAATAGATATCGCGCCCAGTAGTCATTTCAGTTGGTCATTGTATAACTTAAGGACCAGTATGCCAGGAAGCAAGGACTTGTTCACGGTCAACAACGAACAGTATCGGTATAAATTTCCAAAGGATCTTCAAACAGACCGTAAACTGCACTTAGACATAAATCTTAAACTTTTGTGGGGAGAGAAGTTAAACTAAATTTGTAAAAAATTTTAGGAGATCCAAAGTTTGGACCAAATTGGTTGCCCAGGGCAAGAGATATCGTGCATGCGATTTTAGTGACATTTTTAAATATTCGGGGTAGTACCAGAAGTTGTGGACCGGTATTGCCCATCTTCGAACTGAAACTAAGTTGCATAAATAATGACGAAGACCAAATTTTGGACCAAATCGGTTGATCAGTTCGAGAGTTATCGTGCTCTCTAGCCACTACTACAAATGGTATATATGGCGCCATATGGGTTTTTTTACACCCCCTTGGCCCTGAAAAAACTTTTACCGTCGTAATTGAGGCAGCGAATGCAAGCTGCTTCAACAAAAATCAGCAGGTGAACTTGTCCGAAATTTTGTGTGGAATGTACCCACAGAAGTGCACAAATATAGTAACCTGATTTATATATGGTGGATATATTAGGATGTGTAAAGTATGGTCCAAATCGGTCATTATCTACAAGATTTATCGTGAGCACAATTTTCCCGAACATTTTTGAACTTTTGTGGGGGAGGTACCTGAAGGTGTGGACCGATATGGCTTATCTTCGAACTTATGCTTAGTTTGGACAAAATATTACGCAGGCAAAATTTTGAACAGAGTCTGCAGATCCGTTCAAGACTTATCATGCGCTACAACCACTAAACACGGTGTCATAGGGTTTTTTGCACCTTTCAGGCTATTTGCTCAGGAAGTATGGACTTGCCCAAATGAAACTTGTACCGTCGTATGGGGGGCTGTGAATAAAAGTTGTTACAATAACAATAAAAGCGATTCTAGAGCAGGTCCTAAACTGAACTTTTCCGAAATTTTGTGTGGGACGTACCCGAGGGAGTGGACCGATTGAGTCCATATTGGAACCTTATCAAAGTCTGATGGAAATTTTAAGATGCGCAAAGTATGGACCAAATCGGTTAGTCCCTTCAAAAGTGATCGTGTGCTCAAATTTTCCAAACATTTTCGAACTTTTGTGGGGGAGGTACCTGAAGGGCTGGACCTAAATGGCTTATCTTCTAACTTAAACTATGTTTGGACATAATATTACGAAGGCCAAATGTTGGACCGAATTGGTAAATCCGTTCGAGAGTTATCTTGCGCTCCAACCAATACACACGGTATGATGGAGTTTTTTTGAAACTTTCGGGCTATTCTCTCAGGAAGTTAGAACTTGCCCCTGATGAAACTTGAACCGTCGTATGAAGGGCAGTGAATTCCAGTTGTTACAGCAAAAATCAGAGCGATTCGAGAGCAGGTCCTAAACTGAACTTTTACGAAATTTTGTGTGGGACTTACCCGAAGCAGTATACCGATTGAGTCCATATTGGAACCTCATCTAAGTCTGATGGAAATTTTGCGATGTGCAAAGTATGGACCAAATCTTTTAGTCCCTTCAAGAGTTATCGTGCGCACAAATTTTCCGAACATTTTCGAACTTTTGTGGGGGAGGTACCGAAAGGAGTGGAACTTGAACTAAGTTAGGACAAAATATTACGAAAGCCAAATTTTGGACCGAATCGGTTGATTCGTACGAGAGGTATCGTGCGCACCAGCCAGGCAGACAGACGGACGGACTTGGCTAAATCGACTCCAAATTTTGTGAACAGGATTTTGTCCAAACATACTTGGGGTCTAAAACCATTATTTCGATGAGGCACATTCTGCCGTCGTTAGCATAAATGCTGAGGGTATAAAAACGGCATTGTCGGGCACTTAGTTCCCAAATAAGGACCTAGGGTGGGAAACACAACCACCATTGCAAATTCATTTTCAAACCGATACGTTTCCAAGATCTACGAAAATAGCGTTTTTAAAATATATGGCATAGTTTAGGTTCCCAGCCCCTCCGAAATTTTCCAGGAGAATCGGTTCAGTAGTTTCGGAGATATAACATATTTAAATAAGTGGGCGTGGTCAGGTCTTTAGGCCCTAAATAAGTACCTAGGGTCGAAGATTCGACCACCGTTGCCTTTCAAATTTATTTTCTAACCAATACCCTAGTAAGTTTTTGAAAAATAAGACATGGGGGAGGTGCCCCGCCCCCTGCGAAATTCAACAAAATATATAGCCTATTTTCACCACGGGTGTTCGTTGCACATTCTCTGAAATTTTCAAGAAAATCTGTTCAGCCGTTTTTGGGTCTATACGGAACATACAAGCATACTAACATACACACATTGCCTTTTACATATAAGATAAAATGATATATATGTAATGATATGATGATAAAATTATTGAGAAACAAGAGGTTGTGCCACTTTGGTGATGTAGTGTGGCTCCAAAGCTTATTTTCAGCTATATATCTGCCTAAAGTGACTTCAAAAGTTTGTCAAAAAGGTCATATAGATAAATCACCTTATAATTTAGATTTTACCTAATCTTAGGTAAAAACGTGTCAAAATATTACGCAGGGATACGAAGTTGTAAAACGTCATAACTCTAATAGGTATACCGAAAATAACCTACCGACTCCTCTGCACTTTTATCTTCGAAGCCCCTAAAATGAAGTTCAGTTTAGTGTTTTTGCCAAAACTTGGACGTAGACTAAATATTTGGGAAGGAGGGATCCTCAAAAAATACATAAAATAGTGTGTAGAAGTCTCTATATGAAAAACACATTCTATAAGCATCTTAAAAACTGTTACTCAGTGCGAAGATTGTACGACATATTTAAGCAGCTTCCCACCAATGTTGAAAAAATTAGCTTTGTTGACACAAATAAAATATTTCTTCAATTTCCTTTTCTCTGTCCATCTGGTTTAACATTTCAACGCCGGATCATTTCCCTATGGCACTTCATTAAGGCGTACAATTAAAACATAAACATTTGAAGGCATTTAGCAGCTGTTGAAATATTCGTTGCTTCCTCAAAAGGCAAGCAACATCATTCAGTGGTGGTGATCAAAATGGAAAAAACGGCAAAACAAAAAATAAATGGTGGACAACACTTGGTTACCACTGCTGCAGCAGGAACGGCAGCAGCAGCGAACAAGCACAACATAATTTATTTAATCTCATTGGAAATACATGAAATAGCGCCTTCGGACAAACGACCATAAAAATGTTGACATAAATTCAATTTGATTTATGATTGCATTTAAAACGCAATAAATGCACTAAACAGCAAACAGCGACTGCTGTTGTTGCTGCTGCCGCCGGACACTACTGACAGGAACTGCTGCAACAACGGCAACAGCTATGGCAAAACGCAGTGCAACGAAGATTAAAGACCCACAGAAAGAGAACGACATACCGTTAAGGCCTAAACAACGAGAAAAAAGTAGTTGATCACGAAACAGACAACTGTAGCCCATGAAGAGTTAAAAACACAGATGGAAGCAGAGATATGCATGGGCAATGGTCAACAAAAGAAGAAAGACGCAGACACACACACATACACTCAAAATAGAAGGACAGACAATGGAGCTGCCTGCCATGCATAAAGAAGACTTAATGTTCAATTTTTGGACAGTTCTGTTTCTGTGATCAAAAGCACACACTCGTTCACGCAACTCCTCTTTGCACCATTGGCGGCGACAGCCTACAGGAACAGCAACAACATGCTCTCTATCTCTATAGGAGATGGATAGTTATAAAACATTTTACTTGCAGCACACGATTTGTTTGCTGACTGGTAGAGTTGACTGGCGTAGCTGGTTGGCAGGCAAGTGACATGACACCGACATCGTGCAATAAGAGGAGCATTAAGAGATGCAACAACGACGGCAACAACGACGGCAACAACAACAATAATAATATCGGGCGAATAAATAAAAATGTTGTAAGTGAAAAAAGTTGCATGCAACGGCAGTTGTCATGATATAATACGAATGTTGCCATTAAAATGCTGTTCGCTTCAAATGATGACGATTTTGGCGATATTTATGTGGGCCTAATGTATGGTTCGGAGACAATTTGTTAGGGTTTTCGATAATGTACATACCTAAGTTCCCACAACATCCACGAAGAGACAAGGGAGGCCTTTCTCATATCAATGAGTGCACGCCGATTCATATTGGCTCAATGATATGGGACCCACTTTTTTATCACCGAGTAAAAATGGCATGTCTTCCGACACCACTTGTAGGGAAGTTTTTCATGGGGGAATACTCTGGAAATGTCAGCCAGCATTATGCTGAGGGGATTTTGTTGTTCTGGTTAGGTATTGAACCGCAGACCCTCTTAGTGCAAGACGGACGTGCTTACAAATATATTTTTGATCAGGTTAAAGTTCTAAGTTGATATAACCATGTCCGCGCTCAGTCCGCGTTTTGAAATCAAGATACAGCTCGCAATTTTTAAAATAGAGCTTTGTAATTTGGTATAGAAGTTTCTATTGCGCCCAGGATGTTTGGTATTGCAAATAAGCTATATCGGTCCACGTTTTGATATAGCCCCCATAGAACGGTACCAGCCGATTTTCGGTATTTTGGAGGTTTTAGCTTCAGTATCACACCGAAATGGCTGAAATTTGGTACTTAGTCTTTGTTGGGGGGTATAACACTTTCCCCCAGAATTTTGAAGATAGCCCCACTAGAACGGTACCTCCCGATTTTCGGTATTTTGAGGGTTGTGGCCACAATAATCCACTGAAATGGCTGAAATTTGGTATTTAGTCTTCGTTTGGGGTATAACATTTTCCATATGAAATTTGTCTGTATAGGTCTTTCATATAGCCCCCACAGAATGGGGCATCAATATTCCACCGAAGTAGTTGAAGTTTGGTATTTAGTCTTCGTTGGGAGTAAAAAACTTTGCCCCCGTAACTTGTCGGTACAGGTCCACGCCTTAGTATAGCCCCCATAGAACGGTACCTCCCTATTCCCGGTATTTTGAAGGTTGTGGCCTCAATATTCCACGAAAATGGCTGATATTTGATCTTTGGTCTTCATTTGGAGTATTAAACGTTCCATATGAAATTTGTCGGAATAGGCCCACGCCCTCATATAGCCCCCATAGAACGGTACTTACCGATGTTCAGTATTTTGAAGGTTGTGGCCACAATAATACACCGAAATGGCTGAAAGTTGATATTTGGTCTTCATTTGGAGTATTAAACGTTCCATATGACATTTGTCGGTATAGGTCCACGCATTAGTATAGCCCCCATAGAACGGTATCTCCCTATTTTCGGTATTTTGAAGGTTATGACCTCAATATTCCACGAAAATGGCTGAAATTAAATGCTCATCATGAGTTGTGGCATTCGGTCCTCCGCAATGACCAGAGGAGTACAGTACTAGTTGAGCAGAGTGATGGCTCTACGGTCAATGAGGATGCCCCCACTAGTATTAGGGGAGAGTGTCAGACTTTGCCAGATTATGTCAGATGGCATCCTGTAATTGTCTCCATCAGCAAACCGCTGGAGTTCATCAACTTTGAACGCCGCACTTTCATTGATCAGTAAAAAGCTAATTGACATTATTTCAGAGAGTTCACTAATCACCTTTTCTGATATTCGGGTAGCAGAAAGTTCGTTTCGAGACATCAGTACTGCTGCAGGCGCTCGCCATATACCAGCTTGTTGAATACCCGAAGTAAGACCAGCAAAAGCGACTTGATTAGGAAATGAGCGTGATGAGTTTCGTCATGCCAACCCCAGTGACCTCCAAATCAAGGAGTTGACACTGGGAATTATCAGGTTGTTAGGTGACCATTAGCGGAACAAGTGGCTACATCATCTGGAGGGTTCGAGTTGCACCTCGGAAGAAGGAAGATAGGAGGAAGATAGAAAGGACCTACATCGTGACCCTAGAGTCAGAAGTTGACAGTGGAAGTAAACAGGTTGATCAGCGAGCATAAGCGGAACAAGTGGCTAAACTATCTGAAGAAGAGTTGTAACCTGAGTAAGCGAATTGTGGACAACGGTGAAGTGTCACTCGAACCCTGGAAAGAAGGAAGGTAGGATCTCCGTCACGTTTGGCGACGTTACGCTGACTGATTAAAGGACGTGCACAAGTTGTTTCAATCGACAATTTGTTTAGCACCCAGGGAGAGACAGGGCGAATAGGAGAGTACTACGTCGCATTAGATCTTTTCCTGCGGAAGAAGAACCACCACAATTTACAGGGACCTGGCAGTGGTCAGTGAGCACCAGTGGAATAAGAAGCTAGATATCTGAAGTGTTGCAATATTGGAGCTGGAAAAGGCGAATTGTGGGCAACGGTTAAATCACTCTCGATTTTTCAGAAGAAAGAAGATACTACATCATTCACGATTTCTTCCGGCCGTGGAGGGACCACAAAAATTTGCAATGTATGTTGTTTGAATGCCATCAGGAAATCTAAATTATCCAAAGCGTTGGACTCTGATGGAATCTCTATGATAATGCAGAAACAGTAGGATGAGCCAGGAGTGAAGTATCTCGCCAATGTTTTCAACCTGTCGCTAACCACAACATCGCGCCCGTAGTCTGGAAAATGGGCAAGGTGGTCCTGCTAATGAAGCCAGGCAAGGATTCCAGCAATGGTGAATCGTACAGACGGATTTCGCTTTTGGCGCCCGTAGTAAAGACTCTTGAGGAAATAGCTATGTATATTTGCCGTGGCACGCAAACTCCAAACATAATAGTGGAAGAATCAACCAGAACAAGCCGTTCTATAGGGTAGTGTTGGTGGCGCTCGACTTACTAAAATCCTTTGATATTGTCAAGCACTCCACGCTTTTGGAGGACATTGAGCAGATAACCGTCCGGCCAAGGTTAAAACCTTGAAGAATCAATTATATGTCTGGACGCCATTCGTACGATGAATTCAGGAACAAAAAGTCCAATCCCGTAGAATGAAACAGGGAGTTCACCAAGGTGGGTCGATATCTACATATGTATATGTTTATATATTACATTTCCTGTATTCCATTTCCTCTAGATGGCATTGAGGTTGATTCGTTTAGGGAGATAGTTCTTTCATGGCGTTAGTTACCTTCCCTGATGCCATTTTTTAAAGGATAAACTCTATATTTGACTGATTTTATATATATGTATGAAATTGATATATATGAATATGCAAATATCCACCGCCAAATCTATGGCCACTCCTTTCACCACTGGACTGCAGACGTGAGCATTGAGTTGAATGTCATGGTCGATGGTAGCAGAATTGCGAATACTATGGGTCACATTCGGCAGCATGTTCACGTCGTACACACATGCAGCTATCTGCGACAAGCTAAGAATAAGGAATAAGTTCCTTAAGTTCGTAGGCGGCAGCACTTGTTGCGCAGATAAGCATACCTTGCTGAACACATGTAAAGCGAAAGGTCGGTCTGTGGTAAGCTATGCGGCTCCAATTTGGTCCGCGAATATTAGTGCAACGTAATGGAAAAATATTCAAGCATGTCCTAATGGCGCTCTGAGAACTGCAACAGGGTGCCTTCTCATGTCTTCAGTCGGCCATCTACATGAGGAGACAAATATTCCTCCAGTACAGTAACAAAATGGCATGATCTCGTTGAAAGACCCATTCTGAACGACAGGGTGTTTCTATAGACACTTTCTGAAAGAAAGGGTGCTTCTATAGACACTTTCTGAAAGAAAGGGTGCTTCTATAGACACTTTCTGAAAGAAAGGGTGCTTCTATAGACACTTTCTGAAAGAAAGGGTGCTTCTATAGACACTTTCTGAAAGAAAGGGTGCTTCTATAGACACTTTCTGAAAGAAAGGGTGCTTCTATAGACACTTTCTGAAAGAAAGGGTGCTTCTATAGACACTTTCTGAAAGAAAGGGTGCTTCTTTAGACACTTTCTGAAAGAAAGGGTGCTTCTATAGACACTTTCTGAAAGAAAGGGTGCTTCTATAGACACTTTCTGAAAGAAAGGGTGCTTCTATAGATCCTTACTGAAAGAAAGGGTGCTTCTATAGACCCTTACTGAAAGAAAGGGTGCTTCTATAGACCCTTACTGAAAGAAAGGGTGCTTCTATAGACCCTTACTGAAAGAAAGGGTGCTTCTATAGACCCTTACTGAAAGAAAGGGTGCTTCTATAGACCCTTACTGAAAGAAAGGGTGCTTCTATAGACCCTTACTGAAAGAAAGGGTGCTTCTATAGACCCTTACTGAAAGAAAGGGTGCTTCTATAGACCCTTACTGAAAGAAAGGGTGCTTCTATAGACCCTTACTGAAAGAAAGGGTGCTTCTATAGACCCTTACTGAAAGAAAGGGTGCTTCTATAGACCCTTACTGAAAGAAAGGGTGCTTCTATAGACCCTTACTGAAAGAAAGGGTGCTTCTATAGACCCTTACTGAAAGAAAGGGTGCTTCTATAGACCCTTACTGAAAGAAAGGGTGCTTCTATAGACCCTTACTGAAAGAAAGGGTGCTTCTATAGACCCTTACTGAAAGAAAGGGTGCTTCTATAGACCCTTACTGAAAGAAAGGGTGCTTCTATAGACCCTTACTGAAAGAAAGGGTGCTTCTATAGACCCTTACTGAAAGAAAGGGTGCTTCTATAGACCCTTACTGAATGAAAGGGTGCTTCTATAGACCCTTACTGAAAGAAAGGGTGCTTCTATAGACCCTTACTGAAAGAAAGGGTGCTTCTATAGACCCTTACTGAAAGAAAGGGTGCTTCTATAGACCCTTACTGAAAGAAAGGGTGCTTCTATAGACCCTTACTGAAAGAAAGGGTGCTTCTATAGACCCTTACTGAAAGAAAGGGTGCTTCTATAGACCCTTACTGAAAGAAAGGGTGCTTCTATAGACCCTTACTGAAAGAAAGGGTGCTTCTATAGACCCTTACTGAAAGAAAGGGTGCTTCTATAGACCCTTACTGAAAGAAAGGGTGCTTCTATAGACCCTTACTGAAAGAAAGGGTGCTTCTATAGACCCTTACTGAAAGAAAGGGTGCTTCTATAGACCCTTACTGAAAGAAAGGGTGCTTCTATAGACCCTTACTGAAAGAAAGGGTGCTTCTATAGACCCTTACTGAAAGAAAGGGTGCTTCTATAGACCCTAACTGAAAGAAAGGGTGCTTCTATAGACCCTTACTGAAAGAAAGGGTGCTTCTATAGACCCTTACTGAAAGAAAGGGTGCTTCTATAGACCCTTACTGAAAGAAAGGGTGCTTCTATAGACCCTTACTGAAGGAAAGGGTGCTTCTATAGACCCTTACTGAAAGAAAGGGTGCTTCTATAGACCCTTACTGAAAGAAAGGGTGCTTCTATAGACCCTTACTGAAAGAAAGGGTGCTTCTATAGACCCTTACTGAAAGAAAGGGTGCTTCTATAGACCCTTACTGAAAGAAAGGGTGCTTCTATAGACCCTTACTGAAAGATAGGGTGCTTCTATAGACCCTTACTGAAAGAAAGGGTGCTTCTATAGACCCTTACTGAAAGAAAGGGTGTTTCTATAGACCCTTACTGAAAGAAAGGGTGCTTCTATAGACCCTTACTGAAATAAAGGGTGCTTCTATAGACCCTTACTGAAAGAAAGGGTGCTTCTATAGACCCTTACTGAAAGAAATGGTGCTTCTATAGACCCTTACTGAAAGAAAGGGTTCTTCTGTAGACCCTTACTGAAAGAAAGGGTGCTTCTGTAGACCCTTACTGAAAGAAAGGGTGCTTCTGTAGACCCTTACTGAAAGAAAGGGTGCTTCTGTAGACCCTTACTGAAAGAAAGGGTGCTTCTGTAGACCCTTACTGAAAGAAAGGGTGCTTCTGTAGACCCTTACTGAAAGAAAGGGTGCTTCTGTAGACCCTTACTGAAAGAAAGGGTGCTTCTGTAGACCCTTACTGAAAGAAAGGGTGCTTCTGTAGACCCTTACTGAAAGAAAGGGTGCTTCTGTAGACCCTTACTGAAAGAAAGGGTGCTTCTATAGACCCTTAGGATTGTAGCTACATTTTGCGACCGAACTACCTGTAATTTGACAGTTAAGGGTCCTAGTAATCACAAAATATCACCACCGAAAACTGTTTACATAGGTCCATATTTTGGTATAGCCCCCAAATAACGGTATCTCCCGATTTTAGGTATTTTGAGTAATTTAGTTAATTTTTTTACTAAACTACCTGTAATCTGAGGTTCCCTGCAGACACGAAATTTCTCCACCAAACATCATCAACATAGTTCGATGTTTAGGTATAGACCCCATATAACGTTACCTCCCAAATTTCGGTATCTGGAGGGTTTTAGTTACATTTTCGGCCGAACAACCTGTTGTTTGGAATTTTAGGTCCATAGAAGTCACCAAATTTTTTATCTAAAATTGTCAACATAGGTCCAGGTTTTGGTGTAGTCCCCATACGGCGGTACCTCACGATTTTCGGTATATTGAGGATTTTATCTGAATTTTTGACTGAACTACTCGTAATATGACATTTGAGGTTCCTTGCAGTCGCGAAATAATATAATTGTTCCACAAACCTCCAAGAAGGGGCAAGGGAGACTTCTCTCATATCAATGAGTGCACCCCGATTCATGTTAGCTCAATGATATGGGACATACTATTTATCGCAAGTCCGATCGGCGTGTCTTAAGACACCACTTGTAGAGAAGTTTTACATGGCTGAAATACTCAGGAAATGACGCCAACATTACTGAGGGTTATTTTGCCACCGTTGAACAATTTTTGATGTTGCCTGGGCGGGGAATTGAACCCACGACCTTCATCGTACAATGCGAGTGCGCTGACCATTGCACCACGGTAGAACCCTAAGTCGGGAAACTACTCCACCAAAAATTGTCAACATAGTTCCTGATTGGACAACAAATTTCCAACCCTGTATTTGGTTGACTTCAAATAATGTCAATAACGTCTTAATGAAATCACTGCAGTGTCTGCATGCCACATACATGTCGAATAATATGTCTTAATATCCTTTTGTAGGGAAAAATTATCACCCGTAAACAAACACGCCATCGTAAGCAACGGCTTATGATTATATCCTCACAATTCAAACACGCCAAAGTCTTCAATAAATTAGAATTCATGACTTGGCATCCAAAGAGGTACTTTCTTTCCATCTTGTTGACCAGCAGTTGAAGCCACTCACATTTGTTCTCTTCCATATCTCGTTTGTGGAGCCACTGACCACTGGCTACAATGCAATCTATTCTCTCGTCCGTTGCTAAAGTTTGAAGTCATATTGTTGCATGCCACCATGCAACGCATATGTTATTGCTTGCAAATTGTAAGCTTAGGTCCGATTAAAAGTTCTTTCAATTTATGCGATAAATATGTTAATGTTGACAACCGAAAAAAATTCCAGCAAAAACAACAACTGCTGGGAATGCAACTGCAGTAATACCACAATGTTGTGCGGGCATTTCGTGTGCGAATAACTTTGGTGCTTTGAGTTGTGTGCTCCTGTTGCGTTCTTCCTGACAACATTTGGTTTGCTGTTATTGGTAACTCTTGGTGTTGTTGTTGCTGTTTTGGACTTTTGTTATAAATACTTTACCAATTCTTTGGACACTTTATTGCCTGTCATCTGTAAATGTTTTGTTTCCGAAAGGTACAATTTATTATGTTCATTTTGTTTGTATTTCGAGCTTTGCATGTCACTTTGCGTGGCTTAGTAATGTGGTCGTGTATCCGAGAAATGTCCATGCAAAGCCTACAGCCAGCACCCAATCAATGAGGGAACTTAACAACAAATGTGATGCATGTCTTAAAGGCAAGTTTTAACAATGATTAAGACATAATCTCTCATGTAAGGCAGTTAATTTTGCGCTATGCTGAAATTTATTTCAATTTGGTGCGGAATTTGAAATGTTTATAAGCTATGATGAACGAAAAAATGTGGGCACTTATGAAAAGTACGGACATATTTTAACACAAATATCAGTGAAGGAGCACGGGTTAACTTCTCTCATATCATATTAATGATGCCCGATTCTATTTTCAGATGCAGGTTACTGGACTTTAAATAGACGAAGCGAGCGTGCTGTCGAACAGATTACGACGCAACTTTATAGAGAAGCTATCGCAGCCGAAGTACTCTATCAAGACTACGTATGTACCCGACTTAAGGCAAGGGCGAGCTGATCACAACTATATTTTGCGAGGGCATAACCGATGGGTTGCCATGACATTAAAATTATTCTAGGCAGGTTACTGGACTTTAAATAGACGAATCGAGCGTGCTGTCGAACAGATTACGACGCAACTTTATAAAGAAGCTATCACAGCCGAAGTACTATATCAAGACTACGTATGTACCCGACCTAAGAAAAGGGCGAGCAGACCACAACTATATTTTGCGAGCGCATAACCAATGGGTTGCCATGACATTAAAATTATTCTAGGCGATTTTAATGCCGATATTGGAATGGAAAATACTCCGTCTAAAATCAGCAGAGTCATCCTCCACAATGAAACATCAGACAACGGAATGAGGCTGATACATTTTTCAAGAGATACATTGTGATAGACGAAAGGTGTTAATCACTCGTGTTGGTCATACGATCGATTCGAGGATCAAGTATCGACTCGGACCACTAATTTATTAAAGCAAGGGTTTCTACCCCATTAAACCTACCCAATAGAGTACGAACAGGACCAATACGGAAGTTTAGAATCAGGGAGCTTCAATTACAATAAGTAGTCTAGGCAAATTCATCCTAAGTTATACAATAACTTAACGAGAGAACTTAATATCCCGATAACATATCAGTGCAATGGCAAAGTATGTAAACAACCTCAAAATCCGTACTTTAGTACCTAAGCCCTGCACCAAGGAACTCAGCGAATGAACAAAAATAT
The DNA here is from genome assembly GCF_047663935.1 of Musca autumnalis. Taxonomy (NCBI): domain Eukaryota; kingdom Metazoa; phylum Arthropoda; class Insecta; order Diptera; family Muscidae; genus Musca; species Musca autumnalis. The sequence continues at coordinate 42,400,813 of NW_027411755.1, forward strand.
CCTACTGCTATCAAATAGAAGAACTAATAGCTTTGGTACAGACACACAAAATAATTTAGTCACAGAAACCGATAGCCCACTCGGTATCTGAAGATAACACTTTTCCAAGCTGTTGTTTTCCAGTGGTGGCAATGAGGGCCGATCATCCTTCACAGAAGACGGGAACGTTCAGCTAGAACGAGACCAAAAGATCAGCAAGTCGGCTGAAGAATGATTAGGCAGCAGGAACGAATAATTCAGAGCAATTCCACGATGGCCGGTTCTATGCACTGGATTGACTCGGATTTACTCACCTCAACAATAATATGTTCGACCTCTTTTGGTACGTGCCGGGATTGAGATGAACCCCGAACAAGTATGGATCTGTTCCGTTTGTCAGATTCGCATCCACCACATGCCAACAATGATGAGATGTAATGGGTGCACTATCGAGGGTGCTCTGGCCTTAGTCGCAACGAGAATTACTGCGATAGGTATGTTGCTGCTTCCTGCGCCAGTGTGTCTCCAACTTCGTCGTCGTCGGAACACGAAACGCCACCGCAGTCTCCCCAACAGCGACAAACGCAGCATCCAACACCACAAGTTGTTGTTCAACGGCCCGGAAATGCATCATTCCTGCAATTCTATAGCAACGGTCTTCCCAATAGCGACAAACGCAGCATTCAACACTCCAAACTGTTGTTTAACAGCCGGAAAACGCATCATTCCTGCAATTCAATAGCAACGGACATTCTAAGTCGGAAAAACATCATGGTCGCCGCGATCCAGGAAACAAAGCTCACCGCCAGTTGAAACTTGCAACGTTGCGATGGTTACAACGTTTTGCGAAATGATCGCACAAGCGGAGTCGGATGGCTTGCTTTCATAATACACTAGTCTGTTCAGTTTAGACCTATCTCGATTGAGCTTGTATCTAGTGACTCATACATGGAAGCAGTAAAGTGTGGTACTGCCGAGGTAGAGCTGCTTAATGTGTACATACCGCCCGATAAATAGCTGTGCCCTGCGTTATACACCCGATATTTGTTCGCTTTTAGAGAGCTTTGGCATTTCGTCCTAGGTAATGGCCAAAGGGTACAGCGCTGGCCGAGCAAGTTGGTAGCTCCACGTTTTGCACGTTGAATGAAGACGCTACTACGAGGATAAGATGTGATTACCGCAGGTCGCTAGATATCACCATTATGGTACCAGGTCTGATAAATTACATATCCTGGCAACCCGTCATTTCCGTTGGCTCATACCACCTTCATATCATGGTCTCCGTAAATAGACCACCCGACTTCATAACCTCAGAATACCGCACTTTTTCGAACCATGGGAAACAATCACCGCTTCAGAGAGCTGCCCATTCCCTCAAATCCTCGGTTGGCTGAGAGAACTTTTCGTGACATCATCACTGCAGCAGTCGCTCGCTACTAGAGTTGGGCAATTGAACGACCTAGTTCATAATCTAGTTCATTAATATCTCACGTTAGTTTGTATGATGTTACTCATACGTTTTGCCCAACTCTACTCGCTAAATACCTGCTGGTCGAATATCCAAAATTAGACCAAATTTCGTCGTATGAACGTAAGACCCAAGGGTTGGATAACGTACTCTTGAAGTCAACAGGATGGTAGGCGAATATAAGCGAAAAACTGACTAGATCACCTGAAGCAATGCAACATTGGTACAGGATTAAGTAAATTGTGTCTAATGGTTAAATCACTCTCGAATTCGGGAATGAGGGATGATAGAACGGCTGTTAGTGCGTGTTATTGCAATTTACAGAGCAATCAAATGTGATAGGGCGAGGAAGAGTGTGCTGCGCCGTATAAAAAGAGCCCTCCCAGCCGAGTAGATACCATCACAAGTTACGATGGGCGATGTTGCAGACTTCATCCAAAACGCGAAATAATCCAAAGCGTTAGGCCCATACGGAATAGCAATGTTAATGCTCATGCAACTGGATGAACCCGGAGTTGAGTATTTAACAAGTGTCCTCAACCTATTGTTAGCCACCCATATTGTACCAGAAGCCTGGAAGTTGGCAGAGTGGTCCCGCTACTGAAGCATGGCAAGGATGCCAGCAGAGGTAAATCCCACAGGCCAATTTCTCTCTTGTCGCCAGTAAAAAATAGTCTAGAGGAACTACTCCACCCCATGTTGAGAAGCAGTTTCCCAGTTGATCAACATCAGCATGAAAATGTGCAACACCACAACAGGAATACACGCCATATCCACACATATCAGTAGAGGACTGAACCAGAACTGGCCGTGCGACCGTCATGGTGGCACTTGACATATCGAAGGTATTCGATACCGTCAACCATGCCAAGCTGTTCGAGGATATAGATATAAGCACTCTCCAGGCGAGTTTGATGCTTTATAATCAACTATAGGTTCAGATAGAAACAAGAAGCCCAAAACTCGTTGAGTGAAACAGAGAGTTCGTCAAGGCGGGGTGATATCTCCGGAAATGTTTAACCTCTACCTTTCTGAAATTCCGCCAGACGGCTCCAGAGGCTCTCACTGAACATGTTGGTCGATGGTGTACTGATTCCGACCACAAACTGACCCAATTTAAGAAAAGACGAAGGTTTTACCGGTGCATCAACACAACAGGATGTGTGTTATCGCCGTGAGCATACCTGTCGCTTTTTAATTGGCATGATTCGTCCATGTTAGGAGAGATTTTTATGTTCAAGAGAGGGAGACCAACGAACCTATCAGGCAGGCTTGGATAGCATTCACACACGGAGAAAAATATATGTTAGAAATATGTTTGGATCCAAACAAAAATTTGTCTGGGACTGGTTGCAAACAAATATATGTTTGGGACCAAACATAATTTGTTTGTGTCAAAACATAATTTGTTTGTGTCCAAACAAATATATGTGTGCAACATTTTGTAACACATCTCAATTTTATTTGTTTGGATACCAACATATTTTTTTATGTTAGAACATATTTTTGATGGATGGACAGAGGATTTTTTGTCAAAGAGAGTAACAAGAGGGCTCTCGCGGCTGCGGACTGCTGTTTTATAATAACGAGCTCTGCGTATGGAGTAATAGGAGACGCATAATCTTTGGTGGTGTGTATGCGGCCAAACACGTGTGTTTCGTGCTTTGTTGTTGTTAACCAACGTATCAAGAGAAGAGGTTGTTATTTTTTCTTCAGTTTTCTAAATACAATCGATGAGTAAAGACGGTAAAGTGAGTGAATAAATCAGTTTTTTATGTTTTCTTAAAGAAATTGTGCTTTTTAGTAAATTAAATGCCCAACACATGTTATAATTGGAAATTTTATAATTGAGTCAAAAAGGTGAATGGAAATATTTTATTTATTTTATAATCGCAGTTAATATTTATAATTACATTAACACATATTTCATATACATACATACGTATGTATATTTGAAATATGGATGTACCTATTTATTACCTTATATAAAGATATGATTCCAGATGCCGATTTACCCTTGATGATTTCAACTTTGAGGAAAATGTGTTTTATTTTGCAACTAAGGAAAAGCGTTCAACGATGTTTATATATTTTTTACAGTGTTTTGTTTAACTTGCTTTGGTCCGTTTAGTTCAAATCTGGTAACTCATTTTTAACACAGTTGCAGTTGATCAATCGAACTGAAACTTTGCACACTTTTTAGATTCAGATGACAATACATGAGTATGGAAGCAAAGCCAATATTGGTCCATTTTTACCATTTTTACAGTGTTTTTACGGTGTTTTATTTAAATTGCATTTCAAATCTGGTAACTCAATTTTGACACAGTTGCAGTTGACCAATCGAACTGAAACTTTGCACACTTTTCAGATTTGGATGAGAATACATGAATATGGGCCCAATTTATCCTGCAGCCCCCATATAGCGGTACCACCCGATTTCAGGTATTTTGAGGGTTTTATCTTCATGTTTGCCCGAATTAGCTGTCATTTGGCATTTCCAATGATATAGACATTTCCCCACCAAAAATTGTGAACCAGGTTTTGGTATAGCCCCCTTATAGCGGTTCCAGCCGTATTCAAGTATTATGAGGATTTTTTCTTCACTTTTAGCCAGAATTGGCTGTAACTTGGCATTTGGAGTACAGAAACTTCCCAACCAAAAATTATGGACATAAGTCCAGGTTTTGGTATAGCCTTTATATAACGGTACTACACGATTTCAGGCATTTTAAAGTTTTTATCTAAATTTTCGGCCTAAATTGACTATAATTTGGTTTCAGTGGTCAAAAAATGTATTTACTAAAAAGTTAAAAATAAAATATAATTTAAAAAAGTTAAGTTTCAGTGTTTTATTTAGAAATGCACTTAAAACTAGGAAATAATTTGTCGCTTAGTCTCAATAAATATATTCTTTCTCATGATAGAATCTCTCAAATAAAACGTTTGCATTTAAATTATAAATGGTGGCAAAATTAAACGGCAAGAGTTTTATTTGAGAGTTTGCATCACCAGAAAGAATATATTTATTGAGGCTAAGCGACAAATTATTTCCTAGTTTTAAGTGCATTTCTAAATAAAACACTGAAACTTTTTTTTTTTTTAATTTTATTTTTTTAAAGTGTGACTTTTATAAATTATTTCATTCAGTTTTTTTTTTATTAAAGTCTGTTATGTATTTCTTTGGAATTTTTTATGTACACATAGTCTGTTGTTGCTTTTGTTTGGTACTTCTATGCCTTTCAATAAACCACCACCATTTATAAATGTGTGTATATGTTAGAGATAAGCGCTCACTGGCTTACTGAGAACAAGTGAGCATACATTTCAATGTGTTTCACATTGAAATTTAATAGTAAAGAATAATAGTAAAGAATTCTTCATTTAAAAATCAGCGCTCTACATTTGCGAGTAAATCGATCTACAAAATTTGACTTCGGTATAGATTAATGTTGTTGTCATATCATATTGTAACACAAGTAGCTACCATCATTAGTAAATTTCTTAAAATAAATTATTTCATCACCTCTATTTTTAACGTCAACAAAATATACAACCTTTCAATAATATTATGGAGATTATACACAAAAACAAAGCTTTTTAATTGAGATTTATGTTGGTGATTATAAAACTATTCATAATTTCAGAAATTTGGAGAGATAAAATTTGTTAATTTATGAAAGGCCATTAATTGAAACCAAAAATCGATATTTCCATATTGGGATAAATAATGTAGAAAATATTTATGAGAAACATGGTGTGGAACACTTAAGAGATGTCATTAATTATAAACGGCGGCAGAGTACAAAAATTTTAAAATATGTTTTACAATTTTGGAATATAGAATAAATATTAACTATTAGCATTACATTATTTTTAATATCTGTAGTGGTTTTTAGAGTAACATTCAACAATTGAAATAGCGTTGATATTTTGATAGGCCGAATTTTTATTTAAATATAGCCTTGTGAAGTAATTTATTCTCGAAGGACCAATAATATTTATTTGACTTTTCGAATGTTTTTAATATTTAAAGAAAATATATTCTCAAGAAAAGATAAAATTTCTTTTATTCTAACTTGACCTTCTTTTGAAGTGACTACAATATTTTTATTAATGACACATACATATATGGTAACATGTGGCGCCTACGCCAGCGCCGATTTTCTCGCAAACTACAAGTGCTAGAAAAAATCCGTTAAAGGCAAAATTTTAAGTTCAATGAAGATCTAGCATATCCCAAAAGTTGGCAGTTATGTCATAGGTACGATAGCGGACGCACGCTGTTTTGTGCTTTCAGGGTATAGGGAAAAATAATTATGGTAGGTATTTTTTGTGATATCTTCTTTACCTTTTGTGATATCAAAAACATATTTTATAACGTTATAAGACAACTACTGAAGAATATAAACCTCAATAATTCGCATGAAAAAAGCAATTACAAATGTCAATATATTAATATTATGAAATGTTTGTTTTGTTTATTGTTGAAGTTCAATCTCGTTTTCGATTGCTTGAGTGGAGTATTCCCCCATTGGCTCAACTTCATTTATTACCCTCTATTACAGAGAGTAATGTTTTTCAAAACGAACTGACAGTGTTGCAAAATTTTACTGATCGCTACCAATATCATGATTTCATCCCGGCGAAGGGAATTATCAATTGCCTTCTCAGTTTTTGAATTGATGCCTTTTTAGCGAAAAACCGAACTCTTTAAATGTCTAGTATTCTCATATGAATGAGAATCACACTCACTTTTCGGCTTTTCCAAAGAAACACCAAAACCAAAATATTTTGCAACATGTCAGCACGTATCAACTAAGAATTCTTCGAATTCTGTGAGTTGAAAAGAACACCAACACAGTTGCCTGTGAGGTTGTTTATTGGAATTTTGTTTTTTTGTTTTTAACAAAGCTCCAATCCGCCCGTGCCTCGGCTGTTTTTTGTTTGTTTTGTTTATTGTTGAAGTTCAATCTCATTTTCGATTGCTTGAGTGGAGTATTCCCCCATTGGCTCAACTTCATTTATTACCCTCTATTACAGAGAGTAATGTTTTTCAAAACGAACTGACAGTGTTGCAAAATTTTACTGATCGCTACCAATATCATGATTTCATCCCGGCGAAGGGAATTATCAATTGCCTTCTCAGTTTTTGAAATGATGCCTTTTTAGCGAAAAAAAAAAAATAAAAATTATTATGAAATATGTATAGGGGGGGGGGGTGCCTTCGCCATGATAGGGGTTTGGTAGGTTAATGTTAGAAATTTGACATGTTTAACTTAAATTCTTTATGCCATAGATATACCACACCATAATGTGAAGTTAAAATCAAATATTATCCTAAACATATCTTGTTTTAGTAATATTATAATTTTTGTACCTATGTATATTCAAGGTACCTAGTTCAATTAAGTACTAGAATCTGGTTCTTTTTGTGAATTTAAGAATCAATTTTGACCAGTAAGGAAAGGATCAAAGTCGGACGGGGCCGACTATATGATACCCTACACCACTGTGAATATGTAAAATATAAATCGGAGCTATATCCAGATCTTAACTGATTTTGATATAATTTGGCATATTTATTTCCAAACCGAATTCAGTCAGACATTCCAAATATCATTGAAATCGGACTTATATAGCGTGTTTGGAGCAGCAAATACGCGAAATCGGCCGAAAATATATATGGGTGCTATATCCAAATCTGAACCGATTTCGATATAATTTGGCACATTTATTTCTAGACTGAATTCAGTCACACATTCCAAATTTCATCGAAATCGGAAATATATAGCGTGTTTGGTACAGAAAATACGTGAAATCGGCCGAAAATATATATGGGAGCTATATCTAAATCTAAACCGACTTCTAAATAATTTGGCACACTTATTTCTAGACCGAATTCAGTCAAACATTCCAAATTTCATCAAAATCGGACGTATATAGCGTGTTTGGTGCTGCAAATACGTGAAATCGGGTGAACATATATATGGGAGCTATATCCAAATCTGAACCGATTTCGATATAATTTGGCACATTTATTTTTAGACCGAGTTCAGTCACACATTCCAAATTTCATCGAAATCGGAAATATATGGCGTGTGTGGTGCACAATATACGTGAAATCGGCCGAAAATATATATTGGAGCTATATCCAAATCCGAACCGATTTCGATATAATTTGGCACACTTATTTGTAGACCGAATTCAGTCAAACACTCAAAATTTCATCAAAATTGGACGTATATAGCGTGTTTGGTGCAGCAAATACGTGAAATTGGGCGAAAATATATATGGGAGCTATATTCAAATCTGAACCGATTTTCACCAAAAGCAATAGCGTTCTTCCTATGGCTAAAAAAGTTGTAGTCCCAAATTTTAAGCTGAATCGGCCAAAAATGCGACCTGTACGTTGCGAACAAAAATACATGGACAGACGGACGGACATGCATAAATCGATTCAGAAAGTGATTATATGTATATCCCCAAAGGAACTATGGGTCTATTTCGTTTCCTTTTGTATGTTACATACAAATGCACAAAGACATAATACCCCTTACCACTGTGTGGTGTAGGGTATAATTATTCAATAGAAAACATGTTCCTATTCTGCATAATGTTGATATTTAAGGAGGAAGTATAGTAAATTACAGTTTTAAAGCCCGTTGGGTGGGGAGGCTTCGCCACGTTTTACATATTTTGTAAATTCTCAAAAATAATATTTTAAAAATAAAATTATAACCATTTATATATCAAAACTTATAGTCAAGGTATGCTTATAATTTTACCAAAAATAATATTTGAGAAAGCTTTAACATTTGATAACATTTTGAACCAAAACGTGGCGAAGTCGCCCCATGTTACCATATATTGAAAAATAAAGCAATGCACTTTCGCTGTAATGAGCCCCACAAAAAATTATTTATTTTGTCAGGATCATATCTTGCAAACAATTCAGAATTTTGTTAGCCTGTCGAGATAATAGAAACATGAGATCACCAACTGAATGTGTGGTCGCTAATCATACGTGAAATTGGGAGATAAGAATTCCAAAAACCATAGAGTGAAGCAGGGAGTTCCCACTGATGGGTGACATCTCTGGAACTTCTTAACCTCTACATTTCTGAAATTTCATACCCTCTTGACAGCATAGAGATATTTATGTATGACTATATCATTGATCTTGCTGATTTCTTCTGCGACAGGAATAAGAAAATATCCGCCACAAGTTCAACCGTTACAATGTCCAGCACATGGAATGCGAAATTGAAGCTCCCACAAATTCGACCACTAATTACCGAAAGATCCCGGGGGTCACATTCGATAGCTTTATAAAACTCGTGAGTGCTTGCCACTGCTTTCTGCGATAAGATGAGAAGTAGGAAGAAGGCCCTCAAGTCACTAGCCGACAGTATTTGGGGAGCTGATTACAATCACAATTTTTAACAATTTACAAGCGAGGAGACGTCCATAAGCGGAAAGAGTGGATACACCACTTGAAGCAACATTTGGGCAACGGTTAAATCATAGATCGGCAGTTACTTTCAACTAAGCGATCTGTTTTAAACAGTAGCTTATAGGGCACCTCAAAGTTGATAGGGCCAAGACAGAGGTGTGATACGCAGTTCAACCCTGATGGCGTGGATTTTTTTAAAAATATTTTTTCAATAGTCGTTGATTTAAAAAATAAAAATTTTTCAATAATCGTGAATTTTTAAAATATAATAAACATTTTACAGTAAATTTTTAAAAAATGTTTTTTTAATAATCGTGAATTTAAAAAAAAAATATTTTTTCAATAATATTTTTAATAATCGTGAATTTTTTAAAATATATTTTTCAATAATCGTGAATTTTTTAAAATATATTTTTCAATAATCGTGAATTTTTTAAAATATATTTTTCAATAATCGTGAATTTTTTGAAATATATTTTTCAATAATCGTGAATTTTTTAAAAAATGTTTTTCAACAATCGTGAATTTTTTAAAAAAGCTTTTTTTCAAAAACCGTGGAATTATTTTTCAGTAATCGTGGATTTTTAAAACATATTTTTCAATAACTGAGGAAATATTTTCCAATAATCGTGGATTTAAAAAAATATTTTTTCAATAATCGTGAACTTTTTTAAAAATATTTTTTCAATAATCTTGAACTTTTAAAAAAATATTTTTTCAATAATTGTGGATTTTTTAAAATATATTTCTCAATAATCGTGATTTTTTTAAAGAATATTTTTCAATAATCGTGAATTTTTTTAAATTTTTTTTTCAATAACCATGGATATGTTTAAAATTTATTTTCAATAATCGTTTATTTTCAAAAAAATATTTTTCAACAGTCGAGGTTTTTTAAAAAATATTTTTCAATAATTGTGGATTTTTTTTTAAATATATGTTCATTTATCGCGGATTTTTATAAAACAATTTTAAATAATCGTGGGTTATTAAATAATAGTGGATTTTTACAAATATTTTTCAATGTTGTTGGTTTTTTAAATAAATGTCTGTTCATAGCGGATTTTTTAAAACCTTTTCAATATTGTGGAGTTTTTTAAAAATATTTTGTTACATAAATTTGGATTTTCTAAAAACGATATATTAATTAATTTTGATTTTTTTTAATATTTTTCATTAATCGTGGATTTTTTAAAAATATTTTTCAATAATCGTGGATTTTTTAAAAAATATTTTTCTAATAATCGTGGATTTTTTTTAAATGTTTTTTCAATAACCATGCATTTTTAAAAATAAATATTTTTACAATAATCGTGAATTTTTTTTAAAAATGTTTTTTCGATAATCTTGCATTTTTAAAAATATTTTTTAATATTCATGGAGTTTTTAAAAAACAAACATTTTTGAAAAGTTGTTGATTTTTTAAAAAAATAATTTTTAAACAATCGTGGATTTTTAAAAATAAAAACTTTTCAACAATCGTGTTTTTTTTTAAATAATAATTTTTCAACAGTCGTGGATTTTTATAAAATAATAATTTTTCAATAATCGTGGATTTTTAAAAAATAATAATTTTTTTAGTAATCGTGGATTTTTTAAAAAATAACGGTTTTTCAATAATCGTGGATTTTTAAAAAATAATAATTGTTCAATAATCGTGGATTTTTAAAAATAATAATTGTTCAATAATCGTGCAATTTTAAAAATAATTACACTGTGCAACACTGGAAATGCAAACAACTTCTAATGGGCATTTTCTGAAAGTGCATATTGAGACTACAAAAACATTAATTGGGTTTTGTGTTCTTAGATCGGGTTTAGATTTTATCGCCTCATCTAAACCGACCTAAAATGAGCCTTTTTTCCAGTGATCGGACCTTTATCTCCGAAGCAAATAAGAATTTTGCTTTGCAGTCTTTAGCAATATTGTAGCCCTAAAGTAGTTGAAATCGTGTGTCAAACAGATGAACTAGGAAAAGCTGCATCTAGCGCATCAAACTCGTTAAAATATAGAAAAGTTTACATAATTTCTGAAATTCTGGTCAGTAACAACTAAACTGTTGGGAGTAGAAACAAGTAACCATTCTAAAAATTTTCCAAATAATGTGACCATCAATTCTTCAGAACATTCTGAAACTCTAAAATGGTTATTTCACATTGTTTAAGGGGTATTTCATAACATACCTTTTACAAAACTTATTTCAAACAATGTTCACACAGGCTGCTTACTCTCATGTTGGGGATTTCAATGCATTATTGAAATATTTACCAAATTGTTGTTGAAAAATTTGCTATAAACAAGGCGATAGAGGCATTTTACAACAACATAATGTTCTGAAGAGTTGTGTATTACATTCCAGAGAATATTTTCCCAAAAGGTAACATTAAGAAGAATTTAACATTTTGGGAGATAAGCTGCGAAATATACACAAATTATAGAATTTTTAGATATATTATAAAATTTGAGGCAATAAATGCAGTTTTTCGAATTCACTATTCCTGCAAATATTTTGTTCTTGCTCTTATCTAGAAGTTTGCTGCAGATGTCAAGACAAGATTCGTATTGATTTCAGAGATACAGCCCCGATTTGTTTTAAAAATTCGATCTATAACCATTTTTAGATGAGGCCATAAAAACCGAACCCGATCTAAGAAAACAAAACCCAAATATGGTTTTTGCCTATTGGTCCTCTACTTTCATAAAATTCTGGACAGAAGTTGTTTGCACGCGATTAGCTCCAAAATGTTGCACAGTGTTATTTAATAATCGCGGTTTATAAAAAATAATTATTTTTCAATAATCTTGGAATTTTAAAAATAATAATTTTTTAATAATCGTGGATTTAAAAAAAAAATTATTTTTCAATAATCTTGGAATTTTAAAAATAATAATTTTTTAATAATCGTGGATTTTAAAAAATAATTATTTTTCAATAATCTTGGAATTTTAAAAATAATAATTTTTCAACAATCGTCCATTTTTAATATATTATAATTTTACAACAAAAGTGAATATTTAGGAATATAATTTTCCAACAACTGTCCATTTTTTAAAAAATATTTTTTTTTTTCATTAAATAATTATCAACAATCATGGATTTTTTAAAATATTTTTTCAATAATTAAAAGATAATAAAATTAAAATTAGGCATCTTCTCATAGAAAAATTACGTCCATCTCATCTGTATTTGTTGTTTCTGCACTCTTAGGCTGGGGATAATTCAGCCATTGGCAAAGCCCACTAATTCTTTTTTGTGACAAGTATATATTTCCATTTACAACCATGCAATAAACGCATTTTATCGCTGTACATTATCTATTATGATTTTGTAAACAGGAAATTGATAATTGTGTGTTTGCAATTTCAATTACATATTTCCATTACGATTCGCGCGTTAGCGTCACGACCTGTTGTTGTTGTTTTTGTACAACGTCAAATGTCTTTCGGGCCTATTTTGCATATTTATTGGAAATCATATAAAGTTGTTTGTTATATTGTCTGCTAGCACTACGTACTACTAGGTATGGTGACGATTACCATATCTACATAAGTGGCGTTACTTTAGCAGCAAGAGTGTGTACGAGTGCGTACATGTGTTTGTTGAAAACACATTAAGACAGCCTTTATTTTTTGAAGAAAATCACCAAAGTAAACAATATGTTAAACCATTAATCATTGATTGGTGAAAAACGCGTTTAATGTTTGCTGTCATTTTTGCCAAAGGCAAAAGAAGAAGACGAAGTGAGGAGTAAAAGAGGAGACCAATGATAGAGCATTTTGATATTTAAAAGAAACTTTTATTTTAAGTTTACTATAATAATGACAGCAGCGTTAATGCAATGCGTTATTGCACACACACTCAACATGGACGGGACGAAACGAACAAACCACAACGAAATAAATCAAATTGACAGCACATTTTATATGACAGCCAGCCATGAGGCATGTCAGCAAATTTTACTGACAGCAGAAAACCCCAATCGTTATAATACTCTGAGCAAATGCTTACCGATATTGTGCGACAACATCGTAATCGTAGTCGTCGTGTCCGTCTCCGTCATACTTCGACGACGACGACAGTACATACATTTGACGTTGAAGTTAATTTACGCACAAAATGTCAATAAACACTTGAATAATGGCTATGGCAAATGCGTAAGTGCAATACTGTCATTATCCAGAGACATACCGAGACAAAAAGACAAAGTTCATTAACGAGGGGTGAGGAAGGAAGGTAGGCAGGGTTTTGGGGAAAGATGGGAAAATTGGTTCTGAAAAGCGGCAGGTACCATTCTATGGGGTTATATCAAAAAGTGGACCTATACGGACAAAATTTTGGCGAAATACCAATTTTTAACCATTTCGGTAAGATGATATGCCTCAAACCATCAAAGTATTGAAAATCAACAGGCACCATTCCGGTAAGTAATGTGGCTTAAACCTTAAGAAACGGAATATGAGGATTATATCAAATCGTTGACATATACTGACAATATTCTGGGCGAAAGTTTCGTAAAAAAACTAAATACAAGATAATGTGGGTAAAACATTCAAAATACCCCCCACCGGGGGATAACAATTTTGAGGCGATGTGGGGGCTTAAGTTCGCAACTGTCTTCTTGACCAAGCAGTGTACTTCAAGTGTATACTCTGCACTTCAAGTGTACTACCTGGAAAATAGAAGGTTGTGTACGACCAAAGGTTATCCCAGGTTTTGATCTCCTACCTCAAAGGAGATCCCCTAACACCGGGGTGTCAAGCGACCTCGTGCTCATCGGTGTTCTTCGGTTTGCAGTTAGGGTTCCAACTGTATTTGAACGGAGCCTCGTGGATACCTGGACACCTCCACGAGTAATTAGTGCCCTAGTCATGGTAAGGAGGGCTATGCCATGGCTGTCCTCAATTCCCCAATAAACATATTTTCTCATGGATGATACGAAAAATAAACTATAAACCCCACAAAAAAAAAAAAAAAAGACAACTTCACCCTCTATATGGACCCTAGCTACGACAATGGACAACGCCGTACCAAGTGCGACTATGGAACAACCACAAAAACCCCTGGGCGGGGACGAGACCCTGACGACCTTTACAATGGACAGGATTAGTGAAGATATCCTCACGCAGAGCAGGGAATTGCTCGATCTCCTGGGGCAGAGAGAGACCCACAGATTGAGTCAGGAGAGCCCCCCTGGAACTGGGAAGATCCCTTATGTCGGACGAAGAGATGGATGTTACAGTCATCCCATCTCGGACATCCCAGGAAGCGCTCTCTTCAGTCCAAGGGGGGATCTCTAACCTCACCTTAGTGAGTCCAACTCCCCTGGGGGATAATCCATCGGTCGAATCCGATAGACCTTTCCTTCCGAGGCAAGACGCCATGGAGGAAGAAGTCATACTGGAGGAAGTGACACCATCCACAATGACCTCAACCAACATGGGCAGTAAGGCCAAGGAAAAGAAGGACCGTCACGAATACAAAAGGGTTGCCAAATATTGCAACAAATTCGTTGACAAAACCCCAAGCAATGTGAGTCAAGATGAACTCCGATTAATCGGAGTGAGGCTTCGAATTGCGAGGAGACTTGAGCGCAAGTACCCTCACATGGAGAAGATCCCCATTCTGGTTGATCGGATTCCGACTCCTGGAACCACTGCACCCCCCAACCCAACGGCTGGTAAGAGTGCAGTGGTTCCAGAGAAAACACAAAAATCGGAAGCATCGGGCTGCTCGAACTCCTTGCGGACACCGGCGGTGACTGCGGCGGAGACGAGCAGAAGGATGCGTTCGGCCTCGAAGGCATCACGGCGGTCATTACCCACAAAGGTAACACCCTTCTCGATGTTAGAGCGGAAAAAGGGACAGTCGCGGGCAACGCAGATGCACAAGGCGACATCTAGTGCATCCGTTCTGCCGGCGACTGCCCCCGCTGCTGCCGGGGTAAACAGGAGTGGAGACTGCTTGGGAGCCTTGACGATGCAGAGTTCTGGCACACAGGACTCTGAGGCGCCGAAGGACCCCAAGGAGCCCTGTCCACCCTCAGGAGACGGATGAGTGAGAGGCGTTGGAGAAGCAGAAGCTCGGGTGGTTGGAACGACTGACGGTCCCTCAACCTCTAGGCAGGCCAGTGGCAAACCAAAGACCTCCCCGCAGCAGACATGCGTCAAGCGGGTTAGGTCTTCGGAGGTACTCGTTTAAACTTAATGACAACTGCAGTGTTTTCCAGGCCGAGGTCCTTGCAATATTGAAGGCCTTAGAGGCAATAGTGGGAAGAACGGACTTAGCAAACAGGGCAGTCACTATTTATGTAGACAGGCAGGCAGCGCTAAAAGCATTAGGGTCTTTCACTATTAAGTCTAGGATCGTTCAATATTGTAGGTCTATCTTGGAAACCTGTGGTATGTCAGTAAGATTTTGTTGGGTACCTGGTCACTGTGGTGTTGAGGGTAATGAGATTGTGGATGAACTGGCGAGGCGGGGCTCACAATCAACCAACATGCAAGTGGAGGTTGGTGTGAAACCTCCGCTTTGTCACTTCATGGATAATCTCACCAGGTTCTACGTTGAGAAAACCAAACGAATTTGGCTAGATGCTCCTGAATGTCGGGTTGCTAAGTCAATCTGGCCGGTAATCTCGGCGCGTAGAACTGTTTCCCTTCTCTCGTTGTGCAAGTCGGAGATCAGAGTTTTTGTCGGGATCATTACTGGTCACTGCAACATCAGATCCATGACTTGCAAATGGGACAACAGCAGCAGTGACTATTGTAGGCTGTGTGAGAACGTGGAGGAGACGGAGACAATTGAACATCTTCTCTGTCTGTGTCGCAGACTGAGGGCCAAAAGACACAGGCTTTTTGGCGTTCACACGACGGAATCCCTGTCTCACTTCTCCTCTTCCGACCCCACAGTCTTGCTAGGATACTGCAGAGGCCTTAAATGGCTATGGGGCGGGTTAACCTAAATATACTAGTTAATCTACCTTCTAAATATTATCTGTTTCCTCTCCTTTACTCTCTTATCATCTCTCGACTCTCCCCTGTCTCCTTCCATCTACTTTGTCCTACCCATAACTAATCTCCATCTCCATAGCATCTCTTCTTTCCATCAGCAGCACTCATCATCACCACAACCGGATCCGCAACTATCTTACACAAATTTGTCAACTACAACCAATAAACACACAAAAATTGTTCAACACTTTCAACACCCAGGATGATCACAATGGACCATAAGGTCTCCGAGTGGAGTGGCTGCAACCTATAGCAGCTGCGCATCCTATAACCTAACATATCCTAATCTATGGGGTCTATATTATAACGTGCACCGATATAACCGCCATTGTAGAGCTCTATCTGAAATTTTGCGACGGGCGGTCATAGTTATATCGAGTTCCCTTTTTTCCAGATTCGAATTGCGCTAATACTGTTATATCTGGAACTCTGTCCTAGATCATGAAGATCTTGCCTTACTTGCCTGGGTGGAATATATCTATCCATTGATTGTTGATATGAATGAATGGATCGATAACACCCAGATCGGTACTGCATCCATAGTGCGGGCACCAGTCGTACGTGGAATTCAGGAACAAGACGTCCAAGACCCATAAACAACTATCGTGTGAATGCGCTCTCGGAGAACCTCCCTCATCTACCGCAGCTAAGGAGCGTTAGCTGCCGAAACTAATCAGAGTTGTTTTGGCACAACTACGCTCGGGATGGTGCAGTCGTCTGAATTCCTAGATGGCAAGGATTGTCTTTGCACAACATCTGTACAGCATGCGGCTTTAAGCACTTTATTTCTTTTCTGAACTTTTGCATGTTTTTAGAAAGTGTCGAAGATGACTCCGTAGATTCTTGGATTATGGACAGTTGGAGTTTTAAACTAAAAACTAGGTCTACGATTGGAAGAGAGTTGCCGCATATTTTGGCGTTGAAATCGTTAAACTTCTTTTCTGCAGAAACTGCGATGAGGTATTGAGAGAAAAATTTATCTTATCACCCAGCGCGTTGATATTCGCACCTGTTGCCATAACTGTGCAGTCAGTTGCGTGTGTAAGAAGTTTTACGCCTTCTGGAGTGACAGGAAAACTAGAGACATTATGATTAAAAAGTAGAGAGGAGATTACTCCACCCTGCGGAACAACCAGCTTAATCTTATGGTTTTTGGACTTATTGTGATTTAATATGGAATTGAGGATGTCGTCATGCACAATGGCTTGATCGATGGTATCGAACGTCTGGGCCTTTCGCCAGGTCTGCTTGGTTTAGGCCATTTTTGATGCTTTTTACGGCACTGTGGGGCCAGAGGTGGTACTGTATGCTTTCTGAAATCCATGTTGATGCTGTGGATTTGGAAGGTGTTCCGTCATGCTAAACAGCAGCAGAGATTCCAAAACCTTAGCTTGGGGCGAAAGTAGGGAGATTGGGAGATAGAATCTCCCCTACTAACAAATTTATACGGTTTTGGGAGTGGAAAAATTCTCGCCATTTCCATAACTCTGACTGACGTGTTGGATGAAAGTTTCAGGCTATGCGCTAAAATAGATTTGCAGTAGGGCCAATGTTTTAAGCATGAGTATCGAGATCCCGAACCATGGATGGGTTTGCTCTGATATCGCTGCTCTGATTTCTTCCGATGTAAAAAGGAGGCGAGGCTTTGTGGTTGTCTTTTTGGCTGTCCTAAAGGCAGATCTGTTTGCCTTATTCTGTAGAGTTGGGTGTACTACAATTTTTATACCCTCAGCCTTTAGGCTAAAGAGGGTATTTACACTTTGATACGACCAAAAATGTGCCTCATCGAAATAATGGTTTTAGACCCCAAGTATGTTTGTACGATATCCGTTTCAGACAATTTTGAGTAGATCTAGCAATGTCCGTCCGTCTGTCTGTCTGTCTGTCTGTCTGTCTGTCCGTCTGTCTGGCTGGCTGGTGCGCACGATAACTCTCGAACGAATCAATCGATTCGGTTCAAATTTTGGGTATCGAAATATTTTGTCCAGATTCGATTTAAGTTCGAAGATGGACCATATAGGTCCACTCCTTCAGGTACCTCCCCCACAAATGTTCAAAACTTGTGCGCGCGATAAATCTTGTAGGGAATAACCGATTTGGTCCATACTTTGCACGTCGTGTAATTTCTACCAAACTTAGATAAGGTTCCAATACGGACTCAATCGGTCCAACCCTTCGGGTACCTCCCACACAAAATTTCGGAAAAGTTCAGTTTAGGACCTGGTCTCGAATCGCTTTGATTTTTGTTTACGCAAGTTGTATTCGCTGTCCTCTATACGAAGGTACAAGTTTCATTAGGGGCAAGTCCATACTTCCTGAGAAAATAGCCTGAAAGTTACAAAAAACCCTATGACACCGTGTGTAGTGGTTGGAGCGCAAAATAACTTTCGAACGGACCTGCCGATTCGGTCCAAAATTTGGCTTTCGTAATATTTTGTTCAAACTTAGTTCAAGTTCAAAGATGGATTATATCGGTCCACTCCTTCCGGTACCTCCCCCACAAAAGTTCGAAAATGTTCGGAAATTTTGTGCGCACGATAACTCTTGAAGGGAGTGACCGATTTAATCCATACTTTGCACATCCTAATATATCTATCAGATATAGATCAGGTTCGAATATGGACTAAATTTGTCTACTCCTTCTGGTACCTCTCACACAAAATTTCGGATAAGTTCACTTTAAGACCTGCTATCGAATCACTTGGATTTTGTTGAAGCTATTTGCATACGCTACCACCATTACGACGGTAAAAGTTTTTTTCAGGGGTAAGTCCATATTTCTTGCGAAAACAGCCCGAAAGGTGTAAAAAACCCCTATGTCACCATATGTGGCGGTCGAAGAACACGATAACTCTCGAACTGTTCAACCGATTTGGTCCAACATTTGGTCTTCGTCATATTATATCCAAACTTAGTCACATGGGCAATACCGGTCCACAACTTTCGGTACTTCTCCCCAATATTTAAAATATATCACTTTGGATCTCCTAATATTTTATCAAAATTTAGTTAAACTTCTAAAATGGCCAATATAGGTCCTCCCTAAGAGTACCTGCCCTACAAAAGTTCAACATTTGTGTCTTAGCGCAGTTTATTCCTATTCCACATTATTGTCGGCAAGTTCAAATGTCCAAAAAGGGCCAAATTCTGAAGAGACCTGAAATACATTCGATCTGTCCGGAGGTAAATGTTTCGCTTCACTTTGGCTGAGGGTATATATCTGTCGGCAAAGCCGACTGACACTTTTTTACTTGTTTTGCAAAACTTCTGTGCTCATTTTTTTGATTTGATACATCAGCACATCCCCAATTTACAGCTACATTCCCCGATCATAATTTGGCACCAGTTAGACTCCTAATAGTGGCCCAGTGTGTATGTGAGCCAGCATCGCAGCCTTAGTAGTTATTTATCTCCTCCGTGAGATTGAAAATCTTTTGGGTCATCTGGACACGTATGTTATAATTCATCGCATTGTTCTGCAAGGCGTGCTTCTGAAGTAGGAAAGTTGGGATATCGGTTTATTGATGATAAGCCCAATGACAATCGTGTGGCAGCTTTTGACTTGATGGTAATTGCTAATTGCAGTCTATGACCCGGGATAACCCGAATCAGCCCCTGAAGTGCTGCGAATGCGTATGCGATATAAGAGACTGCGGAGGAGTTTTATACCATGATGACGATGAAGACGAGCACTGATTTGAGACTATGCTATGATTATAATCCGGTTGTTGCCGTAGGCTCGATTGATATCGGCTTATTGATGGTAAGCCCAATGACAATCGTGTGGAAGCTGTTGACTTGATGGTAAGCTGTTGACTTGATGGTTAACCCGAAACAGCCACTGAAGTGCTGCGAAGGCGTATGCGATATAAGATACTGCGGAGGAGTCTTATACCATGATGACGATGAAGACGAGCACGGATTTAAGTTTTTATAGTCTTTGTTGTTGTCTTCTCTGAGCCAGGCTTAGCCGGAACAGCCCCTGAAGTGCACCCAATCTATGCATATGTTGCATTGACCTGTTGTTGTTGAGGCAACTCAAATACATATGTTCGTTTGTATATTGTTTTCAGTTTTCTTGTTGTGGTTCTCTGTATGCAGAATCAAAAATGCCGCAACCTGGACTGACTGCGTCTATAAAGAATCAACTGCAGTGTGTCGTGTGACTCAAATCAGGGTATGTGTTGGGTATCGTACCATCAAGTTGTTCCCAATATGAATTGAGGCGGCTGCATTGTTTTGATCTTAACTGGGTTAAAACCACTTCTGTTTGCGTTGGTAGCTGGCATTCTTCTGCATAAGTATGAATGTTATTCAAGCCTGCCTAATAGGTAAGTTGATCAAGAGGTTCTCGTTTATACCTTTGGTCCTCTCTCTCTCTCCACGTCATGAAGATCTCTCCCTACGAGCTTGGATGGTGGAAGCCTGTCTAGTGATGCCCATGGCGGTAAAATCTTCGTCTCCTGATGAAGATGGTCCACTGCGTAGTGCTAACATTTGCATACCACACTGGCACCACATAACTTACCACAGACCGGCCTATTGCTTGAAAAGAGGTGAAAAAATTTCTTTGTCAGCATCTCAATTGCTGCCGGCCAGCGACTTGATAACAGTGCTCATACTTCTTGTCCTTGTGTTCGATCCAAAATCTCAATGGTTTGGCTGTTATATGCCAAAATGTCCAAAAAACGTGGATAAAAAAACCTAAAGTCAAAATCGGGAGGCTCGATTTTCACCGTAGACCTATGGTCTAGTGGACGTTTTTGCTCAGTTAAATCCCAGGAATAAGAAACGCGAAGGGCCCATTAAGGTTTTCCTTCCATACAAATCGCCCCGGCCTAATCCGCTTACATTAGGATTTCTATGCCGTCTGGAGGGTGTGGAATTTCAGAAAGGTAGAGGTTAAACAGTTCCGTAGATTTTACCCCTCCTTGGGGAAATCCCTGTGAAATCCCTACGGATCGTAGATTTCTTATTTCTAAATTCCACAAACGAATGGCCTCTGCATATTACTTACTTACTTACTTAGCTGGCCTTTTACAGAACATTTGTTCCATAAGCCGAACTAAGAAAAAATTTCCAATCCTCTCTGTTTGCTGCTGTATTTTCCCAATCTGGGATACGTAGCTTACTGATATCTCGTTTCACTTGTTCGCTCCAACGAAGCTTTGGCCTTCCAGATCTGCGAGAACCTCCATGCGGCCCGTATTTATACGCCTTTTTAGCGGGTTCATCATCACTCATTCTTATAACATGGCCTAGCCATCGCAATCGTTGTATCTCGATTTGTTCAACTACATTGATGTCATTGTGTAGTTGGTACAGCTCGTTGTTCATACGACGCCGATATTCGCCGTCAACACAGATTGACCCGTAGATCTTTCGAAGAATTTTTCTCTCGAACACACCAAGCACTGCCTTATCTGCTTGAGCAAGTACCCATGCTTCGGAACCATACATTAGCACGGGTAGTATCAGTGTTTTGTAAAGTGTTACTTTTGTTTGACGAGAGGTGGCTTTATTCCTAAACTGCTTACTCAGCCCAAAGTAGCATCTGTTAGCCAACACTATTCTTCTTCGTATTTCACAACTGATGTTATTTGTTGTGTTTATGGCGGTGCCGAGGTAGACGAAGTCCTTTACTACCTCAAAATTGTAGGTACCAACATTCACAAATGGTGCGGGGTTTGTGGTAATTTTACGCGTCGATACCATCAACTTGGTTTTTTCGCCGTTTACTGCCAGACCAACTTTAGCAGATTCTCTTTCGACTTTTGTAAAGGTGTCAGTTACTTCCTTTAACGATCGACCCATGATGTCAATGTCGTCTGCATAAGCAAGTAACATATGGCTGTTCGTGTATATCGTTCCATTTCTTTTGACCTTCGCGTCTCGTATGACCTTTTCCAGCAGGATGTTGAATAGATCACACGACAGGCCGTCTCCTTGTCTGAAACCTCCTTTGGTAATAAACTCTTCGGAGAGGTTCTTTCCTATTTTAACTGAGGATCTCGTCTCAGTTAATGTCATTCTACAAAGCCGAATGAGCTTTGCAGGAATACCAAAATCAGACATGGCTTGGAACACCTTTGAACGTATAGGGCTGTCGAATGCTGCTTTATAATCGACGAAAAGATGGAAGGTGTCGATCTGCATTTCTTGGGTCTTTTCCAGGATTTGTCTCAAGGTAAATATCTGGTCAATGGTGGATTTACCAGGTCTAAAGCCGCACTGATAGGGTCCAATAATTCATTGACCATAGGCTTTAGTCTCTCACACAATATGCCAGATACTATCTTATATGCAATAGGGAGCAGACTTATGCCCCTGTAATTGGAGCACACAGTCTTATCACCCTTCTTGTGGACTGGACATAGGATGCTCACGTTCCAATCGTAGGGTACGCGTTCTTCCTGCCAGATGGTGTTAACTAGCTGATGCCAGAGTTCGAAAATAAACAGTACACTAACATAGTGTACCGCTCCGAGTACAGTATCACTAAAATATTTTTAGCGTTAGTGTTCCGGAACACAAACACTAAAAAATATTTTAGTGATACTGTTCCGGAGCACAATGATAAACGTAGTGTACCACATTTTGGTACACTAAAAACGTTGGGTACCGCAGTCGGAACACTAAAAATCGTAGTGCTCCGCAGTCGGAACATTAAAAATCGTAGTGCTCCGCAGTCGGAGCACTAAAAATCGTAGTGCTCCGCAGTCGGAACACTAAAAATCGTAGTGCTCCGCAGTCGGAGCACTAAAAAATAACGTAACGATAATGTACCACACACGAGTTTATTATGATTTTCGAGGAAAATTAAATATGTATAATTTTTGAGATAAGTACAAATTAATACATAAAAACTCAGATACACCTCTTAAATCCATGTATGTATACATATTAATTAATAACGTTGGGAACTTAACTGCCGGATCACTAAAAATCGTAGTGTTCCGACTGCCGGATCACTAAAAATT
The DNA here is from genome assembly GCF_047663935.1 of Musca autumnalis. Classification (NCBI taxonomy): domain Eukaryota; kingdom Metazoa; phylum Arthropoda; class Insecta; order Diptera; family Muscidae; genus Musca; species Musca autumnalis. The sequence goes on from NW_027411755.1 coordinate 42,423,708, forward strand.
TAAGTGTTCCGACTGCCGGATCACTAAAAATTTAAGTGTTCCGACTGCCGGATCTCTAAAAATCGAAACAATGGAACAATAAAATCGTTGTGTTCGGCTGCGGAGCACTAAAAATCGTATTGTTCCGACTACCGGATAACTAAAAATCGTAGTGTTCCGACTGCCGGATCACTAAAAATCGTAGTGTTCCGACTGCCGGATCACTAAAAATTTTAGTGTTCCGACTGCCGGATCTCAAAAATCGAAACAACGTGCTCACATAATAAACAGACGATTATCTTAACATTATTTTTAGCGTTTCGGCTCGTGGAACGCTACGATTTTTAGTGTTCCGATAGTCAGAACACTACGATTTTTAGTGCTCCGACAGTCGGAACATTACGATTTTTAGTGTTCCGCAGACGAACACTACGATTTTTAGTCCTCCGCAGTCGGAGCACTACGATTTTTAGTGCTCCGGCATGTGGTACACTACGTTTATCGTTGTGTTCCGGTACAGTATCACTAAAATATTTTTTAGTGTTTGTGTTCCGGAGCGGTACACTATCGTAGTGTACCTATCCACCTTGGTACGGTACAGAACGGTACGGTACGATACCATAGTGTTTATTTTCGAACACTGGCTGATGCATACACCTTATCAGCGTGTCGCCTCCGGTTTTGAACAGCTCGGCTGGTAGGCCATCTGCTCCTGCCGCCTTATTATTCTTTAGCCGGTTTATTGCTGTCCTTACCTCATCTTGGCTGGGCGGTATACATTCAATACCATCTTCTGAGATTGGATCTGTGGTATCTTCGCCGTCTTCACTGCTATCGGATACCAACAGTTTGGAAAAATGTTCTTTCCATATCCTGAGCACACTATCTGTATCAGTTACCAAATTACCTTGATGGTCTCTACAGGAGGATATGCCTGTACCAAAGCCATCAGTTTGATGCTTCACTCTTTAGTAGAATTTTCGGACTTCGTTCTGTCTCCTGTACATCTCTATTTGTTCACACTCCCTCTTTTCCATCTCTCTCTTTTTCCTGCGGAAAAGACGTTTCTCCTCTCTCCTTTTTTCCCGATACCTCTCTCGTGCGCTACGCGTTGCTACTGATTGTAAAGTAGCCATATATGCCGCATTTTTTTCTTCGGTAGCAGCACGGCACTCCTGGTCATACCATGGATTCTTTGGTGGAGGTCTCTGGTATCCAAGTACTGATTTTGCGGCAGTTTGCATGGATTGGGCAATATTTTGCCATTGTGCTGATATGTCGGGACGAGAAGCGCTTTCATTAAGCAATTGGGTCAGTTGAGTGGAATATGCTGTGGCTATCTGTTGTGTTTGCAGCTTAGCGATGTCCAACTTTCGTGTTGTGTCTGTCCGTGCTTTATTTGCAACGTTAAGACGGGTACGTACCTTTGCTGCAACGAGGTAATGGTCCGAATCTATGTTTGCTCCTCGGAACGATCGTACATCCAACACGCTCGATGAATGTCTTCCATCTATCACAACGTGATCAATTTGATTTATTGTTCTTTGGTCTGGAGACAGCCAAGTGCCCTTATGAATATCGAGATGCTTAAATCTGGTACTGCTAACTACCATGTTTTTTGGCGCTGCGAAGTCTATCACCCTCATTCCATTGTCTGATGTTTCACTATGTAGACTGAATTTCCCGACTGTTTGTCCAAAGATATTCTCCTTTCCAATTTTGGCATTAAAATCGCCTAGAACAATTTTAATGTTATGGGCAGGACAGCGGTCATATGTTTCTTCTAAGCGCTCGTAGAATATATCTTTGGTCTGTTCGTCCTTGTCTTCGGTTGGAGCATGAGCGCAGATAAAGCTGATGTTGAAGAATTTTGCTTTTAATCGAATTGTATCAAGTCTTTCATTCACTGGGGTGAAGCTGGAGACCAGATTTTTTAACCTCTGACCAACTACAAAACCGCAACCAAACTCATGCTTTGTGTCATGGCAGCTATAATACAGTGCGTCACCTTTAGGTGTTGTTGTGACATCTTTCCCAGTCCATCGTATTTCCTGTATGGCAGTAATGTCGGCCTTGTACTAGCCCGACGCCCAAACCCAATTTTTAACGTTCTTATGGGTGAACGCGCGGCACATGTTAGCTCACTACCTTTAACGGGTGTTAAAGGCAGTTCCCCAGGTGACACCACGGGGAGGCCAGTGTCCACTTGGGCTGAAAGAGGGACCAAGATAAATCCTGGGCTTTGCCATGTTAAAACCGGTCAGGACCGTTGCTTGGTATCTTCCATCCCCTACGTCACCTCTGCATATGTAGTTGATTATCCAAAGTTGCAAACAAGGATAAAGTCATGTCTTCTCTATGTCCTCGAAGAGATTGGCTTGGTTGACGGTATTGAAGACCCTCGATTAGTAAAAACCCACTATAACTGTTCGGTTGCAGGGAGTGTTCTGGTTCAGTCCTCGACTGATATGTATGGATATGGCGTGTATTGATGTTGTGGTGCTATGCTTTCTATGCTGATGTTGGGCAAGCGGGAACCTGCTTCTCGTTATTGAACGGGGTAGTGTCTTTAAGATCTTCTCTACTGGTCACAACAGGGAGATCGGCCTGCACGAATCGCCTCTGCTAACATCCTGCATCGTTCGGATCTTAACTAGTGGACTTCAGTAGTGGGCTTCAGTAGTCAAGTTTCCAGGCTTCTGGTACAATATGGGTGGCTAGCGATAAATTGAGGATAATAATAATTATTGTTCCACAAACATCCCAGATGAGACAAGGGAGACTTCTTTCATATCAATGAGTTCACCCCGATTCATATTAGCTCAACGATATGGGACCTACTGTTTATTGCCGAGTCCGAACGGCATCGAACCCACGACCTTTAGCGTGCAAGGCTAGTGTGCATACAATTGCAACACGGTGGCGCCCGATAAATTGAGGATACTTGATAAATACTTAACCCCGCATTCATCCAGTTGCTAAAGTATTACCATTGAGATTCCGTATGGGTCCAAAGCTTTTTTATGATATCGCGTTTCAGATGAAGTCTGCAACATCGCCCATTGTAGATTGTGGTGGTTCCTCTTCGGCTGGGTGTGATTTTCTTATACAGCGTACCCTTTGCCCTATCGCTCTCGGGGTGCTCTATAAACTGCCTGTTAAAATCTCTTCGGATCAGTTACTTTCACATCATTCGATTCGAGAGTGATTTAACCGTTGCCCATAATTTTTTTGATGCTGTACCAATGTAGCATTGCTTCAGGTGGTCTATCTACTTTTTCCATTTATGTTCGCCTATTAACGTGTTGACTTCAAGAGTGCGTTCCTTAACTCTTGGGTCTTCAGTGTTCGTACGACAAAGATCATCATGCTCATTTGCTAGTACTGCGTCTCTACTGGGAAATTTGGTCTGATTTTGGGTGTTTGACCAGTAGCGAGAGGCTTTTTACGGGAAATTACCTCAGCTAACCGAGGATCTGATGAAGTGGGTGAAGTGAAGATATGATTGATAAATACTCTGACCCCTTGTCAATCTGTTTTCCATAGTTAGAATAAAGGAGATAATGGTTAAAAAAATTACGGCTGTCAGAAGTTATGAAGTCGGGAGGTCTGTTCACGGAGACGATGATCGAAAGATTGTCTGAGCCAAAGGAAATGACGTGTTGCCAAGACACTTCATTTGTCCGACCGGGCGCCACAATGGTGACGCCTGGCGAGATTTGGCAGTCTCCTCTTATTCTCATACGAGCGTCTTCATTCTCCATACAAAACGTTAAGCTATCAATTCACTAGTCCAGCGCTGTACCCTTTCGTCATTGCATAGGACGGAATGCCAAACCTCAAGTCCTAAGTAGTCTCTCAAGTCTACCCATTCCCAACAAACATTACAGCCCACCGAAGTTGAGATATGGTGGATGCGGATCTGGCAAACGGAAAATATCCGTGGCCCGTAGTTTTTCTCTATCCCGGCAGGCATTCCGGTGTATATTACCGCTCCCATGGCGAAAAAATACACGAACACAACATTGCGACTGATGTGAACACAAACACACAATTGTTGAGGTGAATAGATAGAATAAAACCCACAGCCGTGGGATTGACCTGTATTGGATGTGGGCAGAACACAACTATGGTCCTGGACTTTTTTCAGTCCCTGAAACCTTTTATGCGTAAATATGTTGCGAGTTGCTGTTAACTAGTGTATTGTAGGGAAAAGTCTCGGTAATAGGCCAGCTTGCAACTGATGTGGGAAAAAGACTGTACTTTGCGGCGTAAACTCTCTAGAAACCGTTTCCTCCTCTATTTCATACCCGGTGGTGCTCAAACTATTTTGTGCATTAGTCTCTCTGAGCGAGTCTTTCCTTTGCTAAACCACAACAGAAGGGAATAAAGAGAACATATGTTGTTGTTGCAGTCACTTGGCTTGAACTTGGCTGTCCCTACATATATTTTATAATTGTACGTAGTTTATAATTTCAAACTTTCTCCACACCCCTCGCCCACCTAAAAAGAACAACTCAAAAATGAGATGTAGATAATAGTTTGTGTATGTTGTCCGTCTGCATGCATGCTTCGGCACAAAAAAGGAGTTAAATATGTCATTTCAGATTTTTTTTGTTTTATGTACGTTGTTGTCTTTCATAGATCGTTTTTTACTGATTACTTGACTGCCTGGCTGCCTGCCTGTTCGACGAGATCTACTGCTGGCTGCTGAATGACTTGTTGCGGTTATTGCCGGTTCTCGCTCTGTCTCTCTTAATTTATGACATAAAACATGTTGGGTGTAAATGATTGATTTATGTAGTTTAATTATACACAATGTGTTAACTTTAACACAAATATTGTTTATAATAAATTAACATATAAAATACAGAGTAACTGGCTAAAGAAGAAGGAAACGAAAAAACGGGTGGTTCGAAGGCACACAAGGGGGGAATCCGGTCAAAGTTGTATGGGTAGTAGTAGTTGGTGATTTGTGGCATTTTTAATTTTTATTTTCTAGTTTTTCTTATTTTAATGGACATTAGTATAAGGTGATATCTAGCCACTTAAAAATGCGGTTGTCGAGACGATAAGAAATCGATCGTTTGGCGACTAGGGGCAGAAATGGCTTTTGATCTTTTGGGTGTCTTTGAGTTTTTTTAGGCCATTTGTCGAACATAAATTTATTTATATGCTAATCATAATTGCTGGTGATATAAAAATGTTGTGCTTGTTGCAACATGATTGTTGGTTTTTTATGTTTTTGTATAATTATCTCTGGAACAGTGAATTGATGAAGTCTTCTGCATATTATTGAGTTAGCTCTATAAAAGTTTTAATAGTCATTCGAAGGGCTCTCTTCAGGGCACATTGGAACATACTTTTACCTTGAACCCAATCTTAATCGTGGAATAAGCCTCAGGATGTTTATTGGTAGGAACCCTTTCAATGCATCCCAGGACTGAAATATGAAAATGTGACACTTTATTTTTACTGAAACTGCCAATTCACCTCCTGTCCCACTGTTTTTGGTTTTTGTCCATTAACACGTTTTCCACTCAATCTTAATTATATGTTTCGTTAGTTTTAACAACACTTTAAGCTAACCCGTTTACTTAGTTGACGTTTTATTGTCAAGTCGATTTTTCATACAACACTTTTCTTAGATCAAAAAGCTCATGTAAGTATTTCATACATATTTAGTTTTTCACCTACTCTAACCTGTGTCTGTGTATGTCTCTGATCTAAACACCACTTGTTGTTGTTTTTGTTGCTTTTTCTTGAGTATGTGTGACATTTTAATTGCTGTAATTAATGAACGTTTAAACATTATTTCATTTCAATTAAATACTTTGTATCTTGGTGTGCGTACGTCTGTCACTACAGGTTTGAATTTTAATTTTGCTGCTGCTGCTGTTCAAATTACCTACCTTTCTGATCAGAAGGTGATAAATTGTGAAGCTGTTGTTAATTCCTTTTTTAAAATGTCTTTAAGCCATAAAACAATTAAAGTGCATTTTATTTACAATGTAATTGCTGTTCAGCAATTCAAAGTGAATTTATCCTCAGGTTTTGGTGAATTAATTAAAACAAATATTTAAATCATGCCTTAGATTGAAATTATTTTTGTTTTTACAGGGTTTTATTTTTTGTGTTTTCAAGGAAGAACCTGAGAGCTTTCCAGTTATAAATTCTTTTCAAGTCTAATAAAAAGGAGGCATGAAGGTTAATTGTCTTCCTGTTGTCCCTCTTCTTGTTAGGAACTGAACATTATAGTTATCAGTTATTATTGTTGATTGAAATTTCTATTAATCGTAATTTATAGGATACAGCGATCTTCATCAACTTTAACGGGGCAGGGTATGGGACTTTGAATAATGAAAGAGCTAAGATTGGCCTACATCTTGAAAGAGGGAAACCCTTCCTTTCTATTGAAGACAATGAAAATGTTATTGAATATTGAAATTAACTAAAACTAAAATGCGATAGGCAGGCGAAATAGGCGGAATAAAGTTACGGTGCAGGGCCTAAATAACCCAGTACCATCGAAATGATTTGGTAAGACCACAAACCATGTGTCGTCGAGATCAAGTGATTATGATCCCGCTGTTTTAAGTGTGGATGCCGTGGCACCTACAGCTGTACCTGCTACAAATGCATAAAACAATAATGATATGATAGTTGACGAACCGAGATCTTTAAAAACAATAAAGGCCAAGATGGGTGTAAACCAGTCTACGATGGAAAGGACTCAATCTTCTCAATCGAGCAGAATCGTGATACGATTCCAGATGGAATGATAATAAGCTAAACCTTCACTGATGACATGCTTATCACTCCCAAATCTACTAGGCAGATAGTAAAATGGACGAAGGGAGCATGGACTCGGATGCTCAACTGGCAACAAGCCCAGTCCCAGCTGGTCCTACATATATCGGCACATGGAGGTAAAAAATGCCAAAGGCAGGATTCAACAGGATCATTGACTGATGATGGGGAATCCAAGGAGGCTCCAACAATATTCAATTTCCCCAACGACAGAACTGCCAGAGAAGTTAAAGAAACGAAGCACAATAAACGCGCTGTGACGTATCTGAGCAAATTCGTGGGACTAGACGCGAATTTGCATACTGAGAAGGAAATCTTCTTCATCAGAACCAAGTCAAGGTACTTAAGGAAGTTCTGGAAAACCTGCCCTCATATACCCCGACGCACAGTGTCACGACCGTGGCCAAAAATGGTAAAAACTAAATACTTCGTTGAACAAATTTATTGATGGGGAGTGATAGAAAACATATTAATTAAGAAAAATCTGAATTTTGGTACTGATACGTGAAGTAGTTTTTGCTATATGAGGATTTAAATCCGACAATTTTAGTTAATACGTATTTTTGTGTGTTTTTTTTCTAAAATTAATAAATTATATTATGCGTTAATATTTAAAATTTAAAAGTTACGGTCGCTGCAAAATTGGTTCCTAAGTTCTCTTGGGATGTAATAAATTTGGCTACACCTTTGTTTGCATGTAAATATTAATCATATGGTGTTTACATTTACCCAAACATGTATTACTAAGTTTATTAATTTTCTGAAGCAAATTTTAAATTGAGTGGAGTGGGATATTTTTTGCTGTATGAGTAGTAAAAAGTGAGTACTTCAAATATATAAAGGTCCCAGCTGCAGAGGTTTGCAGACGAATATGTCACTTCTCTTTTTCAGCGACCACTTTTAACAAATCGTTTTGCGGTGTTGGCTATAGCCCGAAAACGAATGAACCGATCATCATATATTTTTGTGGGCTTATTAAGTACCTAATAGTCTTGCTTTAAAACGAGAGAATTTTTAAAAATATGAATTTTTAAAAAAATAGTGAACAGCGAAAATCAAAATTCGATTTTTTACAAAAAATTGACCGTTTTTTGACCACTAATCGTCAAACATTTTTTTAAAGGAAATTTCTCATATATAAAGACAAGAGTTTGATATATTCAATATGCTCACAAAGAAAATGAAGACTAAACACCAAATTTCAGTCATATCGGGTGGATATTGAGGCCACAACACTCAAAACACCGAAAATGAGGAGGCACGGTTCTATGGGGGCTATAGGAAGACGAGGACCTATACCGACATATTTCTGGTGGAAGGTTATAAGTCCCCCAACGGAGACTTAATACCAATTTTCAGCCATTTCGGTGTGATAATCAGGCTAAAACCTCCAAAATACCGAAAATCGGGAGGTACCGTCCTATGGGGGCTATATGAAGGCGTGGACCTATGCAGACAAATTTCATGGTGAAGGTATAATGCCCCCTGCGAAGATTAAACACCAAATTTCAGCAATTTAGGTGTAATAATGAGGCTAAAATCTTCAAAATACCGATAATCGGGAGGTACCGTTATATGGGAGCTATATCAAAACGTGGACCTAAGCCCACAATTCTCTGTTGGAATGTTTAATACCTCTGCCGAAGACTAACCACAAAATTTGAATACTTTCGGTTGGTCATTGTGTCTTAAACATTCAAAATACCGAAAATCGGGAGGTACGATTCTATGGGGGCTATATCAAAACGTGGACCGACCAACCCAAATTTTTGTCCTGAAGATTGTAAGTCAATGATAGGTACGTGTACCAAAATTGATGCACCTACGACAACTTCTTCTATTTTTGGCCACAGTTAATATGAACTCGCGACATAGTGCGACGCGATCTTCAAGTGGAATATCTTACAACCAGCCCTTGCAGTTGTTCAAATCAAAGCTCCTAAAGAGGCCGTGGCGGAAAGCAAACAAGTGGAGGTGACAAAACCTACTGCTCAAAGCAAAAATGTGGAGTCAATCTCTACTCCGAAGCCGAACTCAACCCAGAAGAGAATGAAGAATTTACACCTAAACCAAATGACATCCATAAAGTCGACCATTTTGCGAAGAGGTCTGACTCTAAGCCCAACTCAAAGCCGGAAGGCAAGGGCAAAGAGGAGGAAAAACGGAACCAAAAGCCTCCACAGGCTGCAAAGAAGCTAAGGTGACAGAACCAACTGAGAAACTATCATGTTCTAGGAAGACGAAAAAAGCTTCACAGCAAAAAGGTTTGAAACAGGTCCGATCTTCAGAAGACCCATAGCTCTCGCCCATGAATACGAAGACTTCTTAGGTGATAAACCATCGACCTTCTACGCAGATAGCATCCATATAACGGTACCTCCCGTTATTGCGGATTTAACCTAAATTTTTGACCGAACTATCTGTTATTTTGCATTTGCATTCCCAGGGGTCACAAAACTTCTCCATACAATTTTCCAAAATAGTAATATATTTTGGCATAGGCTTAATATAACGGTACCTCTCGTTTTTCGGTGTTTTGAAAAGTTTAGCTACATTTTGTTTGACCGAACTCCCTGTAATATGACATTTGATATTTGCAGTGGTCACATCTCACTTCTCCATTAAAATTTTTCGACATAGGTCCATGAGCCCCATATAAAGATACCTCTCAATTTTCGATATTTTAAGGTTTTTACCTAGATTTTCGTCATTTGAGGTTACTAGCAGTCACGAAACTTTTCTATCAAAAATGGTCAATATAGATCCATGTTTTGGTTAACGTCTATATAAACGTACCTCCCGATTTTCGGTATTTTGAGGATTTTAGCTACATTTGATGACCGAACTACCTGTTGTTAGGCATTTGAGTTTCTCAGTGATCACAAAACGTCTCCGTCAAAAAATGTGTGTGAATAAGTCCACACTTTGATATAACCCCATATAAAAGCACCTCCCGATTTAAGACATTGTTAGATAAAGGTTCTCTAACCTTATCAATGCATTTGAACATGAAACTGGCTATTCCATTTAAGTTCAGAATATTTTATGGCTGAACTTAACAAATTTTTAATTGTTCGATATAGAATGTGCTTTAAATAATGTAAAACTTGAATCCACCCTTACCGTTCTCAGCTACACAAAAATTTCCTCCATTCCAGCGGAATGGATTGATATGATGCAGAAAAGCAGGATCATCAACAGAAACAAAAAGAGAGGTACTCACTCACCCCTATTCTTTCTTCTTGTGGTTTGAAACTAAATTGGGGGCTTATAGTGATGATATACCTGTACAGATAAGTGGGAAATGGTTGCCAACCTTGTCTAACCTTATGCAAGGTGCTCTGTTACAACTGTCAAGTTGGATACCTGACAATTGTCTTGGTGTGAATCCGGAGAAGAAGGAGCTAGTAATATTCAACAGGAAACGCAAACTTTCCGATTTCCAATAACCAGTTTTGGGTGGAGTTGCATTATAACTTTCTCCTGAAGCTAAACACTTTGGTACATTCCTGGTCCATCGCTTGACATGGAAAAGTAATATGGAGGAGTGGACAATGAAAATTCTTATTGCACCCTACAAGAACTACACAGGCCTCATGTAGCCATGTATCTGCCCATTTTAACATATGGCGTATTTGGGTAAAAGGCACTGCTGTCAAGGTTATCAAGCTTTCAGACTTCTGCGTACATTCTGATAACCAAAGCAATCAAGACTGATTTGAATGTGATCCTGGATCTCCAAACTGTGGCTATCCTGGAGTCAGTATTGCGGCGACTATTGCAGTCTAGACATGCATGTATAGGTCTTAAGGTTAATAGATGTTGTTGTTGTAACAGTGTTTATTATTAAGTTTGTATGTTCGTTCTTCTGTCCAATCTGGCTCTGGGTCTACCTCCAGTTCAAAGAAAGTGGCTGCTTCGATGGGATGCCACATACTGGGCATATGTCTTGCACGGCGCGGTCGATTTCCGCCCAATAAGAATTTAGGCGACTGCACTATCCCGAGCGTAGCTAAGCCAAAACTACTCTGGTTTGTCGTGGCAGCTGACGCTCCTCAGCTGCGATAGATGGGGGATGTACTCCGAGGACTTTATTCACACTATATCTGCATCCGTGTGAATACTATTTAAACCCACTTGATATGCCTGTTGATCTAGGTGCTCACTCCTATATTGTTGGACCTCCCTCTCTAGAGCATGAATATCCTTCCTGATATGCTTCAATGTGTCGGGCCTAGCCAGCAGATGGTGGTTGGGATGGTTCTCACGGTAAGACCCAAGCAAGTACTGCAACGAAAGCATCTCATTGTGTTGCTTTACTGGAAGAATCTTTGCCTCCTCATGTAGATGGTCCACTGAAGACTTGAGGAGACACCCTGTTGTTGTTCTCAGGGCGACATTCTGGCAGGTTTGATTTTTTTCCAATTCATATCACAAAAATCCGGGGACCAAACTGGAGCCGCATAGCTTACCACAGGCCGACCTATCGCGTTATATGTGGTCGACAAGTGTTGCCGGCTAGGGACTTGAGGACCTTGTTCCTGCCTTTCAGTTTATCGCAGATAGTTGTGGCGTGCGCACGGTTTGAAAGTAGTGTCGAATGTGACCCCTCAAATTTTGGGACAGTTTGTGATAGAAATTCTGTTACCGTCGACCACGACATTCAATTCTCTTCCAAACTGCGCTGTCATGTGGTGAACAGAGTGGCTGTAGATTTTGTGGCGGAAATCTGCATATTCTTCGCATGGAAAAAGGTGGTAAGATCGGTTAAATAGGAGTTCAGTCTCTCACAGATGTCATCAGAGAAGGTTCCTGACGCCAGGATCGTGCAATCATCCGCATACGTTACGATCTCGATACCGTTTGGAGGGGGCAGTATGCAGGAGAGGTAGAGGTTAAACAGTTCCGGAGATATCACCCAATCTTCTGGAACTCCCTGTTTCACTCTACGGGGTTTGGACTTCTTGTTCCTGAATTCCACGTACGACTGTCGTCCACACATATAGTTGTCTATCCAACATTTCAAGCTTGGCCGTGGGTTGTCTGCTCAATGTCCTCAAACAGCGTGGAGTGCCTGACTGTATCAAAGGCTTTTGATAAGTCGAGCTTAATAGACAGTCAGCTTGAATTTGGCGACAGTATTCGAACAATATACAAACATGGATCCAAGATGGAGGAAGGCACGGGAGCGAAAATCCATTGATAACACACTCATATAAACTTAAAGTCATTTAAGAAGATATTTTAGCTATCAGTACAGCAGTACATTTGCTAAGAGGATAGTGAGGCGTCTCTTAAGGTTCTCAAGTCATGGACTATAAATTCGAGAGATCTTTTTGATTGCAGAATGGATCTGCTGGACAAAATAATATAATGGGAAAATAATTAATAGATGAAGTAGATCGGTGTGCCTTTAAGTCGATCGATTTACCAATTGATGAATCTATGTGGCAATCTATGTGCTCCTACATCGGCAACCTTAGTGAGATCTACCTTGAGAAGGCGATGGTATTTAAAGCAATCCTTCTCTCACACTATAAGTAAGGGGTGGTGATCACTGTGGAACTTATTACGTGTCTCAGTAGGGTTCGATCTCTAACTCAAGATGGGATGACAGTGGCAACGACAACTGTAGATTATGTTGAGATGCAAAAGAAATAGAGACGATCGAGCGTCTATTTTGCAGGTACCCCTTGTTGCACACAACAAGACTCCTACTATGTGGCAGATACGAGACATATACTCTTACCTTCTTATCAAACATGGATCTCTTTACCCTTTTTAAATTTGCCAAAAATCTATCATGGCTTGACAAAAACACGAAGGTACTCCATTTATTTATGAATCTCTTTCTGTTCCAGAACAAACCACAGATCAACAACACAGCAATATCCTGGAAATAAAGTCATCTTCACTGTCAGTTCAACAAACAATAACCATTTTTATACCCTCAGCATTTATGCTAACGAGGATATATACACTTTCATAATGCCAAAATGTGCCACATTGAAATAATGGTTTTAGACCCCAAGTATGTCTGGACAAAATACGTTTCAGACAATTTGGAGTTGATTTAGACATGTCGTCTATCTGTCTGGGTGGATGGAGCGCACAATAACTTTCGAGCGGATAAACCGATTCGGTCCAAAGTTTGGTTTTGAATATTTTGTCCAGACTCAGTTAAAGTTCGAAGATGGGTAATATCGGTCCATTCCTTCCGGTACCTCCCACACAAAAGTTCGGAAAATTTCTGTGTACCATAACTCTTCATGGGAGCAACAGATTTGGGCGATGCTTTGCACATCGTGAAATTTCTACCAGACTTAGATGAGGTTCCAATATGGACTCAATCGGTCAATTCCTTCAGGTATCTCCCACACAAAATTTCGGAAAAGTTCAGTTTATGTTCTGCTCTCGAATCTTCTTGATTTTTGTTGTAACAACTTGTATTCACTGCCTCCATACGACGGTGCAAGGGGCAAGTCCATCCTTCGTGAGAAAATAGCCTAAATGGTGCAAAAAAAACCCTGGGTCACCGTCTGTAGTGGTTTGAGCGCCACTCTCGAAAGGGTCTGCCGATTCGTTCCAAAATTTGGCCTTCGTAATATTTTTCCCATACTTAAGTTTAAGTTCGAAGATAAGCCATATCGGACCACTTCCTCAGGTACTTAACGCAAAACTTCAAAAATTTTCGGAAAAATTGTGCGCACTATATCTCTTGAAGGGAGTGACGGACATGGTTTATACTTTACACATCCTACTATATATATCAGGTTCGAATATGGACTACATTTGTCATCACTTTGATTTTTGTTGAAACTACTTGAATTCGCTGCCTTAATTACGACGGTAAGAGTTTTTTCAGGGGCAAGCCCATACTTCTTGAAAAAAACAGCCCGAAAGGTGTAAAACTTAGTTGCAGTTCGAAGATGGGCAATACCGGTCCGGCACTTCCCTCCAATATTTAAAGAATATTCACTTAAATGGAATGTACGATATCTCTTGAACGGGGCAACCAACTTGGTCCAAACTTTGGATCTTCTTGTATTTTATCCAAATTGGCCTATATCGGTCCTCTCCTTAGTGCACCTCCCCCCCCCCCCCCCCAAAAGTTCCGCATTTGTGTCTAAGTGCAGTTTATGGCCTGTTCGAAGATCCTTTGGAAATGTATACCGATGCTGTTCGTTGTGATCCTGTTTACAGCTATATGATTCTTTCCGTGGACAAGTCTATGCTTCCTGGCATATTGGTCCAAAAGTTATACGATGACCCACTGAAATGAATAGTGGACGCGATATCTATCGAAAAGATATGACTCTAAAAATAAGATCCACTCCCATAACACTTCCACAACACTTTTGAACTTTAAAACTAATCCACATTTTTGTCGGCAGGTTCAATTGTCTAAAAAGGATGGGCATAACGAACCACGGCTACGGCTGAATCGGTCACTGTATTATTAGGCGATGCGAATCTTTAAACCGGATTCCTTACAAAGTATGTGCAGTCGGCGGATGTACTCGGAGACTTCAAACCTGGTCTTCAGATTTATTCCTGTGGATGAGAGAATTGCCACAATCAGTATAAAAGGTTATTTAACATCAGCCTCATCTGCGTCCAAGCCCCGACCGAAGATGAACAAGTAAAAAGGTATCAGTCGGCTTTGCCGACAGAGATATACCCTCAGCCTATGTGAATTGAAACTTTCATCTACGGACAGATCGAATGTATTTACAGTCTTTTCAGAATTGTGTGGCCCTTTTTGGACATTTGAACTTGCCTACAAAAATGTGGATTAGGATTTAAGATCAAAAGTGTTGCGAAGGAGGTACTTAAAGGAATGGACCGACATAGCCCATTATGGATGTGAATCTTATTTTTGGAGTCATATTTTTTTCGATAGATATCGCACCCACTAGTCATTTCAGTGGGTCATCGTATACATTTTGCACCAGTATGGCAGGAGGCATGAACTTGTCCACGGAAAACGCAATATCGCACACTAGACACATTTGTTGAACTTTTGTCGGGGAGATTCCTTAAGGTATCTTAACTGTGCAGTTTAGGGAGATCGATATCGGTCATTTTAGAAGTTAAACTTAATTTGGACAAAATATTACGAAGGCTAAATTTTGGACCGAATCGGCAGATCCGTTCGAGAGTTATCTTGCGCTCCAACCACTACACACGGTGTCATAGGGTTTTTTTGCACCTTTCAGGCTATTTTCTCAGGAAGTATGGACTTGCCCCAGATGAAACTTCTACCGTCGTATGGGGGGCGGTAATACAAGTTGCTACAACAAAAATCGAAGTGATTCCAGAGCAGCTCATAAACTGAACTCTTCCGAAATTTTGTGTGGGAGGTACCCGAAGGAGTGGACCGATTGAGTCCATATTGGGAACTCATCTAAGTCTGGTAGAAATATCACGATGTGCAAAGTATGGACCAAATTGGTTACTTCCTTCAAGAAATATAGTGCGCACAAATTTTCCGAACATATTAGAACTTATGTGGGGGTAGTGCCGGAAGGAGTGGACCGATATAACCCCTCTTCAAACTTAAACTAGGTTTGGACAAAATATTACGAAATCCAAATTTTGGACCGAGGCGTTTGATCCGTTCGAGAGTTTTCGGGAGCTCCAACTAGCCAGCCAGACGGGCGGACATGGCTAAATTAATTCCAAATTGTCTGAAACGGATTTCGTCCAAGCATACTTGGGGCTAAAGCCATTATATCGATGAGGCACATTTTGCCCCTATGAAAGTGTATGTGGTAATTTCAAATTTCCTTTCCATTGGAAAAAAAATTAATTTTTTTGGGAGCACATCCGCGTTTTTTGGTACTTAGGTTAAGAAAAAAATTGTGGTTTCAAATACATATGTTCGCGTTCACAAAATTGTTGTTCCCTTATAAAGAAAAAATATTTAAAAATTCCCTTTGGGTTTTAATAAGAAAATATATGTATAAATCGTTAACAGAATGTTATGTCTATCCGCTGATATTAAAATATTTCTAAACTTGTTTTTATTTTCGCGGAAAATCAACAAATAATGAAGAAATCTTGGAGTAAATTTTATTTATTCCAACTCAGAGCCCGTAAAAATCTCTAAAAAAAATTAATTAAAAATACGTACAGAATCTAGACAACGCACAGTGCGAAATTTGGGAAGTTTAGTGGAACTTTAAGGGATTTTCAAAGTACATGAAATTAATTAAACTTTTATTGAAATCGTTAGCTAAGTACTCCACTGCAAATGGTCCATACTCAGTTTGCCGATTTACTTCACGAAACGACAAAAATGCACTTAAAGTTGCACTTTTGTTTATTATTATTATTTTTTTTTTTTTTTTTGTAAGAAATATATTTTTGATTCATTAAAAAATGGAGGCGCGGACAAATGGTAAGTCAGTATGCCATGATTTATTTTTCTTAATATTTTACAAAACAATTATGATATTTTACACTTAAAAAAATGCAAAAAACCCTTATTGTTTTCGTGCAATTTTAGTCGGAAAGAAGTGATTTTTTGAAGTTTTCAAAATTATAATTTTTTACTTTCCGTGGACATTTCAAAAGTGAGTTCCGTACATTCACGTGTTAAGGTATATATAATCCGAGAGATTGGATTCTCCTCTGTTCGCAAAGCTATAAAACTAGTGCGGTATCGCGCGGTCTTTGGAGATATTCAAGATTTTCTAAAAAGACTTCGGGAATTCGGATCCAAAAGTGGAAGGTAAACGCCACAATGAACGCCATTGTTGACTGTGTTTTGAAGAAATGGACTCACTAATTCTAACAATGATAATTTCTGTAAAATTAAGAAACCTCTCGCAATTTTTCATAGTTTTGACCTCTAAATATTGGTAATTTACATATAGGGCAACATTTTTAGATGCTGCGGTGCAAATACCAAAATACGTTAAAAATTGTAATGCAGTGCAGAGCTGAACTTGATCTGAAAGACATTATTAACAAAATTAATGGAGCATACCTGCTGAATGGACCAATAAACATTATAGATACAAATGAAAACAGAAAATATTGACATTTTACTCCTTAATGTGTAGGGTTGTGGGGCTTCACCCAGAAGTGAACCTATGTTGACAGCTTTTGTGTGAGGAGGTTTTTTATTCGGTAACATCTTAAAACTTACATTTGCATCAAAATGGGCTGCAATTTTTGTCTTTAACCTTTAAAATACCCAATATGAGGGAACCCGGCATGTGGGGCATATTCCAAAACGCGAACATATATTGAAAATATTTTGTACATAAGTTTTCTATCCGCTGAAAACTCAATATACCAATTTGCATCAAAATCGATTGAAAATGAATGTAAAACGTAAAAACGGCAGCCACCGTTACATGAGCGCTACAGGAAACCGCGGGTCTATGTGGCCCAATTTGAGTCCCACACTGTCCACTAACACTGTGCAACATTTTTAAGGTGATCTTGTGCAAACAATTCGAACTGAGGATTTTTTGAAAGTACAGACCCAAACGACGAGAAACCCTAGTTGGGTTTTGTTGTGTCAGATCCAGCTCGGATTTTATGGCCCCATCTAAACATGGTTAAATATTGAGTTTTTAAAGAAATTCGGGATTATATCTCTGAAACCAATGCGAATCTTCTTCTGACCTCTGAAGCAAATTTGTAGATAAGGACAAGAATAAAATATTTGGAGAAAAAATGAACTCGAAAAACTACATTTATTGCCTCAATTTTCAAAATATATGCAAGAATACCACAATTTTTATACATTTCGCACCGTATTTCCAAAACCGTTAATTTTTTCTGAATATTTTCTTTTGGAAAAATATTCCCTGGAATGTAATACACAACTCTTCAGAACATGTCATTGTTGTAAAATGCCTCTATCCCGTTGTTTTCAGTACATTTTTCAACGACGATTTAATAAAAATGTCAATAAAGTAGTGAAATCTGAAATGCGAGAATAAATTGTTGGTGTGAACTGTGTTTGAAATACGTGTTGTAAAAGATATGATGCAAAATACCGCTGAAACAACATGAAATAAGCGTTTTAGAGTTTCAGAATGTTCTAAAGAATTGTTGAGAACTTTATTTGGAAGATTTCTGCAAAAGGTTACATGGTTCAACTCCCAATAGTTTAGCCGATACTGACCAGAATTTCACCAATTATGTAAAATTTTCTATATATTAAAGATTTTGAAGCCCTAGATGCAGTTTTTCTTATGTGGTTTCTTCAGAAGATAAGTTCTACTAGTTTAGGGCTACAATATTGCTAAAGACAGCACGGCCAAATTCTTATTCGTTTCTGAGATAAAGGCCTGATAAATGCAAAAAAGTGTAGATTTAGCCCGGTTTAGATGAGGCCATAAAATCGGAACTGGATCTGACAGGACAAAACCCAACCAGGGTTTTTGTAGTCTAAATATGTACTTTCAAAAAATCCATACTAGAAGTTGTTTGCATTTTCAGTGTTGCACAGTGTAATATAAGAAACATTTGTGAAAAGTTTTAGGAATCTACACCTTTCCTTTAAAAGTTATTAGTAAAATTCCGCTAAAGTGCTCATATTTTGCACCGTGCAACGCGTAGAAAAATGTGAAACAAAAATTATAAAGATTGGGTTTATAACTTGCATACTACAGCAAAAACAAAGGACGAAGATTTATTATTGGAAATTATTTCAAAAATATATTTTTTGGTGTAATAAGAAAATCTTAAGAAAATTTGTTGGGAGTTATACTACTATTTCGCTAAATTTCCATACAAATCTGAAGAATTTTGCTAAAACTTCTATAAGGAAAATAGTTTGTCATCGTGAAAGTATATTTGCTTTCTGTGATAAGCAATAGAATTATGAAGTAGAGAGTAATATTGAAATTACAATCAAAGAAAAAACATAGAAGTTAAAAACCGTATAATTCGCGAATCCGTTTAAATCAGTTGAGGTGCATGTGCTTTTCGGATACAAGGAGTCCATGTCTATCAATATGCATGGATTTTCCCATGTTTCATTCAGCGGCGAAAGTGTGGCATCAGTTGCATCTTACTATTCAAAAAAAAATTACGCGATGTGCATATGATTGATTATAAGGTGCATCCGATTTCAATGGCCGCCTATTAAAAATACGTCAATATAAACTATTTTAGACAGATTCGTCAAGAACTGCGGATGTGCCACCACATTCTATTTTGGGATAAATAGGGATATTACTACCGAATCTTTGTATTTTGTGACACATTTATGTAAAAATTACATTTATGTAAAAATAATCAAAGAAAATCGAGGTTCAATTCCTGGAATTGTCAAAATATATTTTTGCAGATTTTCCTTCTTTCAAGGTATCTTTATCCGGCGTTTTAGTGGATGGATTCGAACGCGGAATGGCTTATTAGATCTGGCACGTAAAAAAACTAAAATCACGCGGGGTTAAGGGGTACCTGTACGACAGTTGTAATTTTTTAAGCCAAAAAATAAGTTTTTTTTCAGAAAATTTACGACCCAAATTTTCGCCTGTGGACTCCTATTACTAGGAAGCTGTACGGAGCACACTTATGAGATATACATCGAACGACGTGGAATCGCGAGTTCTAAAATCCTATAACTAGTTTGGATTATTATCTAGTTACACCCTCTAACTATAAGAAAAATTCGAAAAAACACTGAAATCAAAAAAAATGTCAGCATCGATTTTAGGGGAATGCAGTGTATACATATATCGAAAAGTCATACACTAGAACCATGTTGCCCAAGGGGTATTTTCAAATACTGACTTAAAGAAATCTCAAACATTTGTTGCAATAATAGCAATGCAGAGAAAAAGTTATTCCTAAATATTTGCGACCTCGAAAGATCTGCAGTTTCACACAAATTTAGGAATAACTTTTTTCTCTGCATTTGTCTCAAAATTTAATGTGTCACTGGTTTACTACACGGTTGTGTATTTAACCAGAGAATTGTTAACTTGTTGTTGGCAATAAACACAATTTGACTATGTTATTAATCCGTTTGAGTGTATAATCAAGTTATTAACAGCGTTAACAAACAAAACATTCAAAAACCACCTCCCTCAACATTTCGAATTACAAATATTTACATTAAAGTGTTCATGTCGGGTTTTAAACGAACATGCACAGCAATAAATCAAACAAACATTTTGACACTCTGATTATAGATATGTCACTACGGGCGCAAAACCTTTAATGGTGTGTTTTCCCGTCGTTCGTTTTTTTATTTGGAAAACCAAACTAATAGACTACAACAATGATTATTATTATTATTTATTTATGCATAAATTTATCTTAAATCTAATGTTTGTTTGAACATTTGTCATGTAGAAAAAGCTAAAAAAACGTGGTATTTTACAGGTAAAACTTTGGTATTGTATGCAATATTTTAGGCAGGAAATCTTAGCTTATGGATGCACAAACTTAAAATCGGTATAACAAATCATTTGTAGCTATGTATATGGCCACAGTGTCAATGTAGTCTTGTCGAATTGACAGTTATTTATTAAAATATAACTGGGATATCTTTTTTGATTTTGGGGGTTTGGCTATGTTTTGCATTGTTCGATTTTGGTTTTGCTGCCGTTTGTTTTGTCTTTTTTAATAAATTTATTAGGGTTTCAAAAATTAAACAGCCATAACAATGGGCTCATAAATTTCCTATTGCTTGTCATTGTGTAACTAGAATTGTTTATGTGCAATAATTTTTTGTTTTTAGGAAAGACTATGAAGATTTTCAGGTATTTCCATAATATTTTATGTTTTTTTTATTTCCTCAAGATTATTTTAAAACACTAATACATAAATTGCATAATTTCATATTTATGATCTCATTGAAAATAATATATGGTTAATTTGTTAATTAAATTAAAAATGAAAACTTGACCATCGGAATGATAACAAAGTCGCCATCGAATGATGGGGGTCAACAAAATTTTTATTACACATAAAATTGTCCAACTGTGAAGATTTATAAAAGCTTTTTAATGGATTTTATGGCTTCTATTAAAAATAGCCAAAAACACCAACCGACGCGAATACATTATATAAAGTGTTTCTGCATAATTCATAAATAAATATAAAGCACACACACACACTCGCACTCACGCATATTTGAATGTTTGTACAATATTTGTGGCAGCAGCTGAAGGCAGTTTGTCTGTTGTTAGAGCCAGTGACCACTAAAACACACCATAATTTATTTTGTATAATTAAAAACATAAAATAACAAAAACATGAATAATTTTTTTAATATGTTTGTTGATATACTTATGTATGTTATACATATGTATATCCGTACGCAACAAAAATTATATGTTTTTCGTATATTTTATTTGGCCACGGAGTGAATCACAGTGGCTATCATGAGCTGAACTGAAAAATAATATTTAGCGAAGTCACTGGTGGTGGTTATTCATCTCATCGAGCATATCAGATGGTAGGGTCTAGAGAAATAATTATTTTGGAAAGTTAACTGGAACTAGGCCTTATATGCTTTCACGGCGCCTTCAGAGATAATAAAATATGAGTTTAATATCTCCTATAAGATGCGTATCACCCTTGTCCAACACATAATATTCTTGGCTCACGACATTTTAATACCAAATATAAAGGAAAAGTGCCTTTGGACATATGGACGATTCAAGTAGAGAACATTGAGTTATTACATTTCCTTCTCAGTGCTTATGTTCGGCAATCAATTTATTAAAATGTACGTTTTGCTGTAAAGAAAAACTTAATTTGTATCACGAAAACACTATTTGCACAAAATTGTCCGCTCTATAGAAAGTAGCCAAAATAGAACTGGTGTATCTGATCTTGACCATATGCCAGGAGCACATGGTACGGCGGGAGAGCAAGGTAAGATCACAACAAGCAACAATGTAGTCAAGATCAAAACGAATTTGGGAGAACGTTATGATGAGACGAAAGTAGGTTAAATCAATATATATCAACCAAAAAGAAAAAGAAAGAAATACATCGGAATGGAGAAGCATTAGGCCGAAAATCAATCTCAGGGCCTCCGGGTCTATGTACCGGATTGACTCATAGGAATTCAACCAGGCGCTCTCACTTCAACAAATGTATCTCTCAATGTCAAATCCAAGACTTTTTATCCGTGCCGGGATATTGATGAATCCCAGGCGATAAATCGGTTCCATTTGCCAGGTTCGCATCCACTACCCAGCAACGTTGGTGCGATGTAATGGTTGTACTGAATGGGTGCACTTCCGAGCCTGCTCCAGTCTTATCTGTCGCCAGATTCATCGTCTTCGTCGCATATGTTCTTCAACATATCAAATGAACCATTCCTGCAATTCAACTGTAATTGTAACTGTATCCCCAACATAGACAGTGAGATTGTATAGTTTATGAGTAGGTCGGAATTTTGATCGGATCCTCACGAAATTTTGGGGGTTGATGGCGGTCTCACAGAGAAAGAAGCCTACGACGCGTTTCAACAAAAATGCGTTTCAACAAAATTGACCTGTATTAACGAAGACATTCATAGCAAAGGCGCTAAGCTACCCAATTTTAATATTTTGAAATTTACCAATCAAAAGCTTAGAAACTAGGGTAGTGGTGTAGGGTATCAGTCGGCCCCGACCCGACTATATATTTTGATTTTCTTTGGCCGCGAAGTGAAGCACAGTGGTAGGGAATTTGTCAAATAGTAAGTATACTTGTAAATATTAAAAAACAAATTAAAACAAGTAAAAAAGTATCAGTCGGCTTTGCCGACAGAGATATACCCTCAGCCTGTGCAAATTGAAACACTTTTTTCACAAAAAACTTATGTATTTAGGGGGTTTCAAAATTTTGGTCGTATGAACCGACAAAAATGTTGATTAGGATTAAAGTTCAAAAATTTTGCGCAAAAGGTACTTAAAGGAATGGACCGACATTGACCATGGGGGTGCCATAGGGGGTTTTTACACCCATCGGGCTGTTTTCTCAAGAAGTATGGACTTGCCCCTGAAACAACTTTTACCATCGTAATTGAGGCAGCGAATGTAAGTTGCTTCAACAAAAATCAAAGCGATTCAATAGCAGGTTTTAAAGTGAACTTATGCTAAATTTTGTGTGGGAGGTACGGGATGTAGTGGACAAATATAGTCCATATTCGAACCTGATCTATATCTGGTAGATATTATGAGAATGTGGTCCACATCGGTCACTCCCATCAAGAGTTATCGTGCGCACAATTTTTCCGAATATTTTCGAACTTTTGTGGGGTAGGTACCTGAAGGAGTGGACCGATATGGCTTATCTACAAACTTAAAGTAAGTTTGGAAACAATATTACGAAGACCAAATTTTGCCCGGAATCGGCATTTCCGTTCGAGAATTATCTGGCGCTTCCACCCATAAACATGGTGTCATAGGGTTTGTTTTTCAACTTTCAGGCTATTTTTTATGGACTTGCCCCTGAGGAAACGTGTACCTTCGTATAGGGGACAGTGAATACAAGATGTTACAACAAAAACCAAGGCGATTCGAGAGCAGGTCCTAAACTGAACTTTTCCGAAATTTTGTGTGGAGGTACTCGAAGGAGTTTAGCGATTGAGTCCATATTGGAACCTCATCTAAGTCTGGTATAAATTTCATAATGTGCAAAGTATGGACCAAATCGGTTACTCCCTTCAAGAGTTATCGTACGCACAAATTTTCCGAACATTTTCGAACTTTTGTGGGGGAGGTACCGGAAGGAGTGGACCGATATAATCCATCTTTGAACTTGAACTAAGTTTGGACAAAATATTACGAAAGCCAAATTTTGGACCAAATCGGCAGATCCGTTCGAGAGTTATCTTGCGCTCCAACCACTACAGACGGTGTCATAGGGTTTTTTGTAACTTTCAGGCTATTTTCTCAGGAAGTATGGACTTGCCCCTAATGAAACTTACAGCGTCGTATAGAGGACAGCGAATACAACTTGCGTAAACAAAAATCAAAGCGATTCGAGACCAGGTCCTAAACTGAACTTTTCCGAAATTTTGTGTGGGAGGTACCCGAAGGAGTGGATCGATTGAGTCCATATTGGAACCTCATCTAAGTTTGGTAGAAATTACACGATGTGCAAGGTATGGACCAAATCGGTTATTCCCTACAAGAGTTATCGTGCGCACAAGTTTTGCGACAATTTTTGAACATTTGTGGGGGAGGTACCTGAAGGAGTGGACCTATATGGCCCATCTTCGAACTTAAATCGAATCTGGACAAAATATTTCGATACCCAAAATTTGAACCGAATCGATTGATCCGTTCGAGAGTTATCGTGCGCACCAGCCAGCCAGACAGACAGACAGACGGACGGACAGACAGACAGACGGACGGACATTGCTAGATCTACTCAAAATTGTCTGAAACGGATATCGTACAAACATACTTGGGGTCTAAAACCATTATTTCGATGAGGCACATTTTTGGTCGTATCAAAGTGTAAATACCCTCTTTAGCCTAAAGGCTGGGGGTATAAATATAGTAACAATAGTTTCTTGAAACTAATTTATTTAGTCGGGAACCACACATTTCATTTCATTAAACAACTTAATAACATTTTGTGTTTCTAGATCAAGTTCCACAGTAGAGTAAAATCGTGAAATTGATGTAGTGGAGAATTCGATCTAAGAACGCCTAATTTCATGAAATTTAATAAAATTCTCGCTAGTGGCGTCTATGGCTTATGGAAGCGAACTTCGAGTTTCTAAATGCATGTTATTGCCACTTGTACCTGTTTTAATATATGTACTAGAGTGGTTTTAAAAATCGATGTCCAATTTTTATGCGGCACCCTCCTAAAACGTTTAGTTTTGTTAAAAATTAAGATTGACAGAGCTTGAGCTCAATCGGAGTATGTTAACACGTGCCACTGGTGCCTCAAAGTTTCCATGGGCCCTTTATATAGCCAAAATTAAAATCTGTCCCGATTTTCAAAAATTTTTGTGGGATTACTTGTTTAGCAACTGTAAACTGTTTTCATCGATTGGACAATAAATGTGATCTGTAAAGTGAAAATTCGCCAATACAAATTAAAATTAAAATTGGTCCCCATTTTATAGGGCCAAAGGCCAAAAGAATTGTTCGCCCCCGCAGCCTTTGATTTCTATATTTCCGCGTACTGATATTTTTCCTTAAAAACGGTTTAGAAAACGGTTTTTTTGTTGTAGAACTGCAACTAACAAAGTTTTCAGAAGCGAATTAATTTAATTTGATTGACAACTCTATAAGCTTTGAACGGTATACATATAAGTTTAATCGGTTACATAAAACCGGTTCAAAAATCGGTTTTAATGTCGGAATATCCGGTTCCAAAATTGAGATAACCCGATCTATCCTCCAAGAAAAATTGTTATTAACGTGTTCACCATTACAATAGCTATTTGTGGTAAGTATTTCAGAAGCACCCCAGATGTCTACATAAGCAATAACCAATGGTTATGTTTACGTATCAATAAATAACCAATGACGAATATACAGAAAAACAAAACATAGTTTATTTCTGAACCAAAACAGATTAAATGTCAAAAAGGACAATGAAAACGGGACAAAATCGATTAGTTGTCAAAGAGAACCGTACCTAAAATCTTCTGAGCAACATTTTCGTAGAATATTTGGATGCTGAAAAATCTCATCTTGTGGTACTTTCACTACGGTTCAAGAAATAAAGGACGAAAAGGACATGAAAGGAATTGAGTTAGAAGAATGAAATGTTCTACAAAAAGATTCGCCAATCGATTTGGCTGAAAACATGTCACCTCAAAAGGAAGCTACAGCAACGCCAAACAGAGATATGGAAAACAGAGATATGAAAAAAATCAAAAACTTCATCGCGCGATATCTCAGAAACTTGACCTATGGCGAAAATTTCCTTTTGGGTTCTTAGTATACTCATCAAGGGCTTTCACATTCAAAAGAAATTTTCCACCCCCCAGACTTTGAGTTCCATTTTGTGTCACAGTGTTATTGGTCGTAAAACTTGTAAAAACCGTAGTCGTCTATTAGCTGTGCGAAAACCGGATAATCGATTATTCCTAATTGGATTTCGGTTGTCTAAAAACTCGAAAGTTGGAGTAGTGTATGTTTTGTAGCTTTTGGAACCGCTCTTGGCCATATGGGCTAGGTTCCCATTTATGAAAATAAATTGATATTGAAATTGAAAGTCGTCTTTTAGAAAACTTTTATAAAAAGGATTAACCGAAAATCGAGTTTCAAGTTTTAGACGAAACCCCGATTATTGCATTTACCTGTGTATCCTTAAAAAGAATCCGGATCCGGCTTTCTGGGATATGTTACTCCTAAGACAGAAAATTCGTTATTTTCTGTCCACTAAAATAAATATTTAAATAACAACCGTGTTTGCATAACAAACCACAACAATAATGATGTGATGATTTATAAAGAAGGTAGCCTAACAAAAAATTGTTGGTTTGCTTATTGCAGCTATGAACCAAACATAACTGGGCCGTATCCGAAGGAGTGGGTCGATATAGTCCACATTCGAACCTGTAGTGCGATTCTCTAACACCGATATGGTCCACCTGTTCTAAGTTAAGAGGTGCAAAGTTTATTTGATTTGATAGTTATAATGCGGCAGCCAGTCAGACGAACAGGGCTAAATCAACTTCATATAATTAACAATGGATTTCGTCCAAATATACTCGTACTTGGAGTCCGAAATGACATTTTCCATGAGGCACATTTTTAATCTTATCAAAGTTTTATATGTAAAAGCGAAAGTAATAATGAGTTTCATACAGAATGAGTAGACAGTGGAATTTTATGCAGCCCCTATTTTTGGTCCGATTAATGTCAAATTTTGGGACTGAGCATATTTTTGGTTTCCGATAATATTGCAATCGAAACATATGAAATATGCAAATTTATGCATTTTACATATTTTTTTATGCAACAAATATTTCAATAATAGGTACAAAAATGTTTGTGTGTAAAATTTTGCTGTTCACAGCCACAACCTTCAAAATACCGAAAATCTGGAGGTATCGTTCTATGGGGGCTATATGAAGGCCTGAATCTAAACAGACAAATTTAAGGTGGAAAGTTGCTTAACCCCAAGGAAGATTTAATACCCTATTTCAGTCATTTCAGAGGGATATTGACGCCACGACCTTCAAAATACCGGAAAACGGGAGGTACCGTTCTTTGGGGGCTATATGAAGATGTGAACCTATACCGACAAATTTCAGGTGGAAAGTTTTTTACCCCCAAGGAAGACGTACTTCCAAATGTCAGCTATTTCGCCACTTCCAAATATCAGCCACAACCTTCAAAATACAGGAAATCGGGAGGTACCGTTCTTTGGGGGCTATATGAAGACGTGGACCTATACCGACAAATTTCAGGTGAAAAGTTTTATAACCCCAAGGATGGTTTAATACCAAATTTCAGCCATTTCGGAGGGATATTCAGGCCACAACTTTCAAAATACCAAAAATCGGGAGGTGGGGGCTATATGAAGACGTGGACCTATACTGACAAATTTCTGGTGGAAAGTTTTATACTCCCAACGAAGACTAATATAAAATGTCAGCCATTTCAGACTTAATACCAATTTTCATCCTTTTCCGTTGGATATTTAGACCACAAATCCTTTTATATATTTTTGCATATGCTCATTTTATGCAAATATTTAAAAAGATGCACGATATGTAAAATATGCAAAAATGTTTTGTGATGAAACGATTTTCTCTCTAATCATATTTTCTCTACGACCATCCTAACCATATATGCATTTGCATAGGATTCCGCTGTCTAGGAATGAGTCACATTCTGTGTTGGAGGAAATATACAAATCCACGACATTCCCTCAAAAATATTCTGAAAGGAAATATTGTTAACCCTTTCGCAGCCAAATAGACTTTAGCATCGTTTTATTTGAAACGAACGGAATTTTCTCCTCAAAACACACATTGGTTTGGTTAATTTCAGTTTTGTGTATTAAAAAAAACAACAAACAACAAAAATTATGAGTTGTATCACGATCAACATCATTAAAATTAGTCGTGTAAAGACAAATCATTTAAATCGATTTTAAAAAAAAAATTGTTATAACTTAGTTTTGACATACAGTGATCGACATTCGTTTAAGCGCCACCCATCTTTTGTGTGTATTCGCGAACTAAGCTACATTTATTTGGGATTTCCTTTATAAAACAGTTAGTCTTATTACAATTTATCGAATTAGGAACAAAAATTAGTTTATAACAATTAATCGTGGAAAATTTTCTATAAAGCATGAAAAATGGTAAGACATTCGTTTAAGCGCACCCTACTTAATAGTGAAATATATGGACATGGAGAAAAATCGCGAATTGCAATTGTTGTTATAAGATGGTGACTCGTTTTCAGGTAAGAGTTATACCAACACTTATAAACCGCTTATTTTGGATCTTTGATTGTTGAGTAGTGTATTTCACTAGTGTAAGCAATAGCTGAGATAATGCTCCATAGTTTTTATGCTGAATTTAATCAACACTTCAATTTTTCACGATAATACATTTATTTTCTGCTATTATTTCTTAGTTGGGCGCAGGGCTCTCGCTGAAAATAACGTATTTTTACATTTTATTTATTAAAATTGGAAATCGACAAGTCCACGGATATTTTGCGAAATCATTTTTATTTTTACGAAACCAATCGTCCACGTATTTCTACAGAAAAACCACCCCGCACTATAGGACTTTTATCAACAAAACATTGCTGGGATGTAATTTATTTATTTTTACTTAAATCGCGGAAGTATTACTTTCAAGGCTCTATAAGGCTAAATTTAATTGAATCTAGTAATTATTGTATAAATCTTTAAATTTTTATATTAAAGTAATAGGAATTTTTATAACTCCATTCTTTTCAGTTTTTTGTATTTTATTAACATGTGGTACAATGAAGTTATTACCATATAATGGGTATTGGTATCTCTTAAATCCCCAGCAAGTCGAGATTGTGTCCAAAATCAGTTTAGGTTAGCGGAATTTCTGCATATTCCTTACGAAATTAATCTCCAACTTTCATTATATATACGTTTTCAAGCATCATACATTTTCGTGACAAATTTAAAGTTCTGCGCGATATTGAAAATAAATACTATGAGACAATCTCGCCGCTACTGCACACACAGCTGAAAGGCACATTCAAAACTCAACGGTCAAATATAGGCGGGTAAGGTGTCATAGTCCAAT
This sequence comes from Musca autumnalis, assembly GCF_047663935.1. Classification (NCBI taxonomy): domain Eukaryota; kingdom Metazoa; phylum Arthropoda; class Insecta; order Diptera; family Muscidae; genus Musca; species Musca autumnalis. The sequence goes on from NW_027411755.1 coordinate 42,452,695, forward strand.
TTCTACATTAAAACCAGTCAATGTCATATAACAACAATTCTAATTAGCGTTTTTTTTATCATTTAGGATACTAAAGAGTCCATATTAATTGGGGACAAATTATCGGCTTAAATTGATATTAAGCCTATTTATTAACTTTTAAGTAGTGTGCGCTTAAACAAATCTTGCATGATTTTTAAGGTTTTTAGAAAAATTTCCACGATTAATTGAATGAATTTTCCTCTTAGTTTGTTAAATTATAATAAAACTTATTGTTTTGTAATGAGAAATGTAAAAAATGTATTTAATTCGGGAATACAATATTCAAATATACACAAAAATTTGTCTTGCGCTTAAACGAATGTCGATCACTGTATAGGGATTTCTGAGGGATATCGGACACTTTTTCAAGATGAGGTTTTTGATTTTAGTTTTTTTCGGATTTTTTATTTTTTTTTTTACTAACGGTTCCAGAGATATCGCGCCTTCAAAAAGTCAAATTCTGTAAAAACTATGTGCAAAAAATACCCCTAACTCCTTTAATATTGGTCAAAATAGAAAGAATCATTTTTTTGTATTTTTGTTGTTTTATCAGCTATGTAATAAAACAAAGAAAAAACAAGTATGAAAAGTCTATAGTCGGACGGAGCCGACCATGGGATACCCTATACCACTATCCCTGGACAATCGCTCTCCACGGAACTTCTTTTCAATGATTGTGAAAATTTAAGTATCAAATATCAGAGATGAATTGTATAATACTTATGACCAAAACCAAAAAGTTATCTAGCATGACAAAGAAATTTTTGTAGCAGGAAAGGAAAATTTAGTTCACACAAACTAAAATGTACTGAAACCCACTTATGTAGTACTACTACTTCCGTTGTTTAACCGCTACGTTATTGAAGTTTTTACCAATTTCACAAAAAAGTTTCAGTCCATTTAACCTGCTAAGTATTATCTGATCTTCACGTTGTCTTGTACGCTTCCTCTTCATCATAAACTCAAACTTTGTTTAAAATTTTGCGGGTTATTATTAACCCCGCTACAAAATTGGTTAAAATTTTGTTTTTGGTCCATTTCATTCCCTGAACATTTCACGATCATCAGCAAAACTAATCATTTCTATTCTGGCCCGAACCCAACCTCCTTAAAAAATTCGTTACAATCGGTCCATAATTGCGGCCTTAAGCTTGTTTACAATTTTTAATGGACGGACACACATCGCTAAATCGCTTTATCTCGTCGAGATATGAATTTTGGCATACCAAATAAGAGGTCTAGGACAAATATTTCGTGGTATTACATAAACTTTTGGAGAGACAATATGTAGCATGGGATAAAAATGTGGTTCACTACACAGAACGCATTATATATTAGGCAGTAGGCCCGTTATCTAGCAAACACTTTATTGCAATTTACATCAGAGGAAAGGTCAGTAGTTTTTTCCCATATGTAGGCTACTTTGCGAAATATATATGTCCTCAAGGAATTAAAATATCGACCATAAATAAAATGTTATATTTTTCATACAAAAGTAATGGTCCATTTCACCCGCTAAAGAATATCAGATCATCATTCAAAATTGTAGGCATCTTTTTCGACCTATACTCTTACCCGGTGCAAAATTTCGTGACTATTGATGTATAATTGCGACTTCTAGCGAGTTTATTATTACACTACAAACAAATAACGGAATATATTAGGCTGTCACTCTGTTATCTGATCATGCACACCAACATAATTGGCATCAATTGAAAGGTCAAGCGTTCCACTTTCAAGTATATCTCACTTGTCCGGAATGTCACTTCCAGGAATTAAGATATATGCTGTATATTAAAAATTTTCACAATTTTCACACAAAAGTTTTGGTCCATTTAACCCTCTAAATATTATCCGATCGCCATCTCAAATTGCAAGCTTCTCCTTTGTGATATACTCTTACCTTATTTAAAATTACGCGTTGATCGGACTATTATTGAGACCTACATAGCCGCTAGAAAATTGGAAAAATATTATGTTTTTGGTCCATTTCACCCGCTAAATATTTTACGATCATCACCAATAAGAATAGGGATCTATTCTGATCTGAACCCGACCTCCATACAAAATTTCGTGACGATCGGTCCATAATTGCGGCCTGGAGCGTGTTTACAATTTATAATGGACAGACGGACGGACGGACGGACTGACGGACGGACACACATCTCAAAATCGCTTTATCTCGTCGAGATATGAAGATTGGTATACCACATTAGGGGTCTCCGACAAATATTTCGCGGTGTTACATGAATTTTTACCAAAACAAACTTATAATACCCTTTTCCACATTGTGGTATAGGGTATAATTAAAATAAATTTTTATCTATGATTTCGATTTTCTTGAAATTTTTTTCTATTAAACTAAAATGTTAAGTCCTATTTCGTAGTGGGATCGAATAATTATTATTTGTTCTTAATATTTTAAATTTTGTAATTACAAATTTTCCTTGATACCAGTAGGATACATTTGATATTTTACCAAAATAATAAAAAAATACATTTTTCAACATTTGTTCTTTACTTTTATTTGGGAATTTATCTTAAACATCTTAAAAACTTCGTAATTTTTTGATTTTGAAAATGGTTAAGCTGTTATTGTACCAGCGGACAATAAACTATCTAAATCGATGATTAAAAACCTACAGGATTGGAATTATATGAATGGGCATCCGAGACGAATAATCTTCCAAATATTAAAGTGATATCTTCACCAGAAGATGACTATTTAAATACGAAAGAGGATTTAAAATTGAGATATTAAATGGTCAAACTTATAAAAAAACAAGCGAGCAAAGGCTATAGTCGGGACGGGGCCGACTCTGTGATACCCTACACCACTACCCCTGTGCATTTCTTTTAGTGAGATAGTAAAGTTATCACCTATCTGGCTTTTATACCAAATGACTTAAGACGAACTGAACCAAAATAATTAATTAACTGGTCTTCTTGATTAGCATTTTACATGTGTTAATACACTAAATAGAAGCAGAGGTATTTGTCATTAAAGTAAAAACTTCACAATATTAAAATTGTGATAACTTAGCACCTTTTGCAATAATTCTTTTATTTTACCATAAATGTCACATTTGTATTAATTTAAAACTCAGATGGTTTAGTTTCATTATCAAGCTCTCTCCTTGGAATATGTCCAACAGAAGCAGAAATATCTGACATGGAAATAAAATTCCATAAATTTTCAACATCACAAGCATTTCTCCAATTTTGGTAACGCAATTGGGAAAATTTTTAAGCTCAGAATGTCAACATTGTTGAGACGCTTCCAACCAAAGCTGAGATACTCGTCAGTAAAATTCAAATAAAAAATTAGAAGATGAGATTTGCGCCAACCTATTTTGCATCATAATAAAGGTGATATTTTGAACATCCATTGACGGGCTTTCCTTTTGGAATGTAGTCGTAGCGCAGATATGCTTTTGGAAGGTCCCCAACCAAAGCTGTGATATTCGTCATTATTTAATTAAAATGGCAAAAATTAAAAGTTGGGTTTCATTAGCGATTATTGCGATATATTCGTTATTTGACCACCTACTACAACTTTCGTTAGAAAGGTGATATTTCCTACATTCATTGTCAGGTTTTTCTTTTAGTATAACAATTATAGATGCTGAGATATTTGCTTTGGAATTAAACGTTGATTTTTCTCCAAATAAGTTTTTTGTTCATTCCGACCCCTGAATATTATCCGGCCATCAACAAAATTAATAGTCTACTTCACCCACATTAACCACAAAAATTTCGAGACGATCCGATCAAAATTGCGACCTTTCAAAAAAAAAAAAAAAAAAAAAAAAATTGACAAATGGGATGTATTAACGACTATTGCGATATCTCCGTTATTTGGCTACCTACCCTAACCTTCTTTGCATCATTGTAAAGATGGGATTTTCTACTTTTATACTCAGGCTTTCTTTTGAAAGTCCTCAACCAAAACTGTGATATTCTTCATTATAATTAAAATCGCAAAAATGAAAATTTGGGTTTTATTTGCGACTATTGTGATATCTTCGTTGCTTGACCACCTACGACAACCTACTTTGCATCGTTGTAAAGCTGATATTTTCTACTTTCATTGTCAGGTTTTGTCTTGGTATACCCCCTATAGAAGTTAAGGCATTCTCTTTGGAAAAAAAGTTGACTTTTTCTACAAATAAGTTTTTTGCCTATTGCGAGCCCTAAATATTATCCGACCATCACCAAAATCAATAGGCTTCTTCCCCTCCGGGACCGCCATCAGCACCCAAAATTTGGTGACGATCCGATCAAAAGTTTAGATGGACGAACACACATAGCCAGATCGACTCGTCGAGGCATTCATTTTGGTATATACATACATATATGTATATAATCTACGACCATTATTTCGATGCGTTACAAACTTTTTGGCCAAAACCAACTTATAATACCCTCCCCACATAATGGTTTGGGTATAACAAAACAAATGTTAATAAATACAACTTTTTATTATTTTGGTAAAATAACAAATGTTTCTCACTGGTATAAAGAAAAAATTGTATTGACAAATTTGAAAAAAATTAAGAACAAATAGTAATCATTCGAATCCCACTACCAAATAGAACTTAAAATTTTTGTAATTATTCGTTGTTTAATACACAAAAATTTCAAGAAAATTGTAGAGTACAATCATTGATAAAAATTGATTTTAAATTTTAAATCGCAGAAATTGCATCCAAAACAAATTCTTTCTCTATTTTTTATTCGATAGCTGATAAAACAGTAAAAATACAAAAACCGATTTTTATACCCTCCACCATAGGATGGGGGTATATTAAGTTCGTCACTACGTTTGTAACTACTCGAAATAATCATTATAGACCCCACAAAGTATATATATTCTTGATCAGCGTGCAATTCTACATCGATATAGCCATGTCCGTCCGTCTGTCCGTCTGTCTGTCTGTCCGTCTGTCCGTCTGTGGAAATCACTCTAGCGTCCGAACGGATTGACGTAGGTTGATGAAATTTTGGGAAAATATGTTATATTTACGTAGGACTTTTGGTATTGAAAGCGGGCTATGTAGGTCCACGCTTTCGTATAGCCCCCATACAAAATGACGCGTGACGCGTCGTCGTTTTAAGGAATTTGTAAGATTATTGGCTCATTTTACCACCGAATTAGTTGTAATTTGGTATTTTGTGTCTCCAGAGGCCAAAAAATATTCCTACCAAAGTTGGGTTATATAGGTCCACGTTTTGGTATAGCCCCCATATAAGGCCCCATATAAAGTACGCGTCATTTTAATATATTTTGAATGTATTAGACCCATTTGACCACAGAATTGGTTGTAATTTGGTATTTTGTGTCTTCAGAGGCCAGAAAACATTCCTACCAAAGTTGGGTTATATAGGTCCACGTTTTGGTATAGTCCCCACATAAGACCCCTTATAAAGTACGTGTCATTTTAATATATTTTGAATGTATTAGACCCATTTGACCAAAGAATAGGTTTGTATTTTGTGTTTCCAGAGGCTAAGAAACATTTCTACCATAAAATGTTTATATAGGTCCACGTGTTGATATAGCCCCCATAATACAATATCTCCCGATTTTCGATATTTTGAACGTTTTAGCCTCATTATCACACCGATATGGCTGAATTTTGGTATTTAGTCTTCTTTAGGCGTATAAAACTTTCCCACAGAAATTTGTAGGTATAGGTCCACGCCATCATATAGCCCCAATAGAACGGTACCTTCCGAATTTCGGTATTTTGAAGGTTGTGGCCACATTAGTCCACCGAAATGGCTGAAATTTGTGGTGGAGGGTATAAAAAGTTCGGCCCGACCGAACTTAACGCTTTTTTTACTTGTTCCTATTTGGATTAATATTAAAGAAGTCACCCACTCAGAAATCCCCATAGTATTTAATTCTAGGTTTTCAAAATATTGACGCAAGGCAGAAGGGGTTATATAGATAACTTACTAACATTAAAAAACAATATTTTTCAATAAAAATATCTTGTATACCACTGTATACCAGCTAAACAAACTGGCGACCTAGTAAACATTTTCTATGACATGGATATTTGAATTTATTTCCATGGTACTTTGTTATTTTTTTAATTGGTTGGTTTATTTCCGTTTTGCATATAAGCAACCACTATACAATTCGATTCGAATTTAAATGCATAAGAAATGGTAGTATTGGTTACCAAGAGGAGTGGGGAAAATACATACATTTGGGTGTGACAAGTGTGAACATGAGTTCCAAAACAGCCAAAAGCGTTAGCAAAAAACGATGTCATTATGATTTATTTTATTGCCTTTGGAAATAAAAATATTTCATGCTTTTTTGTTGTTGTTGGTGATTTTTGGCATTATTTAAGTGGCAAATTAATATGAAACTGTAAAAGAAAAAAAGAAGCTAACACATATTAACATGGAATTCCAACATTTTTAAGTGGCTGCGAGGCATTGAAGTGCCAAACAAATTATTGGCATTTTTTTCGCCGCATGTTGACAAAAATTGTATATGTGTGAAATTCATGTGTCACTTTGTGATTAGCATAAAATTAATATTGTTTATTTATTTTTTAATTTTTTTTTGTTTATGGTTCTGTGTCACTTTTAACATTGTCGCGAAAGGGGGATGTGTGGGCGTACACATCCTCTTGTTAAAATTTCACAAAATGTAATTTATTGTTTGTTGCCACATAAGTTTTTTTTTTTTTTTTTGATGAGGGGTAGCATTCCACCCTCTCATCTTAAGTTCTCCATCTTAGACTTCAGGTTTTATTTAAGTGGCCTATTGTTATTGATCTTCCTCGTAAAATTAATTATAATTTCTCTTTATAATTTATGATGCCATTATTTTTAAATAAACACGAAACTCGCAAAAACTTTGATATTTATTTTGAAATAATTAAGTGGTAATAAATGATTAAGAAATAATAATAAATTTGTCCCCAAAAAGAATAGACAAAAACTATAAATTGATTGCGTGGGATGTTCTTGAATAGAAATAAATTATGGCCATGTTATTTGTGGCAAGGGCATGACACGCAACTAACACAGGGTGTATCATTAGTGATGACAAATGGTTATTGGAAATAAAATCATGTCAAAATAGCTTAACAAATAAGAATTTGAATCAAAAAACACAATAACAAAAAATTTTATTGACTGGCAATAAAGTTTTCATTTGGAATGAAGAACACCTCCATCGTTCGTTCATTCAGCTGTTCCTTCGTTCGTTCGCTCGTTCGTAAATTAAGATTTCATGTTCATGTTATTTGCTAATATGATGAACTACTCGATAACCTTATAACCATGTTACATGTTAGCTAAACAATATTTGTTGTTTTTGTTTTATTTCTTTGCAATTTATTGTTGTTTTTATTTCTTTAAAGTGGGTAATAAATTCTACGTTTATGTTTCTGTTATAGTATGGATGGAGGTTTTTCCGTTCGACTAAACAATTTTTTTCCATTTTTTTTATATTTTTATTATTAAATAATGCATTATTCAAAGGTGCAATAAATCACAAATATAATGAAATGTGGTTACAAGCTGTTCATTATTGTGTTCGTGTTTTTTCTTAAGGCCTTTTTTCGGTGAACAATACTGAACAACACGCAAAAGCCTACAATCGACAAAAAACGAAAAAAATTGCCAACAACACCTTCAGCCAGTCAGCCACACAACCATCCAAACATCGAACGGAAAAACTATAACCAGCAGAAAATTCGCAACACTAAAAATATGAAAAATTTGAAGGTAACCACCATAAATTTTTCCAAACATAAAAGAGGTGGAGGTTTTAAATTTCAAAGCAAACAAGATTAAGCGGGACGAAAAAAAAAATGCCAAACAACTGCAGTAGCAACCTGTATTACTGGAAAATCCAAGAAAAAAAAAACTTAACAGAAGAAAAATCATAAATTAAATGTTTATGATTTGTTTCGAACTGAAGTCTCTCTGTAGGCGAGTATGTCAAATACTGGCAGTGGATTAACAAATTTTCCACCAAAGTTTATGTGGGCATTATCTTTTAAAGAAATCTGCACAATTAAAATATACCAATAAGCTGATGTGTATTACAGGAAGCCTTGTTATATAACAAATGTAGTGGATAAGAACAAAGTGCAGACTGCGCGTTAAAAATTAAATGTGGAAAAGAACAAAAACGCTAGCTTATGATGAGCAATGGGCCAATTAAGATTTGCCGTTTATTGTTGAAAGGATTTTCTTACTCACTTTGTAGCCAGATACAGGACATTTGTCACATAATCTAAAGCATTCATGACTAAAGCATCAAGATCGGTTTGGGAATGGCAGCCATTATCTAAGCATGGATGCACTTTGAGAGGTCTAGAAGTTATCTTCAATTTCAACAGCTGAAATACCCTACAGAGTAGCAACTAGAATTTGGGTTCAACCTCCTGAACCGAACGTGAGAGAGGTGTTGAAGATGCTGCGCAAGGAAAAGTTAGCAACTGTGCTATATTTCACAGACTGTTGGTCTTCTATGAGACGACCTTCTGGTCTTCAAGAAGAAAAACTACTAGTTTTTTATTAGAAGAACTCAGGGGAAGACCAAATGTTTTTCTATGAGATCACCTTCTGGTCGGGTGAGCAGATCTACATGCACTCTATAAGAAATACTGGTTTCATAGTAAAAGATGTACTAGTCTTCTATGAAAAGACCCAATGGTCCTCCGGAAGAAGACCTATGGAAAACAAACCTACTGATCTTCAATGTGAAGACCTACTGGTTCAATGCCACGGCAGCGGGTTTCGTCAAACCGGATTGATCCGAAACCATACACAGAAAAAAACGTTTAGCCATTTCCAAAAAAATTCAAAAACATATAAATTTTCCGGCGATAAACAAAATTGTCATATTGACAAAATTCGATAAGATTATTTCATCACATAGTTAGAGATGGGAAATGGGTAAATACCCAAAAGGTAAATACGCATTAATTTGGGAATATTGGGTAAAAATGGGTAAATACCCGAGTATTTACCCAAATTGTGGGTAAAAACTATTAAGTAAGAAATTTGGGACAAAATGCAGTCTGAAGTATTATATCGTCCATTTATAATAAATTTTATTAATGTACAGTTAAACAGCATACAGAACAAGTTAAAATGAACAAGTATACATATTATTTAAACACATTATTTTTGCAATATTAGGTCATAACATCACTGTCACTATCAGTTTCACTCCAAATACAAATTATGGAAGAGTTGGGCGTAGAGTGGGTAATACCACTGGACGTGGATGGTGTTTCTTCCAATAATGGAGACAAATTTAGGATTTCGCCCTCAGGGCATATATTTTTCTGGGAATTACACCTTGGATTTTTTTCTCTATTACAGAGATTCCAATTGTGAGATATGAAACATACTTTTGCAGCAGTATCTGCACTTAATCTGTTTCTCTTTTTGGAGTGGATGAAACGTTGAGTACTGAATGACCGTTCTGTGGCTGCTGATGTGCATGGAGCAGTCAAAATACGAACCGCTATCCTGCTAAGTTCTTTTGTGACGCAAATACTGTTCTACCATGTAGTAGGAGATATTTCTTGTACGCAGCTCCATACAAAATCTTTTGACCATAGATCCTCCCTAGCTTTATAGTTTGCTAGATCCGTCATTACATTTACATTAAATTTTAAACTCATATCATAAATAAATTCCATTGCGATTAAAAATTCAGATGAATTTAAATCATGCCCAACGCTATTGGGGTCAAGTACACTTGCTGCCAAATGTATGGGTTTAATCGATTTTTTCATCCTTTTGTCAAAGGACGAAAATAATTCTTTTTTTTCATCATCATTAATTTCGTTTGTTGCTGTTAATGTACTTTGCAGCTTATTGCGAATGTCTTTAAATGCAAAATTCACTCGATGTATACTGTGTTGATTCGACTCGAAAAATGTTGTCCATATAGCCATAGGTTGGATGAGTTGTCAATTGATGTCTAACGTGTTCCAAAAATCTTCCGAGAGTATCAATGATTTTGTTGTTGGACTCAGGGTTATTTTTTCATGGACAGCCAAGGCTTGAAGGGATACTTTACTGGTCACTAAGCTTTTTAATGAAGTAGCATAACTGTCCCATCTTGTTTTAACTGGGAGTTTTAGCTGCTCCCCAGATCCTGTTTCTTTACAGATCTTAGCAAATGTCCACGAGAGGACCTTACTGTATTTAATAGTTTTGATTATATCAATAACTTGTAAAAACAGTTCTTCAGAGTGGGACATTTTAAAAAGTCTTCGCTAAGCAAATTAAGGCAATGGACTACACATCCTAGTGGTACTGCTTGAGGGTATACCTTTTGGACCTCTTTAAATGCACCCTGCATATTCCCAGCATTATCGCCAGTGAGAGCTATAAACTTGCGCTCACCGTATACATTCATTACTTTAATAATCTCTTCGGCGATATATGCAGAGGTGTGCTTGCTGTTTTCAGTTGCCAAGCTTCGGACAAACACCACCTCGGGCTTTGAGATTAAAAAGTTGATTACACCTTCACTGCGCAGATTGCTCCAACCGTCACACTGCAGATGCATGTAACTTGCTGCGTTCGCTTGCTCAGTAATGTTTTTCGAAGTTTCATCATATATCTTGCTGTAAATTGTCTTTATATTTGGTAACTTAAATGAAGGATTCAATTCTTCGAAAAATTGCTACCAACGTGGATGCTCAACCTTTGAAAAAGGAGCTCCTGATACAATAATTGCTCTGGCAAGTTTCTCTTGAAGGCTCTCTTTGTATTCATCGCATATTTTAAGGCTCGAGTTTGATGGTGGAAGAGGAGTTGATGCGCTTAAAACATCACTGTAGTGGTTCGAATTTTGCAATGGGGGTGTTCTGTTCACTTGGAATCATTTCACTTACTTCACTTCTTAACGTAATTAGGCACTTGACGCAGCTGACCAAATGTTTTGCCATTTTATTAACATTTGGAAATTTATAAACTGTGTTGCGATATCTGCAAAGAACTGCTTTGAGTTGCTTGGATTTGTTGCAAAATGCTTCCATATTCGTTCATTTTTAGGTCTTCCCATCTTAAAAACGATTAAATTTTATTGTTCCATTTTTAACGGTCTTCAGATATTAACGCATACCTTATCCACAGTTTAAACAGATTATTGTATTACAAGCACAATACTTTTTTTAAGCGGTTCTTACTTTTATTTGAAATTATTTTTCAGCCAATTGAAAACTAAAAATTCTCAATTTTGTTTTTTATATTTTTTTTAAATACCCAAATAAACACCCTGAAAAGGTATTTAAATGGTATTTACCAGGTATTTACCCATGTTTTTGGCAAATACCGGGTAGAATCCCATCTATACACATAGTGAAAAGGAAATTGATAAAATAAAATTGTAATATTGACTAAAATATTTATCGACTAATTTTATTTTGAACTGATAAAATATTTCACATATTGACAGAACTATTTATCAAAATATGCTACAGATTGCTTGATAAAATAAAAATATATATAGGTATATATAAAAAATTGTTGAAATCAGTTTTTTAAAATCGATAAAAAATTTAATATTTACAATTAAATTGTTCGTTTTTTTGTTAATTACAAAGGGTACATACACACATTTATAAATGGTGGTGGTTGTTTCTTTTATTGAAATGCATATAAATGCCAAACACAAAGCGAAACCATTTTAACAACAAAAATGTATAAATACCATAAACAAATTTCAATAAATTATTTCTTTGAAATCGTTTATCGATCACTTAGGCTACCAATATTCAGATTCACATGGCTGGCACGTCTCGACAACAGCATACTTGCTTCAAAGTACTGTGTTTTTCTAAGAGTGGGTTACTTAGTCTATAGCTAATATTTTTTAAATAACCCTCGTCCTTAATATAATATTTTTTTAAATAATCCACGTCCTTAATATAATATTTTTTTAAATAATCCACGTCCTTGAAATATTTATTTTTAAATAATCCACGTCCTTGAAATATTTATTTTTAAATAATCCACGTCCTTGAAATAATATTTTTTAAATAATCCACGTCCTTGAAATAATATTTTTTAAGTACTCCACGTCCTTGATATAATATTAATACCCTACACCACACAGTGGTAAGGGGTATTATGCCTTTGTGTATTTGTATGTAACATACAAAAGGAAACGAAATAGACCCACAGTTCCTTTTGGGGATATACATATAATCACTTTCTAAGTCGATTTATGCGTGTCCGTCCGTCTGTCTGTCCGTCTGTCCATGTATTTTTGTTCACAACATACAGGTCGCATTTTTTGTCCGATTCAGCTGAAAATTGGGGAATACAAATTTTTTAACCATAGGAAGAACGCTATTACTTTTGGTTCAGATTTGGATATAGCTCCCATATATATTTTCTCCCGATTTCACGTATTTGCTGCACCAAACACGCTATATACGTCAAAATTTTGATGAAATTTTGAATATGTGACTGAATTTTGTCTACAAATAAGTGTGCAAAATTATATCAAAATCGGTTAAAATCTGGATATAGCTCCGATTTATATTTTACATATTCACAGTGGTGCAGGGTATCATATAGTCGGCCCGCCCGACTTTGATCCTTTCCTTACTGGTTTTTAAATAATCCACGTCCTTCAAATAATATTTTAAAAATAATCCACGTCCTTGAAATAATATTTTAAAAATAATCCACGTCCTTCAAATAATATTTTTTAAATAGTCCACGTCCGTAAAATATGTTTTTCAAAAAATCCATGTCCTTGAAATAATATTTTTTAAATAATCCACGTCCTTGAAATAATATTTTTTAAATAATCCAAGTCAGTTTAGCTATTGACTTTTAACTTTCCCATATCGGAAAATTGCTTTTCAACCAAATATACATACGATTACGCTAGAGATCATAGACACTCCGACTCTTAATCTGGAACTCTTCTATCGCAGAGAAACGGTTTATTCAATTCGCATCTACTGGCCGTTCCACTATCCACAACTTGTTAACGCGTCCGGTAGCTATCAACTAGCCCGAAGGCCGGAAACATAAAATAATTATTAACATTTTACAATTATGTTAATTAAAAGTAAGGAATTACAATGAAACCGCATTTTGGCCGACCGTTGTAATAAATATCATGTTTTACAACTTTTGAATTTGTAATTTATTAATAATTTTTTATATCTTAACATAATTTCATTTAAAATTCATAAATGTTAATTTTTTTAAAGAAAGTAGGAAATTTATTGCCTTGATTATAGAACTGTCAACACGCAAGTTATTGTTATGCTCGAATGCTTAACGAAAAACAAGTTCTTACTTGGCGCATGAGAGTAATAATCGCTTAAGTCATTATGCGTTTTACAGCTACTGCTACTGTTAATGATTTATGTAATTAAAAACATGAACATCATGTGGTTTTGAGCAAATATTTTTAATCAATTTCAAAAGCTGCGAATTTAGTGTAGGGAATATAAATTTTACAGACTAACGGTATAAGACATAATAATTAATGTTTGGATGTTAGCATTGAAGTCATGTTTACACTAGCGATTAAGTGAATTGTAATGTAATGTATAAAGAAGAGCATCCGAATAAGGCCAACAAGTTTACCTAATCGAAGCGATGAACGCTAACTTAAACATGATATACGAATTATTTGAAAACAAAAATATTGGTATCACTATTTAAAAAAAAAAAACTCTCAAGCTATTGAGAACTCTGCCATGAAATTTTAAGAATTGCCTGAGAATATTCAATAACTTCTAATCCAAACTTATTCAATATTGAAAATCTTTTGCATCGCCAATACCTCTTAATAATTTTATTTCTAATTTAAAATTCTCTAAATTTCGAAAAAACCAATTTAAAATGATTAATATCAAAAACCTCTCATTCATCCCATTCCATTCCCCTTGTCCTTCCATAAGTTATATCAAATGTTTTAAAGTTAACTTTTCACACGATATGCGATATCATCACAAGAAACATACCGACCGCCAAGACAAGAAGCAATCTTCCAACAAACCCAGACATACAGCCAGCCAACCTTTATTCTCCGAAGGGATTTCATTTTGATATTTATGTCTGTTCTGTTGCGACGGACGGATGGGCATAAAACACCGAACAGCGAAATATTAAATGTGTCTTATTATTTTCGTATGTGTCAACATAAATATTCTTTCAAAAATTTATAACCACCAACAGCTAAGATGGACTTGGATGTTGCCGTTTAAGTTCTTGCTGCCACTGATGTGTAGGAAAGGAAAAAAAATTAAAACAATACAGACAGCTACGTTAAGGGAAAGGTGGCCACTGAGAACGTTGTCGGTGTGCTGGATGTTATTGAAGACATATTTAACTTCTGTTTAGGGTTTTTGCCAAACAAAATACAATGTCATGAATTTAATATCAATAAAATGATGAAGACGATGAAAAGTTGAATTGATTGAGGTATTTTACAGTAACAAACAAAAATACTTGTCCTTGAAATTTTTTCTTTTTAAAAAATTTGATATTTTAATATTCATTAGCATTTGAAACAATCTCCAGACTAATAATGGTAGACTCTCTCATATGAAAAATATTAATTCTATATTCAGGTCAACGATATGCGTACTCGTCCTTAATGATATGAATGAATTCTCCATAGTCCCATCGGGCGTGATATATGTGTGTATTGACAACTTTCCCCTGGTTACTGGGATATGCTACACAGAAAAAAAGCCACACCGGAAGTATTGATTAAAATCTTTATCGCCATCTTTTGTAGAATGGCGATAAAATATTACGAATATATTGGGAAAATATTTATCAAACATGAAAATGTTACTAGAAAGCGATCGATAAACGATTTCAAACAAAAAATTTGTTTATGGTTATTGATCAATTTTTATACCCTCAGCATTTATGCTAACGAGGGTATATACACTTTTATACGGGCAAAATGTGCCTTATCGAAATAATGGTTTTAGACCCCAAGTATGTTTGGACGAAATCCGTTTCAGACAATTTGGAGTTGATTTAGGCATGTCCGTCCGTCTGTTTGGCTGGCTGGTGCGCACGTTAACTCTCGAACGGATCAACCGATTCGGTCCAAAATTTGGCTTTCGTAATATTTTGTCCAAACTTAGTTTAAGTTCGAAGATGGGTTATATAGGTACACTCCTTCCGGTACCTCCCCCACAAAAGTTCGGAAATGTTCGGAAAATTTGTGCGCACGATAACTCTTGAAGGAATTAACCGGTTTGGTCCATACTTTGCACATGGTGAAATTCCAACCAGACTTAGATGATGTTCCAATATGGACAAAATCGGTCCACTCCTTCGGGAACCTCCCACACAAAATTTCTGAAAAGTTCAGTTTAGGACCTGCTCTCGAATAACTTTGATTTTTGTTGTAGAGACTTTTATTTACTGCCCCCATACGACGGCATACGTTTCATCGGGGGCAAGTCCATACTTCCTGAGAAAATAGCCTGGAAGGTACAAAAAACCCTATGACACCGCGTGTAGTGGTTGGAGCGCTAGATAACTCTCGAACGGATCTGCCGATTCAGTCCAAAATGTGACCTACGTAATATTTTGTGCAAACTTAGTTTTGGTTCGAAGATAAGCCATATCGGTCCACTCCTTCAGGTACCTCCCCCACAAAATCTCAAAAATGTTCGGAAAAATTGTGCGCACGATAACTCTTGATGGGAGTGCCCGATTTGGTCCATACTTTACACATCCTAATATATCTACCAGATATATGTAGATCAGGTTCGAATATGGACTAAAATTTTCCACTCCTTCGGGTACCTCCCACACAAAATTTTGGATAAATTCACTTTAAGACCTGCTCTCGAATCACTTTGATTTTTGTTAAAGCAACTTGCATTCGCTGCCTCAATTGCAACAGTAAAATTTTTTTCAGGGGGAAGTCCATCCTTCCTGAGAAAACAGCCCGAAAGTTGTAAGAAACCCCTATGGCACTATATGCAGTGGCTGGAGAGCTCGAAACGAATACTGCGTTCGTTCACACTTTGGGTATTATAATATTTCTTCGAATATTAGATGAAATTCGAAGGTGGTGCTTATAGGTCCACTCCTTCCGGTAAGTTTGAAAATATTCGCTAAAATGTTACGCGCGATTTCTCATAGACGTAGCAACCGATTTGGTACAAACTTTGGATATATAAATATTGTCGAAACTTAGTTTATGTTCAAATTTGGACCCTATCTGTCCAATTTTTTGTGGTACCACCCATACTAATGTTCAACATTTTTGTGTGGTTAAGGGTCTGTTCGAGGATCCTTTGAACATTTATATCGAAGGTTTCTCTAATGGCCCCGTTTACAGCGATATTATGTTTTTCGCAGGCTAATGTGATAAGAAAGTCCTATCTATCGTTATCTCCGCAAATTTGAACATTTTTGAAAACCCGCCTAAATACATATATTTTTTTTTTTTTGGCAAAAAACTTTTTTTTTTTGAGAGAAAAACTTTTTTACTGCATAGAGAGAAACACCTAATATTGGGAAATTATATGGAGGCTATACCAAAATTTGGTCCTATGTTGAAAATTTTTGGTGGAGATATTTTTTGACCATAGGGGATATCAAATGTTAAATTACAGGTATTTTGTTTAAAAAATGTAGCTAAAATATTAAAAATACCAAAAATCGGGATGGGCGATATACGTGAACCTGGAACTATGTATCTTCACAATTTTTGGTGGAGATGTTTTGTGGCTATTGGGAACATCAAATGTTAAATTACATGCAATTCGTTAAAAAAAATAGCTAAAATCCTCAAAATACAGAAAATCGGGAGGTACCGTATATGGGAGATATACCAAAACATGGACCTATGTTGACAGTTTTTGGTGGGTATATTTTGTGATCACTAGGAAATTCAACTGGCAAATTACAGGTATTTCGGTCAAAAATTGTAGCTAAAATCCTCCAAATACCGAAAATCGGGAGGTACCGTTACATGGGAGCTATACTAAAACATGGACCTATGTTGATGGTTTTTAGTGGAGATGTTTTGTGACCACTGGGAACCTCAAATGTAAAATTACACGTTCTTCGGTCAAAATATGTAGCTAAAATCCCCAAAACACCAAAAATCGGGATGTATTGTTTATATGGGGGCTGTACTAAAACATGGACCTATGTTGACGATTTTGATGGAGATATTTTGTGACCACTGGGAACTTTGAATTTTTAAATTGCAGGTAGTTCGGTCAAAAATTGTACCTAAAAACCCCAAAATACCGAACATCGTGAGGTAACGTTATATGGGGGGTTATAGCAAAACGTGGGCCCATCTGCGAACTTGACCTGCAAATGGTCGCAAATGATTAGTTCGATGTGTCACAAACATTAAAACATACTTAATATACCCTCCATAGTATGGTGGAGGGTATAAAAATGGTTTAGAAATACATTTTTAAAAATATTTTTCACAAAGTGTTTTTCAAAAAATTATTTTTTTAAAAAAGATACTCCATGGGTTTTCATATAACTCATATTAGTCTTATAAAAACTCATATATTAAAAAATTTCCATTTGTGTAAAAAACTATAATTTATATTGGAAAAAACACACATTTTTACCCATGTAATTTCAAAACAAAAATTAAAAAAGTGTTAAAAGGACGGAACGGGACGTTTACAAAAGTATATATGCGCTGAAAGTGGACACTATCGGACATCATTCCGTGAAAACTTAACTTTGTTCCAAGCTGTTCATCTGAAACCCATCTAAAAAAACAACGAACACAATATCTGTTATTGTTTCAGAGTAGTAACTTTTTCCTTATTCAGAAATTTTGTAAAAATGACGTATTTTCCAAAATTGCGAAAACAGGGTCTTCTTTACAAGCACGCGACGCCCACAAAATAATTTTTTGGTTTCCATATTTTCAATACGTTTACTATCGAATCCCAATTAGAAATTAACAATCGGTGACGACAAAAAATTGGGGTTTTGGCCAGTAAAATCGATTTCGGAACCACTATTGGTCGTAAATATCGAGGAGTTTGCTTTTCTTAATCTTTTTTTTTATTGTATGAGGTTTTTTGAATAGGATTGAGTTTCTTAGCCGATGTCTAACCCAACTTTTTCATTGTTATGGGTGAATATAAAAGTGCGTGCGTAACTGATTTTAATGGCAATTCCCCGTTAACTAACCACGTGGTGTTAGAGGACGAAGATAGTTATCGACTTTGTCATGTTTAAGCTAGTCAGGAACGTTGCTTAGTGTCCGACATTCCCTATGTTACAATACAGATCTCTTACGATTCCTTAACATTGACTGCATCTACTTAAGGAGTTTTGCACCGTTTGTCAACGTCTCATCCACCATAGGTCGGTGCATTTCAGGAACTGTTCAGCCCTGGCCTTCCTGACGGAATATTACGATAGGTATTAGGTGTGTTCGTGCTGCACCAACGTGATCCCCAATTTGTCTTCGTCTGCGTCGTCGGATTATGAAACCCACCCGCAATCTCACCAACAGATGTACCAGCCGCAGTCGCTAACACCGCATATTGTTGTTCCAATTCCTGAGAATGTGACATTCCTGCAGTTTAACTGCGATGGTCTTCGTAGCAAAATTAATGAGATCGTGGATTTTATGAGTCGAAGAAATTTAATGGTCGTGGCGATTCAGGAAACGAAGCGAACACCTACAATTTTCAGAGTTGTGATGGATACAAAGTTCTTCGCTTGGATCGTACAAGAAGTGGGGGTTGTTTTACTTGCAATCCTATTACACCAGTCGGCACTGTACAGTGTGGCCCATACTTGGAGTGTATGGTGGTAGCGGTGAAGTGTGAACCCGCCGAGATAGAACTGCTGAATGTGTATATCCCGCCGATTAATAGCTGTGCCACGCATTATTCGCTCTGACATCAGGCCGCTGTTGGAAGGTGATAAGCGACTGGTCCTAGGGGATTTCAATGCGCATCATGAGGCATGTGGCATTCGAGCCTAGGATAGGCATAGCGCTGGCTTAGCAAGTGAATGAGGACGCGCCCACCAGGTTTAGAGGAGAATGCCACAGTTCGCCTGACATATTCATCGTGTCACCTGGTCTGACGAACGACGTGACTTGGCGAACCGTCCTATCCCTTGGGTCGGACCATTTCCCAATCCTTATCTCCATCAACAGATCACCCGACTTCATAACCTCTGAACGTCATACTTTCATTAACCATGGGAAAGCTATCTGGCTAGGATTCAGGGAATTTACCAACCAACGCTTCAGAGTACTGCCCAATCCCTCTGATGTACGGGTAGCAGAGAGGAATTTCCGAGACATAATCACTGCTGCAGCCGCTCACCATTTTCCTGCTGGTCAAATACCTGAAATAAGACCTAATTTCCCAGCAGAGACGACGGGATTAGCGAATGAGCCTGAGGAGATCGCTATATGAACCCTAGCGACACCAGAGTGAGAGAGCTGACGGTAGAAGTCAATAAGTTAGTCGGTGAATAGAAGTGGAAAAAGTGGCTAGAGCATCTGAAGTTCTGCGACATTGGAACCGGTTTTAGTAAATTGTGGACAACGGTTAAGGCGCTATCGAACCCTGGTAACAAGGATAATCGGACATCTGTCATGTTTAACGGCGTGACTTTAGATGTGACGGATCCGAAAAAGTGCGTGGGCAATTTTTGCCGACAATTTATCGACCACCCTAATAGCCACCGGGCTAAGAGAAGTGGTTTACGTCGTTTGCGATCTCTTCCAACCGAGGACGAACCACTACAGATGATGTTGCATATGTTATCCGAGGCGCAAAATCATCATCCTCAACCTATAGCCATCCTAATAGTTCGCGAAGCCTGTAAGATGGGCAGGGTGGCCCCGCTGCTGAAATCTGGAAAGGATGCCAGCTAAGGTGAATCATACATTCTATAACCAGTAACAAAGATACTTGAGGCGTTACTCCTCCCCAGCATCAGAGCGTGTTATTTAGTTGCGGATCATCAACACGGGTTTCGGAAGCAGCATAGTACCACAACAGCACTGCACGCCATTTCCATATATGTGTTTTAGCCGAGGACTCAACCAGGACAATCCGTGCAACAGAACAGTGATGGTATCATTGGTTCTGATCAAAGCTTTTGATATGGTCAGCCATGTGTAGCTGTTCGAGAATATCGAGAATACTACCCGTCGGCCAAGTCTGAAACTCCGGGTCACCAACTATTTGTGTGGTCGCCAGTCATACGTGAAATTCAGATATAAGAAGTCCAAAACCCGTAGAGTGTAGTTCCCCAAGGAGGGGTGATATCTCCGGAACTGTTTAACCTCTACCTTTTTGCAACTCCGCGCTCTCTCGACGTCATTGAGTTAATTACGTACGTGGATGACTGTACGCTTGTGGCGTCAGTTCCCACCGTTGATAGCATTTGCGTCTAGAGTTGGGCAATTGAACGACCTAGTTCACAGTCCTAGTTCAAAAATGTATGAGTTACATCATACAAACTAACGTGAGATATTAAGTATACGCATTTTTTTCATACAAACAGCCGGTGTCCCATGAACTATATTGTGAACTAGGTCGATCAATTGCCGAACTCTATTTGTGTCAGGCTAAACACCTGTATCATTGATCTTGTTAAATTTTTCCATGCAAGGAATATGAAAAAATACACCACTAAGTCACCAGGCACGCTGTTAACAACCCTAAAGCCCTGGGGGTCACATTCGATAGCATGTGTAAGTCGTCCGCGCATGCCACAGCTATCTGCTATAAGACGAGATGCAGGAACAAGATCATCAAGTGCCTAGTCGACAGCACTTTGGGTGTGGATTAAGAAACGTTGTAAAACTTTCAAACCTGCTAGAATGCAGCCCTAAGAAAAGCTACTGGGTGACTCCTCATGTCTTCAATGGACCATTTGGATTAGGATACTAAAGGCCTGGGTACATAAGCTACCTCGCCTGGTTGCTTGTGATAAAAGTATAAAAAAGAAAAGGGCAACCTAGTTCGAAATTCTTTTATTTTTGTTATGTCAGAAATGAAACAGGCGAGACTTATTTTGGTGAAACTGAGAACCGGTTGGTGCAGCCGCTTCAATTCTTATTGGAAATGATACGCTACGCCTTTTCAACTGTCCAATCAAACTAACTCACATAACTCCACTCTCATTATGGTCCGAACCTATCCAGGTGGCGTCTTTTCTGTTCTTGGAGTTGGAAGCTGCTGTAACAACAACAACTGATCTTAGGGTCAAGAGAAGGTTAACTCATTACTCCCTATTATTCGGATTGCGTGAACGCGACTATCCGACGAACAATTAATTCCACCCAAACGGGAATATTCAAAGAAATTGCACTTTGTACGTTACCCAACTTCGACTTGCTTATTTTAGAACGGACCGAAATCTCAGAAATTATGATGGAACAGAACACAATGTTATATACCATTGGATAATAAAATGTCTGAACCTCCAGGGAGAAATTATTAACCACTTGGAGGCTAAAATCATAAGCTTCTCTATTTACTAAATTTCTTAATAAATTGACTGAACTCTAAAAAAACCCCTTCCGCATTTGCGAAATCCACTTCAATTCAATTTTTATTTACATCCTGTATTCTTCATTTTTATTTATACCTTAAATATTTATTAAGCGCCTTATGAAGACAAAATAACAAAAACAACATATAACAGCAACTATACTCTCAATCACATTTTGCTTTCATTTAAGCCGCCGGAATGAAATGAAAAGCGCCAAATACAAATGTTTCTGGTTATAAGCACTTTCGAACTTCAAACAAATACATACCAACCCAATGGCCGCCTGTGGTTGGACAAGTAAGCCACGGTAAGAGAAAAAAGTTATTTTCGTTTATACTTTTTTGTGCTGTCTTTTTTTCAACACGAACAATAACAATAACATACTAATAATCATGAATGCTTGCTGAGACTTCTTTGGTATTACATACTTTTATGCTTCAGACTTCTATTGAACTGCAAGCGCATTTATAGAGGGAGGAGGAGCATCAGCAACATGAATGCCACTGCCATGGTCGTGGCAGCATCAGTTGAAAAAGCAGTAACAATATTTGATAAGACGAAAAATGCTAACATTTGTATGTTTTTTCGCCTTCATCCCGGTCTCTAAAGTTTACGACTTATATTTTGTCCGAGTGACTTTTTTAACTACCAAGTGACAACACATAACAAAACCATGAAACACGTTGTAACATTGATCCTGAAGGTAGTTTCGGAGTTGCTGATGTTGTTGTATGCTTGCAAAACGGTGTGCAGTTGTGAAGGCTATGGTCTATGCTGCACAGAAGTACTGTGCGATGATAACAAAAATATGGCAGAGTTATAGTCATTTGTTATGTTATTCCTCTCTCTGTATCCATTTGGCTTGAAGATGAAGAAGATGTTTGGGTTGGGGTGAATGTTTGAGACAGTGTTAAAAAGGTGGAATTAGGTTCTGTTTCAAAATTTTCGAAATGCTTTTTCTGTATTTTATATTTTCTGCAAACTGTTTCTGATATATTTGATATATAGTCCTTGAAAAAGATATTTTAAAAAATCGACGATATTTTGTCTGTTAGTCCTTGAAAAGAATATTTAATAAATCTACAATTTTTGGTCAGCTAGTCCCTGAAAAAATTATTTGAAAAAATCCACGATTTTTGGTCAGCTAGTCCTTAAAAAAATTAATTTCAAATATCCACCATTCTTGGTCAGCTAGTCCTTGAAAAAATTATTTTAATAAATCCACAATTCTTGGTCTGCTAGTCCCTAAAAAATTATTTTAAAAAATCCAAAATTTTTGGTCTGCTAGCACGGTGCTCTTGAAACAATTTTAAATGGAAGGTGCTTACACCTCGGAAGTTTTTGCGGATTCTGAAATTACAATGTTTATAGATGAGTAAAATCAAAAAACAAAAAAAAAATCGCCGGAGCGCTTTTTAAATAAATCGCTATTTAAGTTGATATTTTTAGGGGTTGTTTAGGTTTTCACGATTTTGCTTAGAAACCGCATGATGTTCTCGTCGGTCTTACCCTTTTTGAGATATAGAAGTTTAAATTGGGACAGTTCAAATTCAATTCAATTCTGTATCGCCCCCTTATAAAACAATGTCATGAAGGGAGCGCCTTAACTAACATTTGATGTAAACCGCTCACACAGGGAAAGTTTTTGTGAATTCTGAAACAGCAGTGTTCATAGATGAGAAAAATCCAAAAACAAGAAAAAATCGCTGTAGGGATTTTTAAATAAATCGCGGTCAAAATTCACATTTTTAAGTGTTTTTTAGGTTTTCACGATTTTGCTTGGAAACCGCAAGTCCAATCGAAATGGAGCTGAAGAAAATGTTGTAGCTGTGAAAATTCTCAAGAGGATTGACGTTTGTAATTTGTTCCCAGCCTGTACCATTTTTGAGATAAAGAAGCTCAGTTTACATTTTTAGGTTTGTTTGTTAGGGTTTCGCGATTTTGCTTGAATACGGTAAGTCTTATCGATATGGGACCTGAGAAAATCTTAAAGCTGTGAAAATTCTCTACAAGACTTGCTTAAGTAACTTGTCCTAAGTTGAAAAATTTTTTTAGATATATAAGTTTAAGTTGGGAATTTGCAGTCATGACATTGTTTTATAAGGGGCGATACAGAATTGAATTGAATTTGAATTGTCCCATTTTGAACTTCTATATCTCAAAAAGGGTAAGACCGACGAGAATATCATACATGACAATCTTGTAGAGATAGGACTTGCGGTTTCTAAGCAAAATCGTGAAAACCTAAACAACCCCTAAAAATATCAACTTAAATCGCGATTTATTTAAAAAGTGCTCCGGCGATTTTTGTTTTTTTTTTTGTTTTTTGATTTTACTCATCTATAAACATTGTAATTTCAGAATCCGCAAAAACTTCCGAGGTGTAAGCACCTTCCATTTAATATTGTTTCAAGAGCACCGTGGTAGTTCTTGAAAAAAGTATTTTAAAAACTCCACGGTTCTCGGTCTGCTAGTCCTTGAAAAAATTATTTTATAGAATCCAGGATTCTTGGTCCGCTAGTCCTTGAAAAAATTATTAAAAAAAATCCACGATTCTTGGTCTGCTGGTCTATAAAAAAATTATTTTGAAAATTCCACGATTCTTGGTCTGCTAGTCCTTGAAAAAATTAATTAAAAAAATCCACGATCTTGGTCTTATTCCTTGAAAAAATTATTTTGAAAATTCCACGATTCTTGGTCTGCTACTCCTTGAAAAATTAATTTAAAAAATCCACGATTCTTGTTGTGCTTCTCCTCGAAAAAAATTATTCAACGATCTATCCACTATTCTTTGTCTGCTAGTCAGTGAAAATTAATTTAAAAAATCCACGATCTCCTAGACCTTGAAAAAATTTATTTATTATTTATTTATTTCAAATATTTATTATAATAAAAAATTACAATAAAATTATATAAAAACAAGTAAGCAAAGGCTATAGTCGGACGGGGCCGACCATGTGATACCCTACACCACAACCTGTAGGAATTAGCTATGTGCAACCGCCTTGCACGCTGAATGTCCGGGTTCGATTCCCATCAAATTGTCAACGGTGGCAAAATACCCCTTAGTAATGTTGGCGATATTTCCTGAGTATTTCAGCCATGAAAAAACGTATCTACAAGTGGCAACTTAGGACACGCCGTTCGGACTCAGCGATAAAAACTAGTTGACATATCAATAACTTAATATGAATCCATTGATATATGAAAAGCCTCCCTTGTCCTTACTTGGATGTTTGCGGAAAATATATAAATTATACATTTCTAAAAAATATTCGAAAATTGGAAAATTCACATTGATTACCCCCTCATGTTCAATTACACACCAAAGAAGATAGTATAAGTCAGCTGCGATAACGGTGATATACCTTCAGCCTCTAAAAATATATTTATTTTGTAACACGAGTTTGCTTCAAAATACGTAGAATCTGTAGTTATCGTAATATGGGGCTATACTAAATCCTAAGTTTTGGAAATATTTGAGAATTATTTTTTCAGATTTGTAATTTTAGTTGGATCCGGCAGGGGTTTTTGTAACTTCTGGACGATTATCTCAGGAAGTATGACTCACCCCGGAAAGGGACCAGAATACGGACCGTAAAAAGAACCTTCTTCAAAAAAAAAAATTATAATTATAAACAAATAGATCCGATTCTGGTCCTCAAACGGCACTTTTCCCAAATTTTGTGTGGCAGGTACTCGAAGGACGGACCCATATAGTCCATATTCCGACCTGACACATGACTGGATGAAATAATACGATGTGTAAAGTTTCGACCAATCAGAAAATCCCCTGGAGAGTTAACTTGCGGATTTGCAGCGCAAGTACAATCTGCTGAAAAAAATTCAAAACGATTCTAGAGGACTCTTAAATTTCCCTTTTCCGAATTATGTATCCTAAGGACCGATATAGTCTTATCCGATCTATATCTGGAAGGAATAATAATATATGGAAAGTTTGGAGCAAATCGATTGCTCACTTCGCCAGTTATCGTTCACACAATTTTTCGAAATCAATTTTGAACTTTTTTGGGGGAGGTGTGGACGGACATAGCCTACATTCGAACCTAAACAAAGTTTAGGCAAAATGTTACGTTGTATAAAATTTGTTTCTAATCGGTAGATCCATTCGAGAGTTATCGTGCGCACCAGCCACCTAGACATTAAGAGAGACAGATGAACGGACAGCGCTAAATAGACTCCAAATTGTTTGAAACGAATTTCGTCCAAATATACTTGGGGTCTAAAACCAATATTGCGATGAGACACATCTTTGGTCGTATTTTGTTTGTATCCCTTTTACCCTAAATCCTGAGGTATAAAATAGGTGGCGAGGTAACCCCATGTTGCAATATTTGTAAAAAAATCCAATTTGACAACTGAACTGAAAATTTATCTGTCATGATAGAGACAATTTGTAGCATGGGAGGAAATTGTGGTTCTCTACACAAAACACATTATATATCAGGCAGTAGGTGCGTTATCTAGCAGACACATTATTGCAATTTGCATCAGGGGAATGATCAGTAGTTATTTTTCCATATGTAGGCTAATTTGCCGGTATATGCCCTCCAGGACTGAAAATATGGACCAAAAATAAAATTTGTATATTTTTCATACAAAAGTAATGGCCTAAGTCAACCGCTAAATAATATCAGATAACCATGCATAATTATAGGCATTTTCTTTACCCTAAACTCTTACTTCGTGCAAAATTTCGTGACCATTGAGCTATAATTGCGACCTCTAGCGGGTTTATGATTACACTGGATATATTAGGCTGTAACTCTGTTATCTGATCATGTACATCAACATAATTGACATCAATTGAAAGGTCAAGAGATCGTCTTCCAAATGTAACTCACGAGTGGGGAAGGTGTCTTTCAGGAACAAAGATATAAGTTGTTTATTAAAAATTTTCACAATTTTCACACAAGAGTTATGGTCCATTTAACCCTCTAAATATTATCTGATCGCCATCTCAAATTGTAACCTTCCTCTTTGTCATATATTCTTACCTTATTTAAAATTTCGAGGCGATCGGACTATTATTGCGACCTACAGAGCAGCTGCAAAATCGGATAAAAATTATGTTTTTGGTCCATTTCATCCGCTAAATATTTCACGATCATCACCAATTAAAATAGCGATCTATTCTGATGTGAAACCGGTCCATACCAAATTTCGTGACGATCGGTCCATAATTGCGGCCTGGAGTTTGATTACAATTTATAATGGACAGACGGACACACGGACGGACGGACGGACGGACGGACACACAACTCAAAATCGCTTTATCTCGCCGAGATATGAAGATTGGTATACCACATTGGGGGTCTCCGACGCATATTTCGCGGTGTTACATGAATTTTTCCCAAAACAAACTTATAATACCCTTTCAACATAGTGGTGTAGGGTATAAATAGCACTAGCATCTAATGCTATCGGCTAAAAAAATTAATTTAAAAAATCCACGATCTCCTAGACCTTAAAAAAAGCAGTGTTCGGAAACAAACAGTATCTTATCATAAGGTACAGTACATGTACACAAACACTAAAAAAATTATAAAGTCTATGTACGCGTACACAAACATTATAAATCCATTTTAGTGTTTATGTAAGTGTACCCAACGAGATTCGAAAAGTTCGTCAAACACACATGTTTGGTACGCAACCTCCATCGTAATGTAACAACCACGTACCCAACCGAAAAGGTTGCGTACGTCAGCGCGTACATTAAAAAACCACGTAGAGTACATCATAATATACCTTTAGAAAGAAAGTGTTGCTAGGGTACACTTACATTTGTTTGTTTAATAAGGTATTAAAAATATTAAGTTTAATTTTTGTGGAATATATACAAATGAAATACAAGTAAATATAAATGAATATGTATCTTCAACTAATTAGGACTATAAATATCATTATTTAAATGTCATAAATACATATGCAAGAAGTTAGTAATGCCTAAACAAAACGCTTTCATCGAATATCTAAAATCTTGACAATTTACAAAAGGGTTGCTATAGGGCTGTAGGTTATGGAGGTGTTTTTTTATTATTAAAAATCGTATCATTTGTATTGTGAAAACAGGTGGTTCATTTTCAATATTTTAGCAAAGTCAAGAAAGCATCGAAGAACAGTTTCAAGTAAGTTGTTTTCAGTATCAACATCATCTTACAAAAAGAAATGCTACACCACCACAATAAGAATTACTTTTTGCATTTTTGTGTTTTTCCAAATTATGAATTGCCGTTGAGGTACCCAAGGACTGGTACCTAGCTGTGAAGGCAACATCCGGTCTTTGGGTCTGCTATATTTTTATAGTTTGTTTACAGATAGAATTATCGGAGTTTTTGGTTTTGATAAGTTAGAAAGTCAGAATTAGGTGGAAATAGTATTCCTCGCACACCAAAACCATAAAGTACCTGTCCTTTTTTTACATCATAAAAATTATGAGTTAAAAAATTGTAAACCACAATATTGGTTTTTACCTTTCTTGTGTATTGTAATAAATTATAACCATTCAGGTACCACATGAATGATCTAGTTTTTGAGTTTGTTACACTCGTAGTCTTATTGTATAATTTACGGAAAATTTCGCGAAAATCCTTTGGAATAGTTGCACGTAGCGTAATTTTTTAACAAAATTCATTTTTTGCAAACTATATATGCAAAGAACCCCCGCAAATGCTATTTAGTTCATTTTTAAACGTTGAGTGAAAATATTAATAAACAGCCAAGACCAAAAATATTGTTCTTCGTGATATGTTCAGTACAAACGAATCAAATCAAACAGTGTGCAATTTACAAAATTGTGTCAACAATGTTTTAAATTGGCGTTCCGCAAATTTAGAGCGACATTTGAAAATTGTGCATCCCGATTTGTATGCGAACTATATTGATCAAAAACGGGAAAACGTAAAAGAAAAAAGTGTCATCAAAGTATTATTAAAAAAAGTGTGAATCCAAAAAACATTGAAACAGCACTGGTGGAACTTTTTACAAAAAATGGACGTCCTTTACATATGGCCGAAGATAAAGCCTTCAAAGTTCTTATAGAACCTGTTTTAAGTGTACTCGGGATAATGGAACGAATTATCGCTTTCTCAAAAATATTAAAACTGAAATCGCAAACGATCTTAAAGGGATATTATTTTCCCTTAAGATGGATGTCGTAACAAGCCTGGACTTAAGTATGCTGGGTATTAATGTTCAGTACATTAAACATGGTAAAATCGTTGTTAAAACGTTGGCTATAAAGGAGCTTAAATCAAGTCACACTTCTGAATATTTAAAAACAGTTATACTGGATGTTCTAAAGGAATATGATGTTGATATACGTAATATTTTAACTATTACAACCAACAACGGATCAAATATGCTCAAAACTGTACGAATCCTGAACTCTGAAATGCAATTGTCGATAAATAATAATGCCGTGGATTTCGATTGCCGAATAGCTATTGACACAATTGAATCAATCATCGAACACAATTACTAGCATTCGTTGTGGTGCTCACACTCTCCAACTGTGTGTTAACGATGTTCTGAAACAGTCGGCAATAAAAGACAATGTCGATAAGATACGATTCGTGGTAAAAAACTTAGAAGTAAAACGATTTTAAATTTTCTAAGAAGTGAACTCTACAAAAAACCTATCATTGATTCTGTAACGCGTTGGAATTCAACATATAAAATGATTGAAAGATGCCTGGAAATGAAGGAAATTATAAATACACTATGCAAGGATTATCCTGATTTATTTCTTGAATCTGAAGAATGGTTTTTCGCAACTGAATTCTTGGGACTATTTAAACCTATTTACAATGCTACCATTAAGTTACAAAGCAAACAGTTGTGCTATAGTGAACTATACATTATTGTTATGTATATAACATTTCAAATTGACACTTTACCGGATAGCAACATGAAAACCCTTCTCAAGGAGTCCTTGAAGATAAGAAAGGATAAACTTTTAGAAAATAAACTGTTTAACGCAGCTGTGTTCTTAGATCCACGAATCAAAGTATGCTTAACCTGCGAACAAAAACAAAGGGCGAAGAACTACATACTATCGTTATATAAACGCATGAACTCAACAGAAGGTACGTTTGCTTAAGTAAACCAGAACAATGCATATTTATTTATATCAATAATCGTTTATGTTTCAGAACACAATACAAGTCACCCAATATTAGAGGAAACTCCATCACCGAATAGACCAGGTGCAGCCAAATCTTTTTCCGATTATCTGCAAATTATAGATCCTACCACAGAAAATCCGAGTTCATCTAATTTACACAATTTAGAAGCTGATTTTGCCAATTATGAGCGGCAATCAAGATTGCCACTAAATGAAAATATAATAGCGTTTTGGAACTCTCAGAAAACCATCATTAGTGAGATTGCTAATATTGTACAGGCAATACCGTAAACCCAAGTAAGCGTGGAACGCTTGAACATATATTAATGGTAAAAGTTGAGCGTTCTCCTGTTAAATTCTATTTTCTTTAGTATGTTAATATTTTTTATATTCGTTAATTTTTTATAAAATAAATAAATGTTTTCATATTTACTGGTTAAATATAAATATAGTTACTTTTGTATTTTATTTATACGATATTTACTCTTATTTTTATGGTTGCATTTTTCCTCATGCCATTCATATTTTATATTTCTTTATAAACATCACTCAGGTGTACGCAACCTCTTAATAAACATCATCCAGGTGTACGCAACCTCTATTTATTTTTTAGGGTACATAATGATGTACGCTACGTGGTTTTTTAATGTACACGCAACATTTATAACGTACGTACCCAACCATTTCGGTTGGGTACGTGGTTGTTACTTTACAATGGTGGTTGCGTACCAAACATGTACGCTACGATTATCGTTGGGTACATGTACACAAACGCAAACATTTTTTTTTAAAGTTTGTGTACATGTACGGTACCTTATCGTAGTGTAACTTTTCATGCTAGGTACGCTACAAAACGTTATTGTACGGTACCTTAATGTAAGTTTTCGAACGCTGAAAAAAAGTAATTTAAAAAATCCACGATCTCCTATACCTTGAAAAAATTAATTTAAAAAATCCACGATCTCCTATACCTTGAAAAAATTAATTTAAAAAATCCACGATCTCCTATACCTTGAAAAAATTAATTTAAAAAATCCACGATCTCCTATACCTTGAAAAAATTAATTTAAAAAATCCACGATCTCCTATACCTTGAAAAAATTAATTTAAAAAATCCACGATCTCCTAGACTTGAAAAAATTAATTTAAAAAATCCACGATCTCCTAAACCTTGAAAAAAACTAATTTAAAAAATCCACGATCTTCTAGACCTTGAAAAAATTATTTTATAAAATCAACGATTCTTGGTCTGCTAGTCCTTGAAAAAATTATTTAAAAAATCATGTTACATGAATTTTTCCCAAAACAAACTTATAATACCCTTTCAACATAGTGGTGTAGGGTATAAATAGCACTAGCATCTAATGCTATCGGCTAAAAAAATTAATTTAAAAAATCCACGATCTCCTAGACCTTGAAAAAAGTAATTTAAAAAATCCACGATCTCCTAGACCTTGAAAAAAGTAATTTAAAAAATCCACGATCTCCTAGACCTTGAAAAAAGTAATTTAAAAAATCCACGATCTCCTATACCTTGAAAAAATTAATTTAAAAAATCCACGATCTCCTATACCTTGAAAAAATTAATTTAAAAATCCTCGATCTCCTAGACCTTGAAAAATTAATTTAAAAAATCCACGATCTCCTAGACCTGGAAAAAAAACTAATTTAAAAAATCCACGATTCTTGGTCTGCTAGTCCTTGAAAAAATTATTTAAAAAATCAACAATTTTTGGTCTGCTATTCCTTGAAAAAATTATATAAAAAATTCAAGATTCTTGGTCTTCTAGTCCTTGAAAAAATTATTCTAATAATTCCACGATTCTTGGTCTTCTAGTCCTTTAACAGTTAATTTAAAAAATTCACGATCTTTTAGACCTTGAAAAACTTAATTTAAAAAATCCACGATCTGCTACACCTTGAAAAATTAATTTAAAAAATACACGATCTGCTAGACATTGAAAAAATTAATTTAAAAAATCCACGTTCTGCTAGAATTTGAAAAGTTAATTTAAAAAATCCACGATCTGCTAGACCTTGAAAACAATAATTTAAAAAATCCACGATTCTTGGTCTGCTAGTCCTTGAAAAAATTATTTTAAAAAATCCACGATTCTTGGTCTGCTGGTACTTTATAAAATTATTTAAAAAAATCCAAGATTCTTTGTCTGCTAGTCCTTGAAAAAATTATTTAAAAAAACCCACGATTCTTGGTGTGCTAGTTCTTGATAAATATTTTAAAAAATCCAAGATTCTTGGTCTGCTAGTCCTTAAAAATTAAGAACCCAAAGGAGTTTTGTTTGAAGACATAACATCTTTTGCTGAGAGGTATCCCTTCCATCTTAGGAAGTCCTTCATCACAAGATCTCGTGTTGGATTTCCGCAACGAAACTGTTATATACCAACTTCCCACAATATTTTCCTAGAATTCTTTTTTTCATATTCTCTCAATAAATCATGGCTTAACCACTGTACCCGGCGATGTAAGCGCGGCATAAACGACCCAACAACATGACAGCTCGATTTAATATTACAATTTATGTTGGCCATTAAAATGTCGGATGGTTTCGCTCTTTATTTTATGCGATTATAATAACCAGTAAAAGCATGAAACTTTAGCAAAAAAGCAATAACAAATAAGAGAATACTAAATCAAAAGTGCAAAAAGAAAACAGTCAAGTTGTGAAACACACAAAAAGAACGACATGAAGAAGTTAATAATTGTGGAAAGAGCAGTAAGAAGTTAAAAGTGTATAAGGCTATTTTGTAAACTGCCAGTAAAACTGAAAGGAAAGGAAATTTAAAAATCTTTAGAGAATATAACTTTTAATTTGGAATCTTACATGTTAACAGTATCACGGCGGAAGAAGAAAAAGACACGGCGGAAGAAGAAAAAGACAAAGCTGAGGAGCTGACACCCGAATTGCTTAAGCAAGAAGCTTGATATAATTTTTCTAGGAGAACTGATACCCCATATTTGCGAGCTTATAGCTTGATGTGCCATGCGTAAATGAGGAGACAAGTCAGTAGGTCCGAACTACGTAGAAATAGGTTTCATTAATATCGTGTACATATTTGTGGATAACAGAATAGAAAATCTAGATGATGCCGATGACATCTTCTTACATTCATAAAAATATCATAAAGATATCAACATTATTCAAGCTGCGACAAAAACTACAGGACTTAATACACATGTTCCCACAATAAAGGTGATAATAAACAACTAAAGGAGGGGTTAGTCGACCTTGCCGACATCAAAATAATTAATAAACTATCAATAAACATAACCCTAATTTTAAAAGTAAATATAAATTATTACTAAAAACATAAAAAAGGCACCAATTTTGTTTTAGAGCTTAATATATGAGAAAGATAAGATATTTAGTTGATTACCGTAGGATTTTTAGAGCTTTTGGAGCATTATGCCAAGAAGCATAGACTTGCAGATTTTAAAATGATCCTAAAACAGCCCTTGTACTGCAAATAAGAAACAAGTAAGAACGGCGTTAAGTTCTGCCGGGCCGAACTTTTTTGGCAGCCGAAAAATAGGCTTGGAAATTAGTATATATACACAATTCTTACTTAATTAATTATATGGCTTTAATTCTAAACAGAACGTATTCTTCCATAAGCCGAACTAAGAATTGATTTCCAAACGCACCGATCTTTTGCTTTACTCCTCCAATTTTGGATGCCATGTTTTGTGATATCTTCTTCAGCTTGGTTTTTCCATCGGAGTTTTGGCCATGTCAGCAGGGCCAACGCAATCGTTGTATTTCGATATGTTTTACTATATCGATGTCGGTCGGCTTGTATTGTAACTAGTGGTTCATATTGCTTCATCTGCTTTCGCAAGTATCCACGCTTCAGATCCATACATAAGTACGGGTATTATCAGTGTCTGCTAGAGTGTAAACTTTGTTTGACGAGAGGTGGTTTTGCTTTTAAACTGTTTACTTAGATCAAATTAGCATCTGTTGGCCAATATTATTCTTCTCTTTATTTCAAAACGTATGTTGTTAGATTTATTTATGGCGGTGCCGAGGTATATAAAGTCATTTACTACCTCAAACAGTTGATCCGGGTCTACTGGACAACATAACATAAATTTCGTCTTATCGCCGTTGACTGTCAGACCCACTTTGGCAGATTCTTTTTAAATTTTTGCAAATGTGGCTGTTAAGGTGGCTGCCTATTATGTCTATGTCATCTGCTGTTTTTACCTCTGGCCGTATATAGATTCACATCTCGTATGACCTTTTCCAGTAAGGTGATAAATAGGTCCCACGATAGACTGTCACCATGTCTGAAACCTCGTTTTGTGTTGAAAGGCTCGGAGAGGTTCTTTCCTATTTTAACTGCTGATCTTGTGTCATCCTGCATATTCGAATTAGTTTTGCAGGGATGCCAAACTCAGATATGGCTTGAAACACCTTTGCTCTAATTGGGCTTTCGAACGCGGCCTTATAGTCGACGAACAGGTGGTATGTATCGATCTGTCTTTCGTGGGTTTTTTTCCAGTATTTGGTGCAGTGTGAAGATTTGGTCAATTGCCGACTTACCAGGGCCCTATTCCTCGCAACAACTTATCGCTTTTCATTTTGCACTTATCAAAAAGTAGTTATTTTGAAAAGTGATAACCTTTTTTTGTTCCACAAAATTACTTTTCAATTTCCCTTGCACTTAGCAAATTTGTCTATCACTGTTCTTTTAGCACAGTTGTTGTGCTCTCTTGCTCAATTTTTCCGCCATATTGGTAAGTCTCTCAGTTCTCTTGCAAAGTGTGAATGATATTTGTTCCACAGAACGTTTTATCATCTTTGCATTATTTCTTACTTGGCAATAATAAATAAGACATGTAAAATTGAGACGAGCGAAAAAATTAAATGAAACTGATATTACACTGTGCAACACTGGAAATGCAAACAACTTCTAATGGGCATTTTCTGAAAGTGCATATTGAGACTACAAAAACCTTAATTGAGTTTTGTGTTCTTAGATCGGGTTTAGGTTTTATGGCCTCATCTAAACCGACCTAAAATGAGCCTTTTTTCCAGTGATCGGACCTTTATCTCCGAAACTAATAAGAATTTTGCTTTGCAGTCTTCAGCAATATTGTAGCCCTAAATTAGTAGAATTTATGTCTCAAACAGATGAACTAGGAAAAGTTGCATCTAGCGCATCAAACTCGTCAAAATATAGAAAAGTTTACATAATTTCTGAAATTCTGGTGAGTAACAACTAAACTGTTGGGAGTTGAAATAAGTAACCATTCTAAAAATTTTCCAA
Source organism: Musca autumnalis (assembly GCF_047663935.1). Classification (NCBI taxonomy): domain Eukaryota; kingdom Metazoa; phylum Arthropoda; class Insecta; order Diptera; family Muscidae; genus Musca; species Musca autumnalis. Next base: position 42,487,676 of record NW_027411755.1, read on the forward strand.
ATAATGTGGCCATCAATTCTTCAGAACATTCTGAAACTCTAAAATGGTTATTTCACGTTGTTTAAGGGGTATTTCATATTATACCTTTTACAAAACTTATTTCAAACAATGTTCACACAGGCTGTTTATTCTCATGTTGGGGATTTCAATGAATTATTGAAATATTTACCAAATTGTTGTTGAACAATTTGCTATAAACAAGGCGATAGAGGCATTTTACAACAATATAATGTTCTGAAGAGTTGTGTATTACATTCCAGAGAATATTTTCCCAAAACGCAACATTAAGAAGAATTTAACATTTTGGGAGATACGTTGCGAAATATACACACATTATAGAATTTGTAGATATATTATAAAATTTGAGGCAATAAATGCAGTTTTTCGAGTTCACTATTCCTCCAAATATTTTCTTCTTGCTCTTATCTACAAGTTTGCTGCAGATGTCAAAACAAGATTCGTATTGGTTTCAGAGATACAGCCCCAATTTGCTTTAAAAAATCGATATTTAACCATGTTTAGATGAGGCCATAAAAACCGAACCCGATCTAAGAAAACAAAACCCAAATATGGTTTTTGCCTATTGGTCCTCTACTTTCATAAAATTCTGGACAGAAGTTGTTTGCACGTGATTGGCTCTAAAATGTTGCACAGTGTTATTAAAAGTAAATAAAATAAAATTAAATAAATTAAATTAAACTGAAATAAAATGAAACAAAATAAAATGAAATAAAATAAAATAATATAAAATAAAATAAAATAATATAAAATAAAATTAAACGAAATAAATGAAATTAAATGAAAATAAAGTAAAATAAGATCAAATAAAATAAAATGAACTAAAATAAAATAAAAAATAAAATAGAATAAAATAAATTAAAATAAAACAAAATAAAATAAAGTGAAATAAAATAAAATAAAATTAAGTGAAATAAAGTAAAATAAAATGAAATAAAGTAAAGTAAAATAAAATAAAATAAAATAAAATAAAATAAAATAAAATAAAATAAAATAAAATAAAATAAAATAAAATAAAATAAAATAAAATAAAATAAAATAAAATAAAATAAAATAAAATAAAATAAAATTAAATTAAATTAAATTAAATTAAATAAAATAAAATAAAACAAAATAAATTAATATGAAATAAAAATAAAATAATTTTAATAAAGATTATATAATAATTAAACGAAATAAATTAAAATAAGATCAAAATAATTCAAATGAAGTAAAATAAAATAAAAAATAAAATGAAATAAAATAAAACAATATAAAATGAAGTGAAATAAAATAAAATTAAGTGAATTAAGTAAAGTAAATTGAAATAAAATAAAGTTAAAAAATAAATAAAATAAAGTAAAATAAAATTAAGTGAAATAAAATAATCTAAAATAAAATGAAGGGAAATACAAATAAAATAAAATACAATAAAATTAAGCGAAATCAAACAAGTAAAAAGTGTTATATTCGGCATAGAGTAATTAGTTTTCTTTCTCCACAAAGTGGAGAAGTTACTTGTCAAATTATAACTAATTCGTTCTAGAAATGTATCTAAAAACCTTAAAATAGCTGAAATCGGACGGTACTGCTATATGGAGGCTATAAAAAACGTAGACCTATATCCATAATTTTTTGTGGAGACGTTTCTTGGTGATTGACTGAATTATACCTAATTCGGCCTGGAAATGTGCCTAATAACCACAAATTAGCTGAAATAGGGCGGTATATGGGGGCTATAATAAAAGATGGGCCTATGTCGGTAAGTTTTGGAAGCATATTAAAACTAATTCGTTCTGAAAATGTAGCTAAAATCTTTAAAATAGCTGAAATCGACGGCACTGCTATATGGGGGCTATAACAAAGCTCAACTTCCAACTTGATTTAAGACACGTGTGAACAGCATTTCATCCCCCTATCTCAACTCGTTCGGAAGATAGCGTGATTACAACAGACGGACGGATGTGGTTAAATCAACTTAGAATTTTACGCTGATCAAAAATATATGTATATACCTTATAGGGTCGCAAATGATTATTTTGATGAGTTACAAATGAAATATTATGGTGGAGGGTATAGTAATAAATAAAAATATTCTCTCAAATAGAGTTTAGTCTAAATGTAAAATCGAGAAACATCGTTTTGTGCGGTTGTTCGCAGGGTGGAAGTTCGGAATGGGGTTGTTCGTAGGGTGGAATTTCGGATAGTGAGAGTTCGAAGTAGGATGGTTGATTCAGAGGGTAGAAGTTCGGAAAAATCTTTACAATTTCTTGTCATAACCGTGTTTTCAGTATTTCCGAACAAAATCTCGCTTTAACAATGTACATTGGCAAAGAGAACGTTTACCTCGCAAATTTAAGGCAAACTTATCAAAATTTGATCTGCAAAATCAAAATGCTGAGTTTTCTGTGGAACGAAAGAGCAAATTTTTTTGCAAAATCTTAGCAAAATACGCATTGCCGTTACAACTTTTCACTTAGCAGAAATGACGTTTGTGGAACAGAAATCAAAAAAAGAGCTACATTATTTTGAAAAGTAAGCAAACTCACTTTATAATTAGCAAATTATCACTTATCAAAAAATAATGGTTCTGTGGAACACTTAACTTTGAGCATTGTCAAAAATATTGATAAGTGCAAAATGAAAAGTTGATAAGTTGTTTCGTGGAATAGGGCCCAGGTCTAAAAGCGCATTGATATTACCCGATTATTTCATTGACCATGGATTTTAAACGTTCAGTCCTACAGCTCATGCTGCTCTATTGTTTTTCAGCCGATTATTAGCTGTCATAACCTCGCTTTGGCTAGGTGGTAGACATTTAACGTTGTCATTTACTATTGGTTCTGGGGTATCTTTATCGTCACCCATATTCTATACCAAGAGCTTCATAAAGTGCTCCATTCAAATCCTCAGTATGATATCTGTATCAGTTACCAGATTCCCTTCGTCATCTTTGCAGGAGCATGTGCCTGCACCATATCCTTCAGTCTGGTGTTCTTAATTCGGGTAAAAATTTCGGTCTTCATTCTGAACATCTCGAGTTTCTCACGCTCACTTTTTTCTTGCTCCTTCTTTTTTCTCCAGAGAATACGCTTATTCTCTCCCCTCTTCTCCCGATAAGTTTCCTTCGCGCTTTGTGTTGCTACTGAATGCACCGTTGCTCTGTATGCCGCGTTCTTCTCTTCTATAGCCTTACGACACTCCTGATAGTACAATAAATTTTTAGGTGGAGGTTTTTGGTACCCAAGTATAGATTTGCAGTCTGAAGACAGTGGGCTACTTTTTACCACTGTGCTTCAACATTATCGGGACAAGGAGTACTGTCTTCCAGCATGCGGGTCAGTTGAGCAGAGTAAGCGTGTGTTGTCTGTTGTGTTTGCAGCTTCTCGGCATCCAGCTTCCGTCCTGTGTTAGATCGCACTTTTGCCTTAACATTGGCTGCTACAAGGAAATGGTCCGAATCGATGTTCGCACCTCAAATCGATCGGATATTTAGCACACTGGACGAGTGTCGTCAGCGGTCCTGATCAATCTAATTTTTTGTTTTCCCATCTGGGGATATCCACGTAGCCTTGTGTTCTTTGCCGCTGCAAAATCGATCAGCTTGATTCTGTTGTCGGATGTTACCTCATGAAGGCTGAACTTGCCGACCGTGGGGCCAAATACATTTTCCCTTCCAATTTTAGCATTAAAATCTCCTAGAACAATCTTAATGTCATGGTCAGGGCAGCGGTCATATGCTCTCTCTAGGCGCTCTTAGAATATATCCTTGGTCGGTTCGTCTTTCTCTTTGGTCAAGGCATGGGCGCAGATGTGTGGCAATTCTCTTATCAACCGGAGTGTAACTGGATACGAGATTTGTAAGCCTCCGGTTTATCATAAATCCAACACCTAGTTCATGCTTCGTTTCATGGCAGCTATAATATATTGCGTAATCTTTTGTGAACTTTACATCTGCCCGATTCCATCGCACTTCCTGTAAGGCGATTATATCAACTTTGTACTTATCAAGTACATCCGCCAGTGCGCATACTGCACTTACTCTGTAGACAGTCCTGACATTCCAGGTGCAGATTCGCACATCATGGTCCTTGAAACGGTTAGGGGGTCGCCAACTTTAGAGGGGTTTGTTTTACTTTTCTTTTGCATAGTAAGCTGTTTTGACGGAGTGAGTTACTAGCCCAACGACCAACCCAAGTTTTTATCGTTCTTATGGGTGAATGCACGGCACATGTTAGCTGAATACCTTTAACGAGCGATAAAGGCAGCTCCCCAGGTGACACCACGGGGAGGTCAGTGTCCAATTGAGATGAAAGAGGGGCCAAGAAAAGTGCTGGGTTTGACATGTTAAAGCCGGTCAAGACTGTTCCTTGGTATCTTTAATCCCCTACGTCACCCTTATATACACAATTCATTCGATAAAATTATGTTATTTAATTGAAAATCCAAACTTTTCCTATAGTCCAACTTGGCAAAAATAAAATAATTTCAGCAGTTGGGATACGAACATGGATCCCCGTCATCCGAGTGTCAAGATTACCGGCGTCTTAGCGTTCTGAGCCTCGTCAAAACTTTCGTAGACAATAATTGATGATCAAAATCTTCTGATATAGAAGAGCAAATACAAATGACGTAGGAATAAAACTTACCATTGTATTTGTGAACATTTACAAATGGGATTGCCAAGTTGGACTATAGGAAAAGTTAGAATTTTCAATTAACATTAATTTCCGATTCACATTTATCGAATGAATTGTGTATATACTAGTTACCAAGCTTAGCTTCCGTCTGCCACAATGTACCTTTTAGGTCATAACATCTAACTCGAAAGAGTATTAATTAGAGAAAAAAAATATTTTTTGGTTAAAAAATCCTCAAAGTAGCTAAAATCCTTTGGAAATTTTTACCGAAGGTGCTCCAGTTCACAGAGTATTATGCTTTATGTTTGTGGGTAAGTCCATGCTTCCTCATATAATGGTCCAAATGCTCTACATTATACAGTGACCAACTGAAATGACTGTTAGGTGCGCTATCTATCGAAAGGAATGACTCCCAATATATGATCCACTTCCAAAATGGTCTATGTCAGTCCATTCCTTCAGATACACATTTTTATCGGCCACCCAACATATCGAAAGATCGTCCCAAAAGTCGTAGAAAAACTTAGACATTAAACTAAAAGGATAAAAACGATACACTGAACAACTGTCCATGCTGTTGATATGCATTACAGCCATGACGTAGATAAAATAAAACCAATCGCAACAGATGATGTTGAATATATACACCCTAGTCAGAATGCGGCCAAGGCAGCAATAAGCCCTTGTTTAATTCTAAATTATTCGATACAAGAGACGACACACTGCAGCGGTTTCTATCGTACTGGAACCACACAACATCAGCTTTCCGGCCAGCGGCTGCCACGTTAGTGTACATATGTTTGTATTTGTTTCGTCTTTCTGTATTGGGAGCAGCATATCCCGGAATGCCTGCTCCGAATTCTTTTGGTCCGTGCCGGGACGGAGGAAAACCCAGGACCAATATATTTGTGCTCGGTTTGTCTCATCCGCATCTTCACCCATATCCAACCTTCGGTGACATCTACTGCATGATGTCAGGAGTGGTTGCATCTAAGGAGTTGCACTGGACTTGTCCACGTGAGGGACTACGACAGTGACTATGTTGCTGCATGCTGCGTGAATACAGTTCCCAGTGAGTCGTCATCGGATTACGAAACTCCCTCGTCATCAGATTATGAAACTCCCCCGCAGTCCTCTCGACAGCAACCGCACACAACATGCTAAGGAAGGATCGCACCAGAAGTGGATTACGAGCCTGACATTAGCCCGCTTTTGGAAGGTCATAATCGTCTGGTCCTGGGGGAATTTAATGCGCATCATGAGATGTGGCATTCGTCCCTCGGAAACTACCAGAGGGGTACAGCGCTGGCTAAGCAGATTGATAGCTCTACGTTTTGCACGGTAAATGAGGACGCCCCTACCCAAATTAGAGGAGAGTGCCACAGTTCACCAGACATAACCTTCGCGTCACCTGGTCTGACAAATGACGTTACCTGGTCACCCGTCATTTCCCTTGGATCAGACCATATTTGTACCCATTAGCAGACCACCCGATTTCATCACCTCTGAACGTCGCACATTCGACAATCATAAGAATGCTGATTGGCCGAGTTTCAGAGAGTTCACCAATCACCGCTTCAGAGAACTGCCCAATCCTTCTGATGTTCGGATAGCGGAAAGGACGTGCTGCAGCCGATCGCCATATCCCTGCTGGTCGAATACCCGAAGTATGTCCAAACTTCCCAGCAGATGCGACGGGATTAGCAAATGAGCGTGCTGAGCTTTGTCGAGCCAACCCCAATGACCCCAGAGTCAGGGAGCTGACACTGGAAGTTAACAGGCTGGTCGGCGAGCATAACCGGAAGAAGTGTTGCAACATTGGAGCCGGTATAAGTGAATTGTGGCCAACGGTTAAGTCACTCTCGAACCCCGGTAGAAGGGAAGATAGGACCTCAGTCACGTTTGTCAGTCAGCCTGACCCGAAGAGGTGCGCAAGTTATTTCAATCGACAGTTTGTCGATCACCCTGAGAGTCGCGAAGAGAAGACTATTACGTCGCATCAGATCTCTTCCTGCCACAGTTTACAATGTATGATATTCCGAATGCCATCAGGAACGCTAAATCATCCAAAGCGTTGGGCCCTGCTGGAATCTCCATGGTAATGCTGAAGCAGCTGGATGAGCCGGGAGTGGAGTATCTCACTAAAGTTCTCAACTTGTCTGGAAAATGGGCTGGGTCGTCCGCTACGGAATCCAGGCAAGGATGCTAGCAAAAGTGAATCGTACAGACCGATGTCGCTTTTGTCGCCCATAGCAAAGACCTTGAGGCACAAGTCCTCCCCAGTATCAGAAATAGCTATCAAGTTGCCGATCATTAGCATGTATTCCGTAAGCAACTCAGCTCGACAACAGTGCTTCACGCCATCTCCACATAGATTTGTCAAGGACTCAACCAGAGACCGCCGTGTGATAGAACAGTGATGGTGGCGCTTGACTTATCAAAAGTCTTTGATACAGTCAGGCACTACACGATGTTTGAGGACATTGAGCAGAAAACCCTCTGGCCAAGCTTAAAACGTTGGATAGTCAATTATATGTGTGGACGCCAGTCGTACGTGGAATTCAGGAACAGGAAGTCCAAACCGCGTAGAGTGAAACTGGGAATTCCCCAAGGTGGGGTGGTGATATCTTCGGAACTGTTTAACCTCTACCTCTCCTGTATTCCGCCCCTCCTGACGGCATAGAGAGCGTAACGGTCTTACCACCTTTTTCCATTCGAGGAATATGCAGATTTCCGCCACAAAATCTACAGCCACTCTACTCTGTTCACTACATGGACAGCGCAGTTTGGAAGAGAGTTGAATGTTGTGGTCGACGGTAGCAGAATTGCGACCACAAACTGCCCTAAAATTTTAGGAGTCACATTCGACACTACATTCAAGTCGTACGCACACGCCACAGCTACCTGCGACAAGCTGAGATGTAGGAACAAAGTCCTCAAGTCCCTAGCCGGCAGCACTTGGGATGCAAGTAAAGAAACATTGTTGACCACATATAACGCGATAGGTCGGTCTGTGGTGAGGTATACGGCTCCAGTTTGGTCCCCGAGATTATGTGCTTCGAATTGGAAAAAGATTCAAACCTGCCAGAATGCCGCCCAGAGAACAGCTGATTTGATTTTGTGGCGGTATATTCCTCTAATGGAAAACGGTAGTAAGATCGGTTAAATAGTTGTTCAGTCTCTCACAGATGTCATCAGGATAGGTACCCGACGCCAGGATCGTGCAATCATCTACATACGTTACGATCTCGATGCCGTCTGGAGGGGGCGGAATACAGGAGAGGTAGAGGGTAAACAGTTCCGGAGATATCACCCCACCTTGGGGAACTCCCTGTTTCACTTTACGGGGTTTGGACTTCTTGTTCCTGAATTCCACGTACGACTAGCGTCCACACATATAATTGACTATCCAACGTTTCAAGCTTGGCAGGAGGGTTGTCTGCTCAATGTCCTCAAACAGCGTTGAGTGCCTGACTGTATCAAAGGCTTTTGATAAGTCGAGCACCACCATCACTGTTCTATCGCACGGCCGTCTCTGGTTGAGTCCTTGACAAATATGTGTAGTAATGGCGTGCAGCGCAGTTGTCGTGCTTTGCTGCTTACGGAATCCATGCTGATGATCGGCAACTTGATAGCTGTTTCTGATACCGGGGGGGACAAGGCCTCAAGTGTCTTTGCTACGGGCGACAAAAGCGAAATCGGCCTGTACGATTCACTTTTGCTGGCATCCTTGCCGGGCTTCCGTAGTGGGACCACCCTGCCCATTTACCAGACTTCGGGAACAATGAGGGTGGATAGCGACAAGTTGAGAACTTTAGTGAAATACTCCACTCCCGGCTCATCCAGCTGCTTCAGCATTACTATGGAGATTCCATCAGGGCCCAACGCTTTGGATGATTTAGCGTTCCTGATGCCATTGGCAACATCATCCATTGTAAACTGTGGTGGTTCCTTCACCAAACGTGACTGAGGTCCTATCTTCCCTTCTTCCAGGGTTCGAGAGTGACTTAACCGTTGCCCACAATTCTCCTATACCGGCTCCAATGTTGCAACTCTTCAGATGATTTAACCACTTGTTCCGCTTATGCTCGCCGACCAGCCTGTTAACTTCCAGTGTCAGCTCCCTTACTCTGGGGTCATTGGGGTTGGTTCGGCGAAGCTCATCACGCTCATCTGCTAATCCCGTCGCCTCTGCTGGGAAGCTTGGTCTGACTTCGGGTATTCGACCAGCAGGGTTATGGCGAGCGGCTGCAGCAGTGATGATGTCTCGGAACGTCCTTTCCGCTACCCGAACATCAGAAGGATTGGGCAGTTCTCTGAAGCGGTGATTGGTGAAGTCTCTGAAACCCGGCCAATCAGTTTTCTTATGATTGACGAATGTGCGGCGTTCAGAGGTAATGAAATCGGGTGGTCTGCTAATGGAGACATTTATGGGGAGATGGTCTGATCCAAGGGAAATGACGGGTTGCCAGGTAACGTCATGATGGTTATGAGCTGTGACACTCTCCTCTAATTCTGCTAGGGGCGTCCTCAATGACCGTGCAAAACGTAGAGCTGTCAATCTGCTCAGCCAGCGCTGTACCTCTCTGGTCGTTTCCGAGGGCTGAATGCCACATCTTGATGTTCTTCCGACGCATGGAATCTACTATTTCCTCGATCTTACATCGGAGAACATTGCAATTAAATTGCAAAAAGGATGCATTCTCTGCGATTGGGACAACAACGGCTGGTGTTAAAGGCTGCATGTGCGGGGAGTTTCGTAGTCAGACGACGAGGGAGTTTCGTAATCCGACGACGACTCACTGGGGACTGTATTCACGCAGCATGCAGCAACATAGTCCCTCACGTGGAAAAGTCCAGAGCAACCCCTTAGATGCACCCACTCCTGACATCTATTGCATCTCACCGAAGGTTGGATGTGGGATGTGACAAACTGAGCACAGATATATTGGTCCTGGGTTTTCCTCCGTCCCGGCACGGACCAAAAGAATTCGGAGCAGGCATTCCGGGATATGCTGCTCCCAACAAAGAAAAACGAAACAAATACAAACATATGTACACTGAGGTGGCAGCCGCTGACCGGAAAGATGATTTTGTGTTGTTCCGGGTCAATCCGGTACGAAAGAACCCGCTGCCGTGGGATTGACTTGTGGTCCACTAGACCATAAGTCTAACGCGGCTTCAAACATGGCTAATAAACCATTGCCTTTATTTTTATCTTGCGCCATTCTGGAGAAAGACTGGAAGACCGAAGAGATGAAGATCTATACTTAACATATTTTGGGCAACCGTTAGACTGTTTTTGTCATCTCTATACGTTCTAAGATATTTCAAGTCATGTCTGAATTTGGTATTCCCGCACAGCTCATACGGCTTTGTATTTGTTAAATATTGAAAGGCAACTACTCACGCTCACCAGTCTTCTTGTTTTAAATAATCACAATAAAACTAAATGGCCGCTATATAATTGAAATAAAAACAAATTGCCCGGGAAAATTAACAACATAAATTATGAAACAAGAAGAAGACGAAAAGGCACTCTTTAAGTGTGTCATTTTTATTTAGATCACAAAAACAAACAGAACCCATAACACAGAAGCTATTTGTCATGGCTGCAACAGTGAAATAAAAACGCGAAAATGAAATGTAAAAATCTTATGGTCAATTAATAAATTTTAATTAAAACCGACATTTCATTTCTACTCAGAAAAACACGCACGCAATCATCACAGCAACTGTCAGTGTTTTTAGAGGAAAAACATAATAAAAATGAAATAAATTTTCCAAGCGTTAAACACCATTAAAGAAAATGTAGAAGCATCATTAGAATTAAAAAAAAAAATAAAGAAATTTCAAAAAAAAAAAAAAAATAATTAAATAAAATAACACAAAAACAAAAAAGAATTATTACAAACTGTTTGCCTTGTCATGTCACTTTGCGCCAAAATAGCATCAGCAATAACAACAAAAACATTTTCATTTCGGAAAATTTATTTATTCTCATAATCTGTGAAATATTTTCTTCATTCAACAATTTTGTTGTGATTAACACAAATGTTCATTGAAATGAATAATCACCCTGTCAGTCAGTCAGCCAGTCATGTGTTGGCGGTGGCCGATTGCTGGCAATTCGCTTCACACGTTTCATCTGTTAATTATGTTGCTATTTTGTCACAAAAATGTCTTAACACAATCACTGACGATGTCATGCCACGATGATGGCATTTTAATAATAGCGCTCGTATTTTAAAATTAATTTCATAATTTATTTTCAAGAAAACAAAATATAAGAATTTGACAGAACATGAACAAACATCATGTAGATGAGTACATAAACAAATTCTAAGTGTGGTGCGGTGATCATGGTGACATTCCCAACACCCTATAATTATTTATAAAGAATATCCAATAAATGTGGATTTTATAAGAATATTTTTTAAAAAGAAATAAACGTGGATTTTTAATGAACATTTTTTCAAGAACCAACAGACCAATAAACGTGGATTTTTAAAGAATATTTTTTGAAGGACCAACAGACCAATAAACGTGGATTTTTAAAGAATATTTTTTCAAGGACCAACAGACCAATAAACGTGGATTTTTAAAGAATATTTTTTCATGGACCAACAGACCAATAAACGTGGATTTTTAAAAAATATTTGTTCATGGACCAAGAGACCAATAAACGTGGATTTTAAAAGAATATTTTTTCATGGACCAACAGACCAATAAACGTGGATTTTTAAAGAATATTTTTTCATGGACCAACAGACCAATAAACGTGGATTTTTAAAGAATATTTTTTCATGGACCAACAGACCAATAAACGTGGATTTTTAAAGAATATTTTTTCATGGACCAACAGACCAATAAACGTGGATTTTTAAAGAATATTTTTTCATGGACCAACAGACCAATAAACGTGGATTTTTAAAGAATATTTTATCATGGACCAACAGACCAATAAACGTGGATTTTTAAAGAATATTTTTTCATGGACCAACAGACCAATAAACGTGGATTTTTAAAGAATATTTTTTCATGGACCAACAGACCAATAAACGTGGATTTTTAAAGAATATTTTTTCATGGACCAACAGACCAATAAACGTGGATTTTTAAAGAATATTTTTTCATGGACCAACAGACCAATAAACGTGGATTTTTAAGGAATATTTTTTCATGAACCAACAGACCAATAAACGTGGATTTTTAAAGAATATTTTTTCATGGACCAACAGACCAATAAACGTGGATTTTTAAAGAATATTTTTTCATGGACCAACAGGGATTTTTAAAGAATATTTTTTCAAGGACCAACAGTCCAATAAACGTGGATTTTTAAAGAATATTTTTTCATGGACCAACAGACCAATAAACGTGGATTTTTAAAGAATATTTTTTCATGGACCAACAGACCAATAAACGTGGATTTTTAAAGAATATTTTTTCATGGACCAACAGGGATTTTTAAAGAATATTTTTTCAAGGACCAACAGTCCAATAAACGTGGATTTTTAAAGAATATTTTTTCAAGGACCAGCAGTCCAATAAACTTGGATTTTTAAAGAATATTTTTTAAGGACCAGCTGGCCAATAAACGTGTATTTTTAAGGAATATTTTTCCAACCAACTACAGACCAATAAACTTGGAATTTTAATGAATATTTTTTTCAAGGACCAACAGACCAATAAACGTGGATTTTTAAAAAATATTTTTCCAACCAACGACAGACCAATAAACGTGGATTTTTAAAGAATATTTTTCCAACCAACGACAGACCAATAAACGTGGATTTTTAAACAATATTTTTTCAAGGACCAACAGACCAATAAACGTGGATTTTTAAAGAATATTTTTTCAAGGACCAACAGACCAATAAACGTGGATTTTTAAAGAATATTTTTTCAAGGACCAACAGACCAATAAGCGTGGATTTTTAAGGAATATTTTTTCAAGGACCAACAGACCAATAAACGTAGATTTTTAAAGAATATTTTTTCAAGGACCAACAGACCAATAAACGTGGATTTTTAAAGAATATTTTTTCAAGGACCAACAGACCAATAAACGTGGATTTTTAAAGAATATTTTTTCAAGGACCAACAGACCAATAAGCGTGGATTTTTAAGGAATATTTTTTCAAGGACCAACAGACCAATAAACGTAGATTTTTAAAGAATATTTTTTCAAGGACCAACAGACCAATAAACGTGGATTTTTAAAGAATATTTTTTCAAGGACCAACAGACCAATAAGCGTGGATTTTTAAGGAATATTTTTTCAAGGACCAACAGACCAATAAACGTAGATTTTTAAAGAATATTTTTTCAAGGACCAACAGACCAATAAACGTGGATTTTTAAAGAATATTTTTTCAAGGACCAACAGACCAATAAACGTTGATTTTTAAAGAATATTTTTTCAAGGACCAACATACGAATAAACGTGGATTTTTAAAGAATATTTTTTCAAGGACCAACATACGAATAAACGTGGATTTTTAAAAAATATTTTTTCAAGGACCAACAGACCAGTAAACAAGGATTTTTAAAAAATATTTTTTCAAGGACCAACAGACCAGTAAACAAGGATTTTTAAAGAATATTTTTTCAAGGACCAACAGACGAATAAACTTGGATTTTTAAAGAATATTTTTTCAAGGACCAACAGACGAATAAACTTGTATTTTTAAAGAATATTTTTTCAAGGACCAACAGACCAATAAACGTGGATTTTTAAAGAATATTTTTTCAAGGACCAACAGACCAATAAACGTGTATTTCTTAAAGAATATTTTTTCGAGGACCAACAGACCAACCAACGTGGATTTTCAAAGAATATTTTTTTCAAGGACCAACAGACCAATAAACATGGATTTTTTCAAGGACCAACACACCAATAAGCAAGGATTTTTAAAGAAAATTTCTTCAAGGATCAAGAGAACAAAAAACGTGGATTTTTAAAGAATTAGTTTCAAGGACAAACAGAACATTAAACGTAAATTTTTAAAGTAAATGTTTCAAGGTCAAACAGAGAAATACACGTGGATTTTAAAAGAAAATGTTGCAAGGACAAAAAGAATAATGCACGTGGATTTTTAAAGAGAATGTAAAATACTATTTCGGAATCTGAACGTGTAGAAAATATCGATATTGGGTGACGTAGGGGATGAAAGATACCAAGGAACGGTCATGACCGGTTTTAACATGGCAAAACCCAGGATTTATCTTGGTCCCTTTTTCATCTCTAGTGGACAAGCTAAATTCTTCAACATCAGCTTTATTTGCGCTCATGCTCCCACTGAAGACAAGGACGAACAGACCAAAGATATATTTTACGGGCGCTTAGAAGAAACATTTGACCGTTGCCCTGCCCATTATTCTAGGCGATTTTAATGCCAAAAGGAGAATATTTTGGCCCAACAGTCGGGAAACATCTGACAATGGTATGAGGCTGATTGACTTTGCAGCTGCAAAAAACATGGTAGTTAGCAGTACCAGATATAATCATCTCGATATTCATAAGGGCACATTGCTGTCTCCAGATCAAAGAACAAGTAATCAAATTGATCATGTTGTGATAGATGGAAGACATTCATCGAGCGTGTTGGATGTACGATCGTTCCGAGGCGCAAACATTGATTCGGAGCACTACCTTGTTACAGCAAAGGTACGTACCTGTCTAAACGTTCCAAATAAAGTACGAACAGACACAACGCGGAAGTTGGATATAGATAGGCTGCAAACACAACAGATAGCCACAGCATATTCCACTCAACCGGCCCAACTGCTTAATCAAAGCACTCCTCGTCCCGATAACATATCAGAACAATGGAAAAACATTGCCCACTCCATGCAAACAGCCGCAAAATCCATACTTGGATACCAGAGACCTCCACAAAGGAATTCATGGTATGACCAGGAGTGTCGTGCAGCTACCGAAGAGAAAAATGCGGCAATAGAGCTACTTTACAACGCGTAGCGCACGAGAGATATCGGGAGAAAATGAGAGAAGAGAAACGTCTTTTCCGCAAGAAAAATAGAGAAATGGAAAAGCGGGAGTGTGAAAAAATCGAGATGTACAGAAGCCAGAATGAAGTCCGAAAATTCTACCAAAGAGTGAAACATCAAACAGATGGCTTTGGTACAGGCACATCCTCCTGTAGAGACCAGCAAGGTAGCGTGCTCAGGATATGGAAGGAACATTTCTCCAATCTGCCGGTATACAATAGTAGCGAAGACGATGATACCACAAATCCAATCCCAGAAGATGGTATAGAATGTATACCGCCCGGCCAAGATAAGGTAAAAGCAGCAATCAACCGACTAAACGATAAGAAGGCAGCAGGAGCCGATGGCTTACCAGCCGAGCTGTTTAAAACCGGAAGCGATACGCTGATAAGGTGTATGCATCAGCTAGTTAGGCGGGAAGAACGCGTACCCGACGATTGTAACCTGAGCACCCTGTGTCCCGTCCACAAGAAAGGAGATAAGGCTGTACGCTCTAACTATGGGGGCATAAGTCTTCTGCCTATTGCCAATAAGATAGTGTCACGGATATTGTGCGAACGACTAAAGCCAATGGTCAACGAAATAATTGGACCATACCAATGTGGCTTTAGGCCTGGCAAGTCCACCATTTACCAGATATTTACCCTGCGGCAAATCCTGGAGAAGACCCAAAAGATGCAGATCGACACCTACCACCTTTTTGTCGATTATAAAGCAGCCTTCGACAGCCCACTACGTTCAAAGGTATTCCAAGCCATGTCTGAATTTCGTATCCCCGCAAAGCTCATTTGGATTTGTAAAATGACTTTAACTGATACTAAGTCCTCAGTTAAAATTGGAAAGAACCTCTCCGCAGAATTTTGTACCAAAAGAGGTTTCAGACAAGGAGACAGCCTTTCGTGTGACCTATTCAACATTGTGCTGGAAAAGGGAATACGAGATGCAAATGTCAAAAGAAATGGCACAATTTACACAAATAGCCACATGTTACTTGCTTATGCTGATGACATTGACATCATGGGACGATCAGTAAAGGAAGTAACTGACACCACTAGGAAGGAAGGTCGAAGCAGAATCTGCGAAAGTTGGTCTGGCGGTAAACGGCGAAAAGACCAAATTGATGGTGTCGACACGCAAAGCGTCCATAGAGCCCGAACCAACTGTGGTAGTTGGTTCCTATAATTTTGAGGTAGTTAAAGACTTCGTCTACTTCGGCACTGCCATAAACACAACAAACAACATCAGTTGTGAAATAAGAAGAAGAATTGTATTGGTCAATAGATGCTACTATGGTTTAAGTAAGCAATTTAAAATCAAAGCCACATCTCGTCAAACAAAAATAACACTATACAAAACGCTGATACTACCCGTGCAAATGTATGGCTCAGAAGCATGGCTACTTGCGCAAGCAGATAAGGCGGTGCTTGGTGTGTTTGAGAGGAAAATTCTTCGAACGATCTACGGGCCGATTTGCGTTGACGGTGAATATCGACGTCGTATGAATCACGAGCTATATCAGCTATACAAAGACATGAATATAGTTAAACGTATCGATTTGCAACGATTGCGTTGGCTAGGCCATATCATAAGAATGAGCGATGATGAACCCGCTAAAAAGGCGTATGAATACATGTGGCATGACGGTGCACGCAGAATCGACAGGCCTAAACTTCGATGGAGCATACATGTGGATGAAGAAATGAAAAGGCGCGGTATTCCAGAAGGCGAAAAACAGAGAGAATTGGAGATCTTTTCTTAGTTTGTAGTTCTTAGTTCGGCTTATGGTACAAATGTTCTGTAATGGGCCAGCTAAACAAGTAAGAATTGTTAATAAACCTTGGTTGATGACATTTATAGGTGTTTTAATATTTAATACATTTTGTCACAGGGTGTAACTGGAAACGAAGTTTCAAAAAAATGGAAATGTCTAAAAAGCCATCACATACCAAAATGTCCACACTCCATGTCAACAATGCGTTGGCGAATATTTAAAATGTGTTTATTTGTCATTTAAAATGTTTATGGCATGGCTTCCTTAAGAAAATAAATATTATGGTTTAATATTTTTCTTGTCCGTGATAATGTTGTTGCTGTTGATGTTGGTCACAAACAAATTTCAAATATTTGTGTTAAAATCTGTCTGCGGAAAATTTGTTTATGTATTTTTTCTTAATAACAAATTCATGGCTCAAAATAAAAATTCCTTTTCTTTCTGTGGGTGGATGATGATGATGATGCCGATGGTCACAAAATGCCACTTTATGAGACAATCGGACTGTTTATTTATCCATTCATGACATGTTGTTTTAGTTGTTTGCAGTAAATTAACCATGACAGATTAAAAATGTCAACATTTATTTATTAAATAATTGCTTGGAATTTGGTTTTCTTCACAACAAGAGATTTGTCAGTGGCAGAAAATAATTCTGGGGGGATGGACGTGTGTGAACTGATGGTATGTAGAGTGTGTGGGAAATGTTTATAAATATTTTTGTGTGATATTTTCCTGTGTTTTAAGAGGATTATTACTGCTTATGTTTCCGGATGGAAATATTTATTCTAAATGAGCTTTATAGTTTAAATGTTTTGGAATTTTCATTTAGATCTTGCCGAATATCAGATTATAAGTTGAGCTACATATTTATACATGTTTATACTTCTATGATTTTTATATATTATAATTAAATATAATTAATTAAAATTTAAAATTAAGATTAATAAAATTTAATTTCCTTTGTGACATTTTTTTACATATATAACAAAGTCTTTTCAGTTACAGTATCTTTATTACTTTTGCCTCCAAAACTGCCAATTATCATTTAAATAGATCAAAATTTGTATTCATAAAAGTGTGCTTCACAAATGGCTTTATCAAATTGTTGCCATAGTTTTTAATTTCCTTGACAAAAGATACAATGCGAACTGTATCATCATTTCATTCTTCGATTTCTTTGAATCATTTTATATGCTACACATCTAAATTTGTATTCCATATTTCATTAGATGATATAAATTATGTAGGTTTAATACAATAGACACAATGACATGATATTTATGCTAATAAATTTATTTATTTTTTTGTGTATTTATGAAAAGAAGCTATAAATCGGATATTTATGTGTGGTTAATGAACGACAAATAAAAGGAAATGAAATTGATTGTTTATGATGACAAAGAAATGCCAATTATGTCAATGAATATGGAGGTATGTTTTTTATGAATCTTATAATAAGGAAAAACGAGGATTGGAAGGTAAGAAATTTCAAAACACGAAATCAACAATAAACGTGGATTTATCCAATTCAATATTTTTTTTTATTTTATTTAAAAAGTATTTACTATAATTACATATTAAGTTCGGCCGGGCCGAATTTTCTACACCCTCCATCATAAAATAGTCTTAATTAAAATGGAATAGTTTCCTTTCACAATTCTAGGTGGAAAATTTTTTTTACCATGGATACCCCAAATGCCTAAATTATCTAATCTAATCTAAAACAAGTAAGAAGGTATAAGTCAGATGTGCTGACGGAGTTATACCCTCAGCCACTGACCATAAAAGACAAAACCAGCCCAAATACAGTAATTAAGCCGTTATCTTAGGAAGTATTGACTTACTCCAAAAAAATTTACCGTTGTAAATGAGGCCGGTCGAACAACCTACTGAATAAAGAATCAAAACGATCCGAGAGGAGATCTTAAACTTCACCTTATCCGAATTTTGTGTGGGAGGTACCTGAAGGAGTAGACCGATAGACTCCATATTCCAACCTAATACATGACTGGATGAAATAATTATCTTCCAGATTTTCCATTTTGGTTGGTGCCGTCAAGGTTTCTTGGAGCTTTTAGGCCAATATCTTATACCATCCACCACGAACTGTATTGAAGTGAATAGGGACAATTAGTTTGTTTTTTTTTTCGTTTATGAAAGTACTAAACTCTTCCTTTTATTGCAGGATTAGCACATATATCTCAACTGATAATACTCCCTTCAAAACAGTTAATATGATGCGACATTTTTGTTCTTTCCAAAACATTGACCAATATTTACATTTTTCCGAATTGAGCGAAATACATAAAATTGGGCAATACCGACTAGACCTAAACCTGAATATCATGGATTTTGATAGTTACCAACATTGGGAGCACCGTTCTATGGAGGCTGTATAAAACGTTGACCTGTACCGATAAATTTCTGGAGGAAAGTTTCGTAACTCCAGCGAAGACTAAATACCTAATTTCAGTTATTCCCGTTGAATAATGTTCTAAAACTTTCAAAATACAGAAAATTGGGAGGGACCTTTCTATTTGGGGGGCCATATAAAAACATGGAACAATACCGGAAATTTGCAGGTGGAAAGATTTATACCACCAACGGATTATTAAATATCATCCGTTTCGATGGGATATTGATGACACAACCTTCAAAATACCGAAAATCGGGAAGTACGCTTCTATGTGGGTTATTTGAAGAAAAGGGCTTAAACTTATAATTCTCTTCTGCAATATTTTATATACCCATGGCAGTTTAAATACTGAAATCATATCGGTGGTATATTGAGGCTACAAGTTTCACAATACCTTAAAGCAGGAGCTACGGTCCTATGGGTGCTATTTGAGGACGTCGTCCTATACCGGCACATTTCGAGTGGAATGTTTGATACCCCCAACAAAAACTTAATACCAAATTTCAGCTATTTCGGTGGGGAACGAAGACTAACTACCAAATGTCAGTCATTTGATGGGATATTGAGCAGCAACCTTAAAAATACCGAAAATCATGAGGGTTTCCGTACTATGGGGGCCATATGAAGACATGGAAAAGTTTTATACCCTCAACGTAGACTAAATGCCAACTTGCAGCCATTTTGGTGTTATAATGAGGCTAAAACCTTCAATATACCGAAAATTCGAATATACTGTTCTATGGGGGGTACATCAAAACGTGGACGTATACCGACTAATTTCTGAGGGAATTTTTTTTAGCCAAGAAAAAGACTAAATACCAAATTTCAGCCACTTCGGTGGAATAATGAGGCTAAAACCTTCAAAATACCGAAAATCGGCCGGTAGCGTTCTATGGGAACAATATGAAGACGTTGACCTATACTGACCAATTTTAGGTGGAAAGTTTTATACCCTCAACGAATACTTTGTACCAAAGTTTAGTCATTTCGGTGTAATAATGAGGTTAAACCCTTCAAATTACCGAAACTTGGGATGTACCTTTCCATGGGTGTACATCGAAACGTGGACCGATACCGATAAATTTCGAAATATCAAATTTCAGCCATTTTGGAAGGATAATATTGCTAAAACCTTCAAAAATACCGACAATTGGGAGATATCGTCCTATGGGGGCTATATGAGGGCGTGGACGTATACCGAAAAATTTCCGGTCGAAATTTACTACCACATTTTAGTCATTTCCGTGGGATACTGAGGTCACAACCTTCGAAATACCGAATATCAGGAGGTCCGTTCTATTGGGGTTATATGAAGACGTGGACCTATACCGGCAAATTTCTGCTGGAAAGTTATATACCCCCAACGAACCAAATGCCAAATTTCATCCATTTCGGTGGAATATTGAGGCCACAACCTTCAAAATACCGAAAATAGAGAACTACCGTTCTATGGGGGCTATACTAAGGCGTGAACCTGTACCGACAAGTTTCTTGCGGAAAGCTTTACACCCCCAACGGAGACTAAATACCAAATATCAGCCATTTCTGAGAATATTGAGGCCACAACTTTCAAAACACCGAAAATCGAGAGGTAAGTTTCTTTAGTATCCCAAATACCAAATTTCAGCCATTTCGCTGGATTAATGGATTAATTCGGTGGATTAAAATACCGAATTTGGAAGAAACCGTTCTATGAAGGCTATATGAAGGCGTGGACCTGTACCGACAAGTTTCTGGGGAAAGTAACATACCCCCAACGAAGACTAAATACAAAATTTTAGCCATTTCGTTGTAATAATGAGGCTAAAACCTTCAAAATAGCGAAAATCGGGAGATATCGCCCTATGGGTGCTATATCAAAACGTGGACCTATATAAGCTTTTCACTGTAGAAATGTTTCTTAGCCCCTGGAAGCACAAAACGCAAAGTTACAACCGATTCTGTGGTTAAATGGACTAATACATTCAAAATATCTTAAAGTGACGCGTTCTATATATGGGGCGTTATATGGGGCTATACCAAAACGTGAACCCATATAAACAAACTTATCTTAACAATTCCTAAAAACGACGACGCGTCATGCGTCACTTTGTATGGGATCTATACGAAAACGTGGACCTACATAGCCCGTTTTCAGTACCAAAAGTCATACTTACATATAATTCTACTAAAATTTCATCCACCTACTTCAATCCTTTCGGACGCAAGAATGATTTGCACAGACGGACGGACATATCTATGCAGAATTGCACGCTGATCAAGAATATATATATAGTTTGTGGAGTCTACAAGTATTATTTCGAGTAGTTACAAACGGAATGACAAACTTAATATACCCCCGATCTTATGGTGAAGGGTATAAAAATGTGTTCAGCCAGGTGAAAGTTACCGCCTATGGGGCTATATCAAAGTGTCTACCTATCTTCACAATTTTTGGTGGAAAAGTTTTATAACAGCTAGTTCGGTTAAATATTAAATTACGGGTAGTTTGGTCCAAAAATTTACCTAAAAATCTCAAAATACCGAAAATCGGGAGGTTCTGTTATATGGGGGCTTTACCAAAACATGGACCTATATTGAGGATTTTTGGTGGAAAAGTTTCGTGGCCAGCGAGAACCTTAAATATCAAAT
Organism: Musca autumnalis; assembly: GCF_047663935.1. Taxonomy (NCBI): domain Eukaryota; kingdom Metazoa; phylum Arthropoda; class Insecta; order Diptera; family Muscidae; genus Musca; species Musca autumnalis. The sequence goes on from NW_027411755.1 coordinate 42,509,148, forward strand.
TTCAGATAGTTCGGTTAAAAAATTTAGCTAAAATCCTCAAAATGCCGAAAATCGGGAGGAACCGTTATATGGGGGGCTATACCAAAACGTGGGCAGATATAGCCCATCTTGACCTGCCTATGGAGAAAAAACACTCGGGTGCTAAAATACAGCGTTCTAACTCAATTATTGTGGACGCTAGAGTTACTACAACAGATGGACAGACGGGCGGACAGAGGAACATGGCTACATCGACTCAGAATGTTATCCTGATCGAGAATATATATAACACTGTGAACACAAATTTTGGGGAAGATATAATGCTGAGTATATTAAGAATCCCGAAGGACAGATCCGTCGTGAGTCGAACTTCCCCGTTATGGCGTGATGAATATTTTGCTGGAGACCCTATAAGCCCCCAAGAATTAGCGTTATATCTTTGTTAGCTGTTGCTTTAGCTTATTTTTGAGATGACGTGTCTTCAGTCAATTCGAATGAGGATTATTTTCGTATAGCACTTCGACCTTCTTACTCGCTTCTTTCAATGTCCTTTTCGCCCTTTATTTTAAGAGCCGCTATAAAAGTACCACAAGATGACGTTTTTCAGCTTCGAAATGTTCTGCAACAATGTCGCTCAGAAAATTTTAGGTATGGCTCTCATTGACAACTAATCGATTTTATCGCGTTTTCGTGCTCGTTTTGTGCATTTACCCTGTTTTTGTTCAGAAAAATACTATATTTTGTTTTTCGTTACAGAACATACAAAAACACAGTTTTTTTCTTAGCAAACATGGGTAAATATCAACAAGTAAAAAAGCATTAAGTTCGGCCGGGCCGAACTTTTTATACCCTCCACCATAAAATATTCATTCCTGTCCCCAACTTTAAGTGTGTACGTTAAAATGTCAGATAATGTACATAAAATGCTTCATTCGGGAGGCCCTTTTTATGGTGCCTATATCTAACTGTTGACAATTTTTGGTGGGCTAGAAATTGGGAGGTACTGTTATATAGGGGTTATAATAAAACATGGGCCTATGTTGACAGTTTTTGATGGGAGCCTTTAATGTCAAATAACTCCTAATTCGGTCAAAAAATTTAGCTAGAATCCTCAAAATATCAAAAATCGGTACATAACGTGGGAACTTCAAATGTCATTAACAGCTAGTTCGGAGGTATCTGGGCTATACGAAAATATGAACTTAAATGAACAATTTTTGCTGCAGAATTTTTGTTGACTTTTAAATTTCAAATTACAGAAAGTTCGTCCAAAAAATAAAGCTAAGGTACGGAAAATCGGGAGGTTTGTTTTGGGGCTATACAAAAACATGGACCTACGTTCGGTTAAACATTTTAAGTAAAATCCTCAAAGTACCGAAAATAGGGAAGTATCGTTATATTGGGGCTATGTTGAAAATTGTTGATGCAGATGTGTGGTGACCACTACAACCTTCAAATGTCAAATTACAGTTAGTTCTGTTAAAAATTGTAGCTAAAATTGCCAAATTACTGAAAATTGGGAGGTACCGTTACATGGGAGCTATATCCGAACATGGACCTATGTTGACAATTTTTGATGGAGAGGTGTTGTGATCACTAAGAACTTTAAATGTCAAATTACTGCTTGTTCGGTTTAATATTGTAGCTAAAATCATCAAATTACTGAAAATCGGGAGGTACCGTTATATGGGGGCTTTCTTGACAATTTTTGGTGGAGAGGTGTGGTGACCACTAAGAATTTCAAATGTCAAATATTCAAATTACATATAATTCGGTTAAAACTTGTTGGTAAAATTCTCAAAATACCTGAAATCGGGCGGTAACGTTATATGGGGGCTATTCCAAAACATGGACCTATGTCCACTAGTTATATAAGTTCATTGACATTTAAGAACCCTAAATGTCAATTGATAGCTAAATCGGTCTGAAAATGTAGATAAAAACGTCAAAATGCCGTAAATCGGGGGTACCTTTTTATGGGGGCTACACCAAAACTTGGACCTAGGTCCACAACTTTTGTTATATAAGTTTAGTTACACTTAAGAACCCTAAATGTCAAATTATAGCTATATCGGTCTGAAAATGTAGCTAAAAACGTCAAAATACCGTAAATCGGGGGGTACCGTTATATGGGGGCTATACCAAAACGTGGACCGATGTCCACAAGTTTTGTCACATAAGTTTATTGACATTTAAGAACTTCAAATGTCAAATTATAGCTAAATCGGTCTGAAAATGTAGCTAAACCCGTCAAAATACCGTAAATCGGGGGGTACCGTTATATGGGGGCTATACCAATACTTGGACCTATGTTCACAACTTTTGTTATATAAGTTTATTGACTTTTAAGAACACTAAATGTCAAATTATAGCTAAATCGATCTGAAAATATAGCTAAACCCGTCAAAATACCGTAAATCGGGGGTACCGTTATATGGGGGCTATACCAATACGTGGACCTATGTCCACAACTTTTGTTATATAAGTTTATTGACTTTTAAGAACCCCAAATGTCAAATTATAGCTACATTGGTCTGAAAATGTAGCTAAAAACGTCAAAATACCGCAAATCGGTGGGTACCGTTATATGGGGGCTATACCAAAACGTGGACCTATGTCCACAACTTCTAATTCATAAGTTTATTAACACTTAAGAACCCTAAATGTCGAATTATAGCTACATCGGTTTGATAATGTAGCTACAAACGTCAAAATACCGTATATCGGGGGGTACCGTTATATGGGGGCTATACCAAAACGTGGACCTATGTCCACAACTTTTGTTATATAAGTTTATTGATAGCTAAATCGGTCTAAAAATGTAGCTAAAAACGTCAAAATACCGCAAATCGGGGGGGCCCGTTATATGGGGGCTATACCAAAACGTGGACCTATGTCCACAGGTTTTGTTATATATGTTTGTTGACACTTAAGAACCCTAAATGTCAAATTATAGCCAAATCGGTCTGAAAATGTAGCTAAAAACGTCAAAATACCGTAAATCGGGGGGTACCGTTATATGGGGGCTATACCAAAACGTGGACCGATATAGCCCATCATCGAACTTGACCTGCCTGCAAACAAAAGACGCATTTTCCCAAAATTTCAGCGTCCTATCTCTATTTTTGTGGATGCTAGAGTGATTACCACAGACGGACGGACGGACGGACGGACGTGCTCAGATCGACTTAGAATTTTACCCTGATCAAGAATATATATACTTTATAGGGTCGCAAATGAGTATTTCAATGCGTTACAAACGGAAAAACAAACTTAATATACCCTCCATACTATGGTGGAGGGTATAAAAATGACTATGAAAATGCGACAAAATCGATTAGTTGTCAATGAGAGCCATACCTAACATTTTCTGAGCAACATTTTTGCAGAACATTTCGAAGCTGAAAAACTTCATCTTGTGGTACTTTTATAGCGGCTCTTAAAATAAAGGACGAAAGGGACATTGAAGGAAGCGAGTTAGAAGCTCGAAGTGCTCTACGAAAATTATCCTCATTCGATTTGACTAAGGCATGTCATCTCAAAAATAAGCTAAAGCAACAGTTAACAAAGATATAACGCTTATTCTTGGGGGCTTATAGAGTCTCCAGCAAAATATTCATCACGCCATAACTCGGAAGTTCGACTCACGGCGGATCTGCCTGAAGCTGGATGTTGAAAAGCTGAAAAACAACTGATTGTAGGCCTACTGGGCTCAATTTCCTAAAATACGATAATATGGAGCGTAATGGTAGTAGTCGTTCACTTCCTCCAAACTACCGAAAAAAAGCTCAATCACAAAAACCAACACCCAAGAACGCCAGAGGTGTCCAGAAACCGGAATGAAGTCATAACATTTCAACGAATGCCCGTTTAGAAATGTTTTCCATCATAAACGCTGCGGATTTTTATGACGCACATTCAATGAATTAACAATTTTAATCAACTAGATTTAGCAGTGTTATCTAAGTTAACATTTCCGAAAATAAAGATTTATGTTTGTCCCCATTTTCGTAACATGGTCATTCAATTCTTATATTTAATTAAAGGGATGTTTCGAGTAATTTATGATGTCTCGTGTTAAGCATAAATTATGAAATATGTATCTGTCTTAAATAGAAAACAGTAAAATATTTTTTATGAACGACAATACAAAGGCAAGCCAAATTACCTGCAGTAAAATCGAAAAATAACAACCAAAAAATGAACAATCAAACTAATCTATGGCATGAGCTCAGTTGAAGAGCAGCTTAAGCTAATATTTATGTTCAAATTTGGTATTCTTTCTCTAAAAATAACATATTTTTCATAATGTCCATATCATTACTTAGCCGAAAATAATAAAACCACTTTGAAAGCTGTTTTAGTCTCTGTATTGTTTATAGAGTACATATTTATGCAAATGTGATGGCAACCAAACCATCCAACCGACATACACACCAAAAAATTATAGCTTTTTTATAGATCAATACATTTTTTTCAACAATACCATAATTGACTCCATACAGTATATTCATGCATACATATAATTGTATGAATGTTGTCGATAGACAATCGTTTATGACCTTATTTGTATTGTAAATTTGTTATAATTTACTTTATTTGTTTGTAGAAATCTCATTTGTTATTATTCGATTCGATTATGGTTTTCCATTTATTTTATTATTGTGAAAGCGCCAGTTTATGTTCTTTGTGTGGTTTCACTCTCTTTGTGTGTGACAAATATAGCTTGTGGTCTATTCAATTGGAAATGTGAAATAAAATGTGTAGATGATATACACAAAATGTAGAGGGTTAAATTTGTGTTAGCTTGTTTAAATGTCTGAATCTTAAAAAATAGTATTAAAATATTACAGATTTTTCTATATTATTATAATTATTATTTATTTGGATGCCTTGAAGCAGAACTTATTTAGATATACCAGTGCTACATCGCCTGCCGCCAAGTTTCGATATGATTGGAATTTTTCATGGAAGTTCTTGTTTTCTCATAGCGTTGAATGTTGCATCGTAATTTACTACAAATAGATAAAGGCTTGTGTTGTTTTCAATCGATTGATCAATGATACTTCTAGCTGGCAAACTATCGATATTCCGACTATCGTTTTGATTCCTGTCGTAAACCAAAGGATATGCCGGCCACCAAAATATTTTTCTGGGTTGTCTGTTGCAAATTATTTGAAAATTAATAAAAGAGGGCTATAGTTGGACGGGGCCGACCACGTGATACCCTACACCACTTCCCCTGGGCACTAGTTTTCCACGGAATTTATTTATATGATTGCCAATTCTCTCTTGTTTTTTTCGGGGATGTTGTGGGAATATTTGTATGTATGTATAATATTTTTATTATTACGTAATGTTATACATATATTTCTTCAAAAAATTAAAAAAAAATGTATTAAGAAATATTTTCGAGGTATTACATTACTTATAATCAAAGGCAGCACAAAAACTTCAAAATCCCGTACAGCGTTGTAATTTGCATCAATTCGGAAAAAAACTTCTATCACAATTTTAATAATTTCCTACCATGGCACAGTGGTGGCACTTACATGGAAAGGTGTGACAAAAATACTTCTAGATAATATATCGAACTGAAATTTTTACCAATGGGTCCCAGTGGCCTAGAAACACACTAACAAAAATATTGTAGTCCTAGGTCCAAGTTTTCGCGTGGTTCCCACGTAACTAATCATCTGAATTAAAATATTTTACTGTTACCAACACAATGCTCAATTGAATTTGCTGTAAACCTGTACAAAGAGTTCTTATTGCATAGAAACCTCCCCGCGAAATATTGTCCAAACAGTTTTGAAATCTACAGACCCTTGGCTTTAATTTGGTAATAGTGACGATTCTTGCTTGGAAAGTAACTAAAACTTTAAGGAAATCCATACATCTATATTAAATATTTCCATTTTGCCCAATATTATAACCAAAATGTTTGGCAACCCTTGCAAAGGAATTATTAAAAGAAGAAAAACGAAGCTTAGGCAATCTACTAAATGACTCAACTTAAGTTAAGGCGTGAATAATAGCCCTTGGTTTCAGAAGCTCGCTTTTAATATAACAAATTTTTCTCATTTTTAAATACAGTTTTTTCTCCAAAATTGGTCATGTTTGCAAGGCTTTTTCTCTTAAAGGACCGCGAAAAATGGAAAAACAAAGTTGAGTTTCGAAAAATTCATTCGCATCCACAGTGGCCAATTTTACGAAACACCTGGCCAAAACTCTAAAAATGAATGGGTTTAGACCTAACCTTGGGTTCTTATGTTTTTCGGGTCGCTGGTTTCATTTTTCAAACTTTTTAACCCTCAGACGGTCATTAAAGGGGACTTTTTGGGCCCTTCTCCTACAAATTTTTTCGCCATCACTTTCTACTATGGGTCCTGGAATACACCAAAACTCTATATCTTACCTAAACTCCAGAAATATGCAAAATTATAAACACATTTTAGGGTTAAGGGCGTACTTCATGTGAGTTTTGGCAAAATTGTCATACAAAGCATCATTTAAGAAGAATGACGTCAAAGACAAAAATGTTCTCCGCTAAATTTCACTGTAAGTTATCAAAGAAATTAAATCTCTAGTTGCATTACATATCAAGAAAATATCGGTATCAATTTTGCCAAAACAAGTAAAAAAGTGCCAGTCGGCTTTGCCGACACATATGTATATACCCTCTGTCAATATGAAGTGAAACTTTCATCTACGGGCTGATCTAATGTATTTAGGTTTTCCTCAGAATTTTATGGCCCTTTTTGAACATTTGAAATTGCCGACATAAATGTGGATTAGGAATTAACTGCACTTAGACACACATGTTGAACTTTTGTGGGGGAGGTACCCTTAGGGAGGACCGATATGAGCCATTTTAGAAGTTAAACTAAATTTTGACAAAATATTAGGAGAACCACAGTTGACCAATTCAAGCCCCATGAAACTAAGTTTGGATAAAACATGACGAAGACCAAATGTTGGACCAAAGCGGTTGAACAGTTCGAGAGTTATCGTGTCATAGGGCTTTTTTACACATTTCGGGCTGTTTTCCAAGAAATATGGACTTGCGGCTGAAATAACTTTTACCGTCGTAATGGAGGTAGCGAATGCAAATAGCTTCAACAAAATTAAAGTGATTTTATAGCAGGTCTTAAAGTGAACTTATCCGAAATTTTGTGTGGGAGGTACCAGAAGAAGTTGACAAATATAGTCCATATTTGAACCTGATCTATGACTGGTAGATATAATAGGATGTCAGAGTATGGATTACATCGGTCACTCCTTTCAAGAGTTATCGTGCGCACAATTTCTTCGAACATATTTGAACTTTTGGGGGGGAGGAACCTGAAGAAGTAGACCGATATGGCTTATCTTCGAATTTAAACTATGTTTGGACAAAATATTACGAAGGAATAGACAAATAGAGTCCATATTCGTACCTAATCTATATCTTGTAGACATATTAGGATGTGTAAAGTACTAAATCAACTAACTCAGTCGCTCCTTTCAAGAGTTATCGCGCGTAAAATTTTTCCGAACATTTTTGGACTTTTGTGTGGGAGGTTCCCGAAGGACTGGACCGATTGAGTACGTATTGGAACCTCATCTAAGTCTGGTAAACATTTCACGATGTGCAAAGTACGGACCAAATAGGTTACTCCCTTCAAGAGTAATCGTGCGCACAATTTTTCCAAACATCTTTGAACTTTTGTGAGGGAGGTACCTGAAGGAGTGGACCGATATGGTTAATCTTCGAACTTAAACTATGTTTGGACAAAATCTTACGAAGGCCAATTTTGGACCGAATTGGCAGATCCGTTCGGATACCTCCTCCACTAAACTTCAATATTTTGCTTAAGTGTATTTTAAGGGCTGTTCGATCGTATTTAAAATTTCACTGAATGTAGTCCCTGAGGTCGTTTTTTTTTATAACAGGAGAAGGTACAAAAGTTAGACGAGTAGGTGATGTTGTCATGATTAAACATTATTTTTTTTATTAATTTTCTAATTGCTTGAGAACGTCAATATTTCCAGAGATTTGGCCCCGTAATGTCCCACAATTTATGACCAAAGATATATTTTACGAGAGCTTAGAAGAAACTTATGACCGTTGCCCTGCCCATGACATTAAAATTATTCTAGGCGATTTTAATGCCAAATGCCTTATGCTGATGATACATTCATCATGGGACGATCAGTAAAAGAAGTAACAGATACCTTTATGAAGGTCGAAGGAGAATCTGCTAAAGTGGGTCTGGCGGTTAACGGCAGGAAGACTAAGTTGATGGTGTCGACGCGCAATGTGTCCACAGAGATCGGGCCAACTGTTGACGTTGGCTGCTATAATTTTGAGGTAGTAAAATACTTCGTCTACCTCGGCACCGCCGAAAACACAACAAACGACATCAGTTGTGAAATAAAAATAAGAATTGTATTGGTCAACAGATGCTACTTCGGATTGAGTAAGCAGTTTAGGAATGAAGGCATATCTCGTCAAGCAAAAATAACGCTTTACAAAACACTGATACTACCCGTGCTGATGTATGGTTCCCAAGCCTGGGTACTTGCGCAAGCAGATAAGGCAGTGCTTGGTGTGTTTGAGAGAAAAATTCTTCGAAAGATCTACGGACCAATCAGCGTTGACGGTGAATATCGACGTCGCATGAACCACGAGCTGTATCTGCTATACAACGATATCAATATAGTTAAACGTATTGAGATGCAACGATTGCATTGGCTACGCCATATCATAAGAATGAGCGATGATTAACCCGCTAAAAAGGCGTATAAAAATGAGCCGCTTGGCGGTGCACACAGAATTGGCAGGCCAAAGAATAGATGGCGCAAACAAGTGGATGAAGAGATGACACGGAGCGGTATTCCAGAAAGAGAAAGACAGAGAGCAATGGAGATCTTTTCTTAGTTCGGCCTATAGAAAAAATGTTGTGTAATGGGCCAGCTAAGTAAGTAACATTTACAAGACTACAGATTTTCTCAAATTTTCAGAGAATGTACAGGTCGAAATAGAATGCATATTTTCTTAAATTTAGAAAGGGCGGAGTACTTTCCTTTGCCGTATTTAAAAAACGCCATATCTTTATGAATAAAAATCAAATGCCGACATAACCCAACTTAGGTTTTTATGGAAAGAAAATTTTACTACGCCCCCTTTGTTAAATTTTCAATTTTAATTTAAATTTTAAATTTTCAATTTAAATTTTTTCTACAAAAACTACTGAACCGATTTTCCTATAATTGTCAGAGAATGTACATGGTTGGCCCCCGAAAACAGGCTGCATACTTTTTTGAATTCCAGAGGGGGCGGGGTACCGCCACTATGCGACATTAAAAAAAAACGCTATATTTGCAAAAAATTGCGCATGTATCGGTTAAAAATTTACGGATTAATCTACAATGTAGTACATCTTTGAGGCCTAAAGACCCGACGCACCTGTTTTTTTTAAATATGTCATATCTCCAATACTACTGAACCGATTTCAAATTTGCAGCAAAAGCTTAATGTTTGCCCTTGTTATGTATATTTTATTAATTTCGGAGGAGATGGCGGTACCGGTACGGATGTTCTCAAAGGGTAAAAGTCGACTCCCAACATTCTTCGGTATTCAATCATAATGTATTTTAAAACATGCATTTTTAATTGACATGTGTAGTATTTTTATTCCTAATCTCTCGTATTCTTGTTGAAATCTCAATCATCAATTTGCAGTCTGTTTGTGATATGTGTTATTAATTATTTCATACACTCCCTCTTTTTAACTACACCACAAAATAAATTCCCAAAAAGTATACAATTTCATTCATTAAAAAAAAACTAACCGAAAACAAGACTAGAGAAATTCCATTCTAGTTTGCAAACCACATTCCAATGAAAAAAATACATAACCATAAAAATTTTGTGAATATTATTATTCTATTATTAACAAGAATAACATTTTGACAAGAGTATCATTAATTTCAGTTAACATACTTATTTTTATGCAAAAAAAAAAAAAAAAAAAACAGATACATAAATTTTTATAGTTCTTGTTGTTATTTTTATCAGTCGTCCTAGTCTCGCAAAACATCGCATATATTTCCATTAACACACAAAAAATGATAAATTGTTTAATTATAACAACGATCACGCGTTAAAAATCACCATTATTTTTTATGGTCTTTTCATTGGTTTGAAACATTGGTTCGTCGGTTGCCGCTGTCATTTGAGTGACATAAATCAAATGAATAACATTTGTGGGTTGAGTGTTCATTTGTATTCTGCGATATGGACAGCGTACACTTCAATCAATATTTGCCCTCCGAAAATAAGTTGAAAAAACCAACTACCACAAAACGTACCAAAAAGTCATTATTCAAATTAATAGCAAAAACCCCTTGAATGGCTTCAAGCGAAATTAAAAGAAGCAACAAGCTTACTTGAAATAATAAACAGCCAAAGGCTACCGCTTTGAAGCTGATGGGCCAAAAGGGGAGGGAAACTCTAAAAGTTATAGTGATCTTCTATAACTGTTTTACAAAATTTAAATACAATATTAAAAATTATCTAACATTATTTTTTAGTAAATAAATCAAATTAAATAAATTTTATATCTTTGCTACGACAAAAGGCTAATCTATAACTTCTATTTCCTGTTAACAAACTTTCCCATTGACCCTCGTAAATTAAAATTTGTGTAGTTTGTCTTTTGTCCATAATTGTTGTCATTGTCTTTTTTTAAAGAAATAGTAGCTGAAGCTGCTCTTCAACTGAACTCATGTCATAGATTAGTTTTATTGTTAATTTTTTGGTTGTTATTTTTCGATTTTACTGCAGGTAAATTGGCTTAACTTTGTATTGTCGTTCATAAAAAAATATTTTGTTGTTATACCCTCCACCATAGTATGGAGGGTATATTAAGTTTGTCATTCCGTTTGTAACACATCGAACTAATCATTTGCGACCCTATAAAGTATATATATTCTTGATCAGGATAAAATTCTAAGACGAACTAGCCATGTCCGTCTGTCCGTCCGTCTGTTGTAATCACTATAGCGTCCGCAATAATTGAGATAGAGTGCTGAAATTTTGCACCTGAGGGTCTTTTTTACATAGGCAGGTCAAGTTCGAAGATGGGCTATATCGGTCCACTCTTTGGTATAGCCCCCATATAACGGTACCTCCGGATTTGAGGTATTTTGACGTTCTTCGCCACATTTGCAGACCGAATTAGCTATAATTTGGCACTTAAGGTTCCTAGTGATCAACAAACTTCTATCCCAAAGGATATGGGCAGAGGTCCATGTTTTGGTATAGTCCCCATATAACGGTACCTCCGCATTTTCGGTATTTTGAGAATTTTAGCCACAATTTTTATCCGAACTATCTGCATTTTGACATTTGAGGTTCTCAGTGGTCGTGAAACATCTCCACCAAACATCGTCAACATAGGTCCATGTTTTGGTATGGCCCCCTGATAACCGTACCTCCCGATTTTCGGTATTTTGAGCATTTTAGTTAAAATTTTTAACCGAACTAGCTCTAATTTGACATTTGAGGTTCTCAGTGGTCATGAAACGTCTCCACGAAACATCGTCAACATAGGTCCATGTTTTGGTATAGCCCCCATATATCGGTACGTCCCGATTTTCGGTATTTTGAGAATTTTAGCTTCAATTTTTAACCGAAATAGCTGTACTTTGCCATTTGAGGTTCTCAGTGGTAATAAAACATCTCCACCAAACATCGTCAACATAGGTCCATGTTTTGGTATAGCCCCCATATAACGATACCTCCCGATTTTCGGTATTTTGAGAAATTTAGCTACAGTTTTTAACCGAAATAGCTGTAATTTGACATTTGAAGTTCTCAGTGGTCATAAAACATCTCCAACGAAACATCGTCAACATAGGTCCATGTTTTGGTATAGCCCCCATATAACGGTATCTCCCGATTTTCGGTATTTTGAGTATTTTAGCTGTAATTTTTAACCGAACTAGCTGTAATGATCGGTATTTTGAGAATTTTAGCTACAGGTTTGTCTATTCAAAAATAATTGTCAATATAGGTCCATGTTTTGGTATATCCCCCCATATAACTGTACCTCCCGATTTTCGGGGAATTTTTAGTGGTCCCGAAATTTCTACACTAAAATTCGTCAACATGGGTCCATTTTTGAGGGTCTACATTGTTTTGATGAAACTACCCTCAACTTGACTATTGAAGTTCCCTGCAGCTATAAAACTTTTCCGTAAAAAAATTTAAAGATAGGTTGACTCTTTGATATAGCCTCGTAGGTGGTACCTTTTACCTAGCTGAACACATTTTTTATACGCTCAGCATTTATGCTAACGAGGGTATATACACTTTCATACGGGCAAAATGTGCTTCATCGAAATAATGGTTTTAGACCCCTAGTATGTTTGGACGAAATGTGTTTCAGACAGTTTGGGGTCGATTGAACTCTCGAACGGATCAACCGATTCGGTCCAAAATTTGCCTTTCGCAATATTTCGTCCAAACTTAGTTTAAGTTCGAAGATGGGTTATATCGGTCCAATCCTTCCGGTACCTCCCCCACAAAAATTCGGAACTGTTCGGAAAATTTGTGCGCACGATTACTCTTGAAGGGAGCAACCGCTTTGGTCCATACTTTGCACATCGTTAAATTTCTACTAGAGTTAGATAAGGCTCCAATATGGACTCAATCAGTTTACTCCTTCGGGTACCTCCCACACAAAAATTCAGAATAGTTCAGTTTAGGACCTGCTCTCGGATCGCTTTGATTTTTGTAATAAGAACATGTATTTACTGCCCCCCATACGACGGTACAAGTTTCATCAGGGGCAAGTCCATACTTCCTGAGAAATAGCCTGAAAATTGCAAAAAATCCCTTTAACACCGGATCTGTCGATTCAGTCCAAAATTGGGCCTTCGTAATATTTTGTCCAAACTTAGTTTAAGTTCGAAGATAAGCCATATCGGTCCCCCACAAAAGTTCAAAAATATTCGGAAAATTTCTGCACACGATAACCCTGGAAGAGAGAATCCGATTTGGTCCGTACTTTGAACATAGTCATATTTCTGTGAGACATAGATCAGGTTCGAATATGGACTACATATGTCATCTCCTTCGGGTACCTCCCACACAAAATTTCGAAAAAATGCAGTTTAAGGCCTTCTCTCGAATGGCTTTAATCGTTGTTGTAATAACTTGCACTCGCTGCCGCCATTACGACGGTACAAGTTTTTTAGGGCGCAAATCCATACTTCCTGAGAAAATAGCCCCTAAGCTATAAAAACCCCTTTGGAACCATGTAAAGTGGCTGAATGAAGCGAACGATAACTCTCGAACGGAACAGCCGATTCGGTCAAAAATTGTACAGTTTAGGATCTGTTCGAAGATCCATTGGAAATGTATAGCCGGTACATTTGATATTGTCAATAGATGAAAGTTTCAATTCACACAGGCTGAGGGTATATCTCTGTCGGCTAAGCCGACTGATACTTTTTTACTTGTTTAGATTAGATTAGATTAGATTAGATAACACTGTGAAACAAAATGGAGGTGAAAGTCTGGGGCACGGAAAATTCCTCTTGGGGAATAAAGGCCTTTATGAACCCCGAAGGACAGATCCGCCGTGAGAGATATAATGCTAATTCATGATGGCTTACAGGGTCTCTTGCAAAAACTTCATCACGCCATAACGCGGACGTTCGACTCACGGCGCATCTGTCCTTCGGGGTTTTTAATATAAACCCACTAAGGGCTTTCATCTCCATTATCTCTACCCCAACATTTGTGTTTACAATGTAATTTAAGCAATAGTGGGAGGCAGTAGGAGTCTATCCATTGTCGAAAAGTTGTTCCACCTAAAATTGTGAAAGAACCCTAATTATTCCATTTTAATTAAGAATATTTTATGGTGGAGGGTATAAAAAGTTCGGCCCGGCCGAACTTAACGACTTTTTACTTGTTTTCTATTTAAGATAGATACATATTTCATAATTTATGCTTAACACGAGACATCATAAATTATCCGAAACTCCCCTTTAGTAAAATATAAGAATTGAATGACAATAGTTCGAAAATGGGGACAACATAAATCTTTATTTTTAGAAATTTTAACTTAGATTACATTGTTAAATCTAGTGGATTAAAAATGTTAATTCATTGAATGTGCGTCATATAAATCCGCAGCGTTTATGATGGAAAATATTTCTAAACGGGTGTTCGTTGAAGTGTTATGACTTCATACCGGTTTCTATACATCTCGAGTTTCTGGTCGTTTTTGCGACTGACCGTATTTGTTCGGTAGTTTGGAGGAAGTGGACGATTATTGTCATTGCGCTTCCACATTATCGTATTTCAGGAGATGAGCGCTATAGGCCCAATCTGTTGTTTCGCAGCTTCTCGACATCCAGCTTTAGGCCTTTGTTAGTGACATTTTAGTGAACGAACGGACAGTGAAAGAGTGTCCGAGATCTATCCCAATATGATTAATATGATTTCTAGTGTTGCTATCTGTGGACTTACACGTGAACTATTTTATATCAATATGTGGGAAGCTGGTGCTGCTTCCTATCGTTACTTTTTTCGAAATGAGCCAAAGAGATTTCACCTCCAAGGTTTAGCATAAAAATCTCCTACGGGAATCTTAATGACCCCGTAGTGGCAGCGAATATATGTTCTCTTTAGACATACGTAGAATATATTTTTGGTATCTTCTGCCGTTGCGGAGATATGGATTTTTGCCACTCTCGTCTGGAGGTATGCCTTTTCATTTTGCGATTTACCATAAATCCAACACGTGTCGTTTCGTATCTGTTATAAAATTGGGCATAGTATTCTGTGTCATTTGTGGTCTAAATATAAGAGAGTGTTATAGTCGGACAGGGCCGACCACGTGATACCCTAAACCACATCCTCTGGGCACTGCTTTCCACGGAATTTATTGTATACTATACATGTGCCCGCTACTTCGTTAGAAACAAGTTCACATTAATAGAAAAGAGGATGCAAACAGAATTTTTATTTACTTTGTTCATATTTAGAGCAAAATTCCACCAACATTGACACTCATTCCAAATTTCAGAATCCCAATGCTATCCTTTCACCCAATACCAAAGTGTAACAAATTTAGTGATTTTGCACATTTATAGCACCTACTTCCAAATCAACCTCCTTATCTTAACCATACGCACTAACATTAATATTAGAATTCCAGCTTTATCTTTTCATTCAATTTGTACCAAATTAAGTGCCATTTGTTACTTTCCGTTCGCTTATAGTACTTATAGTTCCAAAACAATCTCATAATCTCAACAACACTCACCTATAGTTACAATGTTACCAAATTCCAGGTGTATTCCTTATCTCAATACCAAATTTAGTACCACAAAGTACACTTGGTACGCGTATAGTTCCAATTTCCTGCTCATATCAACCCAACACATCACCAGCGACCATAATACTAGGTTTTGGATTCCAGTTCTATTCCTTCAACTTATGCGAAATGTTGTACCATTGTGTACGTTTCGATTACTTCCGGTGCGTATTACCACCACCTCAATACCTTAATCTCACACAACAGCCCTACACAACTACCAAATATCTAAATATAGTACCATTAAGTACCTTTCGTAAATTTCAATTTTCAATTTAAATTTTATTGAGTCTTTAGTAAGAAGTTTACAATTGCATAAAAATAATAACTTAAAACTATTACGTGTTGTTTTAATTACAATATGTGAATGTAAAATAATCATTGCAGCAACTAGCTTATTTTATAAACTGGGGAAACATGTTAAATAGAAACTGTAATGGTATACCGAGCTTGCTCCCGGCTCTTTTATAAACCTTTCGTAAACATAAGTAGGAAATTCCTAAACTACCTCCATATCTCAATCATATACTTCAACAGACTAGTTAATTAATTCCAAATTTCAGGATTCCAGCTCTATCCTTTTAGCCAAGACGTACCAAATTTAGTACCAATTGGTGCTTTTCGTACACATAAGCACGAACTTTCAAAAATATATAAGTCCTACATTCCAACAGTAGTAAAAAACATATAGTGTAATGTAGCCATTAGTACACATAAGTACTATGTTCAAACCTACCTCCATATATCAATCCTACAGTCCAACTTACTTACTTACTTATTTAGCTGGCCCATTACAGAACATTTGTTCCATAAGCCGAACTAAGAAAAGATTTCCAATCCTCTCTGTTTGTTGCATCGCTTTTTGGAATACCGCGTGTTTCCATCTCTTTTTCCACTTATTCGCTCCATCAAACCTTAGGCCTATCAATTCATTATCTTATAACTATCTTATGATTTGGCTAGCCAACGCAATCGTTGCATCTCGATACGTTTATTTATACTGATGTCGTTGTATAGCAGATACAGCTCGTGGTTCATACGACGTCGATATTCACCGTCAACGCAGATCGGCCCGTATATCTTTCAAACAATTTTACTTTCAAACACACCAAGCACTGCCTTATCTGCTTGCGCAAGTACACAGACTTCGTAACCATACATTAGCACAGGAAGTATCAGTGTTTTGTAAAACGTTGTTTTTGTTTGACGAGATGTGGCCTTGTTTTTAAACTGCTTACTTAATTCTTCTCTTTATTTCACAAATGATGTTGTTGGTTGTGTTTACGACGGTGCCGAGGTAGACGAAGTCCTTTACTACCTCAAAATTAGTCGATAGTTGGCCCGATCTCGACACAATCAACTTGGCCTTGTCACCGTTTACTGCCAGACCCACTTTAGCAGATTCCCTTTCGAATTTTGCAAAGGTGCCAGTTACTTCCTTTACCGATCGGCCCATGATGTCAATGTCGTCGGTATAAGCAAGTAACATATGGCTGTTCGTGTATATTGTTCCACTTCTTTTGACCTTCGCGTCTCGTATGACCTTCTCCAGCAGGATGTTGAAAAGATCACACGACAGGCCATCTCCTTGTCTGAAACCTCTTTTGGTAATAAACACTTCGGAGAGGTGCTTTCCTATTTTAACCGAGGACCGAGTATCAGTTAATGTCATTCTACAAAGCCGAATGAGCTTTGCAGGAAGACAAAAATCAGACATGGCTTGCAACACCTTCGAACGTATAGGGCTGTCGAAGGCTGTTTTATAATCGACGAAAAGATGGATTCTGCATTTCTTGGGCCTTTTCCAGGATTTGTCTCAAGGTAAATATCTGGCCAATTATGGATTTGCCCGGTCTATAGCCGCACTAATAGGGTCCCATAATTTCATTGACCATAGGCTTTAGTCTCTCACACAATATGCCACATAATATCTTATATGCAATAGGGAGCAGACTTATGCCCCTGTAATTGGAGCACACAGTGTTATCCCCCTTCTTGTGGACTGGACATAGGATGCTCACGTTCCAATCGTCGGGTACGCGTTCTTCCTGTCAGATGGTGCCAACTAGCTGATGCATACACCTTATCAGCTGGTCACCGTCTTCGCTGCTATCGGATACCAAAAGTTTGGAAAAATGTTCTTTCCATATCCTGAGCCTACAATCTGTATCAGTTACCAAATTAACTTGCTGGTCTCTACAGGAGGATGTGCCTGTGCACAAATTGAAAAATGGGAAGGACTCCAAAATGTGTAAGATGAGTTCAGCCTGTGGGGATCACTTGTATTGTATATGCGTTGTAGTTCGACTTTAGCATATAATATACGAGAATGGCGTTAGGTAAGAACGGCGTTAAATTCGGCCAGGCCAAACTTGTTATACCCTCCAACACGAGTTGTATTGAAGCAAAATGGAACAATAAGTTTTCTATTCGTTTATGAATAAGACTAAATACCACATTTCAGCAAATTCGGTAAACCAATGTGGCTAAAGTTCAAAATACCGAAATTCTGGAGGTACCGCTCCATGGGGGCTATACCAAAACGTCGATCCTGCTGGCGGAAAGTTTTTGGACTCAAAGAAGACAAAATACCAAATTTCTGATATTTCGGTAAAACCTTCAAAATACCGAAAATCAAGAGGTACGCTTCTATGGGGGATTTAGGAACCCCCGCACCTATTAATTCTCTCCTGGAATATTTTATAACCCCATGGAAGTCTAAATAGCAAATTTCAGTCTTTCGGTGGGATACTGACGTCACAACCGTCAGAAGCACAAACATTGGGAGGTACCTTATATGGGGGCTATATTGAAACGTGGGCCCAAACCGACGAATTTAAGTCAGAATCCACAACCTTCAAAATACCGGAAATACCGGAAGGTACCGTTTTATGGGGCCTATACCAAGGCGTGAACGTATACCGACAAATTTCATATGGAACGTTTAATACTCCATATGAAGACCAAATACCAAATTTGGTGGACACACAACCTTCAAAATATAGAAAATAGGGAGGTAGTTCTATGGGGCTATACTAAGGCGTGGACCTATACCGACAAATTTCATATGGAATGTTTAATACCCCAAATGAAGACCAAATACCAAATTTCAGCTATTACCCTGGAATATTGAGGCCACAACCTTTAAAATACCGGAAATAGGGAGGTACCGTTCAATGGGGATTACCGACAAGTTTCTGGGGGAAGTTTTATACCCCCAACAAAGGCTAAATATTTAATTTCAGATATATCTGAGAAATATTGAGGTTAAAACCTGTAAAACACCGAAAATCGGCGTATGAAGGCGTGGACCTATACCGAAAATTTTCATATGGAACGTTTAATACCCCAAGTGAAGACCAAATTCAGACATTTTGGTGGATTATTGTGGCCACAACCTTCAAAATACCGAAAATCGGAAGGTACCGTTCTATGGAGTATATATGAAGGACCTATACCTACAAATTTCTGGGGAAAGTTTAGGTCCCCAAACGATGACTAAGTACCAAATTTCAGCCATTTCGGTGTGGTACCGTTCTATGGGGACTATATCAAAACGTGGACCAATATAGCCCATTTGCAATACCATACATCCTAGGAGTAATAGAAACTTCTATACCAAATTACAAAGCTCTGACTTAACAAGTAAAAAAGTATCAGTCGGCCTTGCCGACAGAGATATACCCTCAGCCCGTGTGGAATGAAATACTTTTTTTCCCAAAAAAATCTAATGTATGTAGGGGGGTTTTCAAAATATTGGGCTTATGAACCGACAAAAGTATGGATAGGACTAAAGCTCAAAAATTTGCGGGGATATCGATAGATAGTGCTTTTTTATCACACTTGCCAACGAAAAACATAATATCGCTGTAAACAGGGTCACTAGGAAAACCTTCGGTAAAAATTTACAAAGGATCCCCCAACCACACAAAACTGTTGAACATTTGTGTGGGTGGTACCACAAGGATTGTAGAGATAAGGCCCAAATTTGAACATAAACTAAATTACCACAATATTTAGAGATCCAAAGTTTGGACCAAATCGGGTGCTACGTCTATGAGAAATCGCGCGTACGATTTTAGCGAATATTTTCGAACTTTTGTGGGGGAGGTACCGGAAGGAATGGACCTATAAGCACCACCTTCGATTTTTTGTTTTGTTTTATTCAAAGAAAATTCATTACAATTCATTATGTGAAGCCCCAGCGCCACATGGACATTTTTTCGAAGAATATTACAATATCCAAAGTGTTGGCGAACGCAGTATTCGGTTCGAGCTCTCCAGCCACAACATACGTTGCCATAGGGGGTTTTTAAACCTTTCGGGCTGTTTTCTCAAGATGTATGGACTTGTCCCTGAAAACTTTTACTGTCGTAGTTGAGGCAGCGAATGCATGTTGCTTCCACAAAAATCAAAGTGATTAGAGAGCAGGTCTTAAAGTGAATTTATCTAAAATTTGTGTGGGAGGTACCCGAAGGAGTGGACAAGTATAGTCCATATTCGAACCTGATCTATATCTGGTAGATATATTACGATGTGTAAAGTATGGACCAAATCGGTCACTCCCATCAAGAGTTATCGTGTGCACAATTTTTCCGAAAATTGTTGAACTTTTGTGGGGGAGGTACCTGAAGGAGTGGACCGATATGGCTTATCTTCGAACTTAAACTAAGTTTGCATAAAATATTACGAAGGCCATAATTTGGACCGACTCGGCAGATCCGTTCGAGAGTTATCTTGCGCTCAAACCCCAACACACGGTGTCATAGGGGTTTTTTGTACCTTTCAGGCTATTGTCTCAGGAAGTATGGACTTGACCCTGAAAAAACTTTTACTGTCGTAGTTGAGGCAGCGAATGCAAGTTGCTCAAAGTGATTCGAGAGCAGGTCTTAAAGTGCATTTATCTAAAATTTGTGTGGGAGGTACCCGAAGGAGTGGACAAATATAGTCCATATTCGAACCTGATCTATATCTGGTAGATATATTACGATGTGTTAAGTATGGACCAAATCGGTTACTTCCTTCAAGAGTTATCGTGCGCACAAATTTTCCGAACATTTCCGAACTTTTGTGGGGGAGGTATCGGAAGGAGTGGACCGATATAACCCATCTTCGAGCTCAAACTAAGTTTGGACAAAATATTACGAAAGCCAAATTTTGGAACGAATCGGTTGATCCGTTCGAGGGTTATCGTGCGCACCGGACAGCCAGACAGACGAACGGACATGGCTAAATCAACTCCAAATTGTCAACATTTTGCCCGTATGAAGGTGTATATACCCTCGTTAGCATAAATGCTGAGGGTATAAAAATATAGAAAACCCAAATCGGAATTTTTCGAAAAAACTAGAAATGGGCGGAACTTGCCCCGCATACTTTGGTTACTTTCCGATGTAAACTTTAAAAATGCCGATACACGCGTCTCATATTTTTAGCTCTACGTTCATAATCTACTTAGTTTTCCTTGTCATTTGCGAACCCGTTACCTCTCGAGCAAGTAAGTAAATATGGTCTTAAGGAAGTGACTTTTTAAATTGAACTATTTCCTTTGATTTTTTGAAAACTGCTTCATTTTTTTCATATTTTTTCCACCAAACGGAATTCCACATATTTTTCTTGGCCTTTGAGAACATTTTCACACAACTGACCTACTCGTGCAAAAGCCACAAAAGTTCCTGTTGTTGAAAATAATTTATTAGAACACTTAAAACTGCTCTTAAATGTCAAAAACTCGACTTCTAGATTCTTTAAGAATTATTCAATTTTGTTTAACCAAGGTTTCCCTTCCCTGAAGGCTATAATCTAAAATCAAAAAAATATATATATATACAAAAACAACTATCAAAGAAGTCATTGTTGCCGACACATATAAATTATAATGATTTATCGTTCTAAATAAGATTTAAATTCATTGTTAACAATGGCTTAAACAGAAGAATAAACAAAACGGCTAAACTTTTCAATTTATTGTTTCTTTCAATGAATTCTCGGTGTGTGTTTGTATGACTGTCTGTCCAGCTTGGCCCATAAATTTGTTTTCTCTAAACATTACTATAAATATAAATGTGTTGTTGTTGTCGTTATTGTTGTAATTCGATTGTTTGCTCAAAAAAACGACAAGGGAAAAATGAATAATAAACTCCACACCTATTTATCAGTTAAGAGCCATAACTTTGTCAATATGTCAGTTAAATGTTTCTCTGTTGTCTTCCGTTCTGCTGAACATTGAACATTAAATGGCGTCGTCGTGATCACATTTAGCTTTTTATTTGTGGTCTTGGAAGTATGCGCGCGCAAGCGTAAACAATGCTTCCAACGAAGTTTTAGAACAATGGCAAAGAGTTCTTGGTTAGTATGGGGCTTATCAGCACCAAAACAACAATAACAATCCAACGAAATATACAAATATTATAAAAATTCAATGTAACAGCAAGTTTAACGGAAGAAGTATGGGGAATATGATATTGTGGGATTCCATTGCCATGCCATAGACCATTAAGGGATTATGTGGAGTTGAAGTTTCGAATGACCATTACAATTTCAATGGTAAGTTATGGGAAGCAGCAAACGGTATGTAAACAAACGGCGACTACGATAATGTCATATGACCTAATCTTTACGCTATTCAAATGTCATCTCTGTAAATATAATACATAAATAAAAGCTTTCAACATATTTACACTATTATCTACATCAGCTTGAAAAAAGAAATATGAGAAGCTTTTTAAGGGCCATTATGATAACTTTTGTTAAAGATAAACTTGTCTAGAACCTTCTTGTCAAATTGTTCGCTGGTTGAATAAGGTTTTCAGCCTGGCTGAATAAGGTTTTCCATAGGAAAACTTCTAGTCAGCCTGGCTGAATAAGGTTTTCCATAGGAAAACTTCTAGTCAGCCTGGCTGAATAAGGTTTTCCATAGGAAAACTTCTAGTCAGCTAGGCTGAATAAGGTTTTCCATATCAAAACTTCAATTCAGCCTGACTGAATAGTAGTTTCCGTAGGAAAACTTCTATTCAGCCTGGCTGAATAGTAGTTTCCATAGGAAAACTTCTATTCAGCCTGGCTGAATAGTAGTTTCCATAGGTAGTTTCCATAAGAAAACTTCTATTCAGCCTGGCTGAATAGTAGTTTCCATAGGAAAACTTCTATTCAGCCTGGCTGAATAGTAGTTTCCATAGGAAAACTTCTATTCAGCCTGGCTGAATAGTAGTTTCCATAGGAAAACTTCTATTCAGCCTGGCTGAATAGTAGTTTCCATAGGAAAACTTCTATTCAGCCTGGCTGAATAGTAGTTTCCATAGGAAAACTTCTATTCAGCCTGGCTGAATAGTAGTTTCCATAGGAAAACTTCTATTCAGCCTGGCTGAATAGTAGTTTCCATAGGAAAACTTCTATTCAGCCTGGCTGAATAGTAGTTTCCATAGGAAAACTTCTATTCAGCCTGGCTGAATAGTAGTTTCCATAGGAAAACTTCTATTCAGCCTGGCTGAATAGTAGTTTCCATAGGAAAACTTCTATTCAGCCTGGCTGAATAGTAGTTTCCATAGGAAAACTTCTATTCAGCCTGGCTGAATAGTAGTTTCCATAGGAAAACTTCTATTCAGCCTGGCTGAATAGTAGTTTCCATAGGAAAACTTCAATTCAGCCTGGCTGAATAGTAGTTTCCATAGGAAAACTTCAATTCAGCCTGGCTGAATAAGGTTTTCCATAGGAAAACTTCAATTCAGCCTGGCTGAATAAGGTTTTCCATAGGAAAACTTCAATTCAGCCTGGCTGAATAAGGTTTTCCATAGGAAAACTTCAATTCAGCCTGGCTGAATAAGGTTTTCCATAGGAAAACTTCAATTCAGCCCGGCTGAATAAGGTTTTCCATAGGAAAACTTCAATTCAGCCCGGCTGAATAAGGTTTTCCATAGGAAAACTTCAATTCAGCCCGGCTGAATAAGGTTTTCCATAGGAAAACTTCAATTCAGCCCGGCTGAATAAGGTTTTCCATAGGAAAACTTCAATTCAGCCTGGCTGAATAAGGTTTTCCAAAGGAAAACTTCAATTCAGCCTGGCTGAATAAGGTTTTCCATAGAAAAACTTCAATTCAGCCTGGCTGAATAAGGTTTTCCATAGGAAAACTTCAATTCAGCCTGGCTGAATAAGGTTTTCCATAGGAAAACTTCAATTCAGCCTGGCTGAATAAGGTTTTCCATAGGAAAACTTCAATTCAGCCTGGCTGAATAAGGTTTTCCATAGGAAAACTTCAATTCAGCCTGTCTGAATAAGGTTTTCCATAGGAAAACTTCAATTCAGCCTGGCTGAATAAGGTTTTCCATAGGAAAACTTCAATTCAGCCTGGCTGAATAAGGTTTTCCATAGGAAAACTTCAATTCAGCCTGGCTGAATAAGGTTTTCCATAGGAAAACTTCAATTCAGCCTGGCTGAATAAGGTTTTCCATAGGAAAACTTCAATTCAGCCTGGCTGAATAAGGTTTTCCATAGGAAAACTTCAATTCAGCCTGGCTGAATAAGGTTTTCCATAGGAAAACTTCAATTCAGCCTGGCTGAATAAGGTTTTCCATAGGAAAACTTCAATTCAGCCTGGCTGAATAAGGTTTTCCATAGGAAAACTTCAATTCAGCCTGGCTGAATAAGGTTTTCCATAGGAAAACTTCAATTCAGCCGGGCTGAATAAGGTTTTCCATAGGAAAACTTCAATTCAGCCGGGCTGAATAAGGTTTTCCATAGGAAAACTTCAATTCAGCCGGGCTGAATAAGGTTTTCCATAGGAAAACTTCAATTCAGCCGGGCTGAATAAGGTTTTCCATAGGAAAACTTCAATTCAGCCGGGTTGAATAAGGTTTTCCATAGGAAAACTTCAATTCAGCCTGGCTGAATAAGGTTTTCCATAGGAAAACTTCAATTCAGCCTGGCTGAATAAGGTTTTCCATAGGAAAACTTCAATTCAGCCTGGCTGAATAAGGTTTTCCATAGGAAAACTTCAATTCAGCCTGGCTGAATAAGGTTTCCATAGGAAAACTTCAATTCAGCCTGGCTGAATAAGGTTTTCCATAGGAAAACTTCAATTCAGCCTGGCTGAATAAGGTTTTCCATAGGAAAACTTCAATTCAGCCTGGCTGAATAAGGTTTTCCATAGGAAAACTTCAATTCAGCCTGGCTGAATAAGGTTTTCCATAGGAAAACTTCAATTCAGCCTGGCTGAATAAGGTTTTCCATAGGAAAACTTCAATTCAGCCTGGCTGAATAAGGTTTTCCATAGGAAAACTTCAATTCAGCCTGGCTGAATAAGGTTTTCCATAGGAAAACTTCAATTCAGCCTGGCTGAATAAGGTTTTCCATAGGAAAACTTCGATTCAGCCTGGCTGAATATGGTTTTCCAAGGAAAAACTTCAATTCAGTCTGGCTGAATATAATTTTCCATAGGAAAACTTCAATTCAGCCTGGCTGAATATGGTTTTCCATACGAAAACTTCAATGCAGCCTGGCTGAATATGGTTTTCCATAGAAAAACTTCAATTCAGCCTGGCTGAATATGGTTTTCCATAGGAAAACTTCAATTCAGCCTGGCTGAATATGGTTTTCCATAGGAAAACTTCGATTCAGCCTGGCTGAATATGGTTTTCCAAAGAAAAACTTCAATTCAGCCTGGCTGAATATAATTTTCCATAGGAAAACTTCAATTCAGCCTGGCTGAATATGGTTTTCCATAGAAAAACTTCAATTCAGCCTGGCTGAATATGGTTTTCCATAGGAAAACTTCAATTCAGCCTGGCTGAATATGGTTTTCCATAGAAAAACTTCAATTCAGCCTGGCTGAATATGGTTTTCCATAGGAAAACTTCAATTTAGCCTGGCTGAATATGGTTTTCCAAACTTCAATTCAGCATGGCTGAATAAGGTTTTCCAGAGGAAAACTTCTATTCAGCCTGGCTGAATAGTAGTTTCCATAGGAAAACTTCTATTCAGCCTGGCTGAATAGTAGTTTCCATAGGAAAACTTCTATTCAGCCTGGCTGAATAGTAGTTTCCATAGGAAAACTTCTATTCAGCCTGGCTGAATAGTAGTTTCCATAGGAAAACTTCTATTCAGCCTGGCTGAATAGTAGTTTCCATAGGAAAACTTCTATTCAGCCTGGCTGAATAGTAGTTTCCATAGGAAAACTTTCCATAGGAAAACTTCAATTCAGCCTGGCTGAATAAGGTTTTCCATAAGAAAACTTCAATTCAGCCTGGTTGAATATGGTTTTCCATAGAAAAACTTCAATTCAGCCTGGCTGAATATGGTTTTCCATAGGAAAACTTCAATTCAGCCGGGCTGAATAAGGTTTTCCATAGGAAAACTTCAATTCAGCCTGGCTGAATAAGGTTTTCCATAGGAAAACTTCAATTCAGCCTGGCTGAATAAGGTTTTCCATAGGAAAACTTCAATTCAGCCTGGCTGAATAAGGTTTTCCATAGGAAAACTTCAATTCAGCCTGGCTGAATAAGGTTTTCCATAGGAAAACTTCAATTCAGCCTGGCTGAATAAGGTTTTCCATAGGAAAACTTCAATTCAGCCTGGCTGAATAAGGTTTTCCATAGGAAAACTTCAATTCAGCCTGGCTGAATAAGGTTTTCCATAGGAAAACTTCAATTCAGCCTGGCTGAATAAGGTTTTCCATAGGAAAACTTCAATTCAGCCTGGCTGAATAAGGTTTTCCATAGGAAAACTTCAATTCAGCCTGGCTGAATAAGGTTTTCCATAGGAAAACTTCAATTCAGCCTGGCTGAATAAGGTTTTCCATAGGAAAACTTCAATTCAGCCTGGCTGAATAAGGTTTTCCATAGGAAAACTTCAATTCAGCCTGGCTGAATAAGGTTTTCCATAGGAAAACTTCAATTCAGCCTGGCTGAATAAGGTTTTCCGTAGGAAAACTTCAATTCAGCCTGGCTGAATAAGGTTTTCCATAGGAAAACTTCAATTCAGCCTGGCTGAATATGGTTTTCCATAGGAAAACTTCGATTCAGCCTGGCTGAATAAGGTTTTCCATAGGAAAACTTCTATTCAGCCCGGCTGAATAGTAGTTTCCATAGGAATTCAGCCTGGCTGAATAGCAGTTTCCATAGGAAAACTTCTATTCAGCTTGGCTGAATAGTAGTTTCCATAGGAAAACTTCTATTTTGGCTGGCTGAATAGTAGATTCCATAGGAAAACTTCTATTCAGCCTGGCTGAATATTAGTTTCCATGGGAAAACTTCTATTCAGCCTGGCTGAATAGTAGTTTCCATGGGAAAACTTCTATTCAGCCTGGCAGGTTTTCCATAGGAAAATAAGGTTTTCCATAGGCTAAATAAGGTTTTCCATAGGAAAACTTCTATTCAGCTTGGCCGAATAAGGTTTTCCATAGGAAAACTTCTATTCAGCCTGGCTGAATAAGGTTTTGCATAGGAAAACTTCTATTCAGCCTGCCTGAATAAGATTTTCCATAGGAAAACTTCTATTCAGCCTGGTTGAATAATGTTCCAGATTCACAATTAAAATTCTAAAAATTTTATATATTCCCCTTAGAGGTTCCAATTAATTATAAAATTACATTGAAACCCTGCTACAAAATCAAATTAATTTATTTATTCTTCCATGTCTAACTTTACAAGTAACAATAAATTCCTTAGTTAACAATTCACTTAATCAAATCAAATCAAGTACAATTTTATTTCATTTAATCACAAATCTTGTTGCATTTAATAATCTGGCAATAAATTACAAAAACCTCGGAGCAGGGCAAGTGAAATAAAGTAAAAAACCCAACACTCAACAAAATATAATTATTTAAAACAAATTGATTGTTCAAGTTGAATATTTATTTATTGTTGACGCGACTCTCCTCTGGAACACTGCAAAACAAATTTACATTTAAATATTTATGATAATGTCGGATTGTTGCGGTTGCTTGTTGCCGACACACGGCAAATATAAAGATTATCATCGTCATTACAGTGAATTAATTAAAAGTGAGAGAGACACAAAAAAAAAACAAAACAGCGACTCAGAAAACGTTAAGTTCTATACAACACAATAATATTGAAATGAAATAAATTCTCATAATTATGGCGATAAATCTGTCAGATATAAAAATGAAACAATAAAAACAAACCGATAATCAATTGTCTATAAATCTAGACAATGTGTCATATCATTTGCATGCTGTAGCAATTTGCTGGGGTGCACAGTATGGTGCTGTGTATGGGGGCCAGGGCCGGCTTTCGGAGATTTATAGATTGATTTTACCGAATTGGTGTTAGGTAACTGAGAATCATTTAAGTAGTCGCGGTCAGCTTGCGGGTTCTGGGTGGAGAGTTTCGGAGTAAATCTTGGAACGTCTTAAAATATCGAATCCAATTAAAAACGAAGAAAAGTTGAATTAATTGCAAATAACGCCCCAAACGTTTTAAGGACCATGAACAGGTAGTTTACGAACTAGCGTATGTACTTGAAAAGTACAAATTCCAAATTACCGCCTTTGAGCAATTGCGATGGTGTACTGTGACATCTAACAACATAAACAACATATTTTTACTATGCCAACAAAATGTATTCCAACCGCTTTGATAGTTGTAAGATTTTTTAAACAAAAGTCTTAATGACTTGAGACTTTAGGACTTCAGTTCTGAATTGCGGAGTTCTTTATTTAATAGAGAACTATTTCGGTGTTCCCTATCCACTAAATTTACGGTTTGACTTTTCACTGAGCCTTCACTTCGCATTTCTACTGGAGCTTCGGTTCAAAGTTTCACTTTCGGTACACTGTTTCTCAACAGCCTCGGGTTACTGATTTACAAGAGTTTTAGCTCGCTTTTTCACTGGACCTTGTTCCACAGTTGAGCATAGTAGACATACATATGTATAGAATGCAAAACGACTGTTGCAGAAATGGTTCTCACTCGATTAAATGTTGTGAATAAAGTACCGACAGGAACAACAAATAAGCTTGTCATAGAAAAGCTGCAATAACAACAGACAGGCTCTGCACATTTCATCACACTCAACCACTTGCTTAATGAAAACATTCCACGTCCAGATAACATATCATTACAGCGACGAAGAATTGACTACTCCAAATCAAATTTCATTATGAGTCTCTGAACAAAAGAAATTTGTAGCTATTATATTTAACATCTCCAGAAGCTTTCGCTTTTTATATATGATTTAGGACCATATTCTACCGTTTTTATTCACATTTTCGTTATCTGCGATCACAAAATATATATTATTGATGTTTTGTCATAATAAATTCTTTCAGAAGATTATGTGTGCTCGATCCAAACTGTTTTTGAAATATCTATGATTAATATATATAGGGAAAATATTGATAGTCCAGACTTTGTAAAATTACGTATTTTAGTACTATAAACTGAAATAACGTCATCAGGATAAGTCATAGGTTCCTGATATTGAATGTGAAAACACAGGGGTAGTCAACGGCTATTGTGCAGTGAATATATATCTGACATACGATTTTGGCGTGGTCCTAAATACTAATGATGGCAGCTACTGCTGATCTGACAAAATTTACTGAATTAACCCTAGAAACTGACAACAAATGTATTGCAAAAACAAAAATTGTAGGAAATAAAAAATGCCGTCATGGGGGGTCTTCAGACAGGTAAAAAACGCATGGGACCATATTAACAATAAACAATGACGAATAGGCCACAGACAAGTAGGCAAAGGATGAATATTTGACTCAATATGTATTGTAGGATAATGGAACAATGCAAAACAGTCCGATTTTTGGCTTTGAGATCATCGAAATACCTCTGGAAAGTATATGGAAAAAATTGACACCAGTGTAGTATTTTGGAACGACCTACGAGTAAGCACTATTTCGTCACTCAATGGTATTGATATGATTTAATTTTTACTAAGTGGATAGATATTATCCTCTGCTATCATAATAAATCCAAAAAATTGCTCCAAATCGAATAAAACCCATCAAATATGGAAATTAAACCGCTACTGGAGAAGCTGGAATACCGAACATTTGGGTACTATATTCTTTACCATGGAAAATAGTATGCGAAATTGGGTTCACGAATATAATAATGATTGGGAAGACATCCCCACTGACATCATTAAGAAATATTTAATAGTCATTAGTCTGAAAGTCAGAAAAGTCGATCCCGAAAGCTCAAACAAAGTCAACTACCACCATTCCAAAGACCAGACCATGACATGTTAATCTTATTCGTGTAAATTGTCGATGTAATATAACAACACAAAACTCTTAAATACATCACCTGATATCAACCCTCCTAAAATTGTTGGGTCCAATTTAACAAAAAACTCCAAAAACATCCTCCAACGAAGGATCAAGATTTACTAACAATTGGGGAATCAGTATCCTTAGAGTGGAACATACCGAGCCTTAATTTTTGGTTTAACTAAGCTCATTAATGCTCCAATGAATGTCCAATGTGGATAGTAAACTCATTAAGGAACACACCTTTGGTAATTCTCGAAGAAACCATCGATTTGGTAATTTTTGCAATACTTTTATTGTCACCCCCAAATAGTAGTTAATTCTTATTTTTCACCGTATTTTTTATAAATTGCAAATAAACTTGGCATATTTTGACGGAATATTGTTGTAAGGACCTATAGCAAGAGATTTGCACAAAAACCCGTATAGTTATACCCTATACCACAATGTGGAAGAGGGTATTATAACACCGCGAAATATTCGTCGGAGACCCCCAATGTGGTATACCAATCTTCATATCTCGACGATATAAAGCGATTTTGAGATGTGTGTCCGTCCGTCCGTCCGTCTGTCCATTATAAATTGTAAACACGTTCCAGGCCGCAATTATGGACCGATCGTCACGAAATTTTGTATGGAGGTCGGGTTCAGATCAGAATAGATCCCTATTCTTATTGGTGATGATCGTGAAATATTTAGAGGTTAATGGGCCAAAGACATAATATTTATCCAATTTTCTAGCGGCTCTGTAAGCCTCAATAATAGTCCGATCAACGCGTAATTTTAAATAAGGTAAGAGTATATCACAAAGGAGAAGCTTGCAATTTGGGATGGCGATCGGATAATATTTAGAGGGTTAAACGGACCAAAACTTTTGTGTGAAAATTGTGAAAATTTTTAATATTCAGCTTATATCTTAATTCCTGGAAGTGACATTCCGGACAAGTGAGATATACTTGAAAGTGGAACGCTTGACCTTTCAATTGATGCCAATTATGTTGGTGTGCATGATCAGATAACAGAGTTACAGCCTAATATATTCCGTTATTTGTTTGTAGTGTAATAATAAACTCGCTAGAAGTCGCAATTATACATCAATAGTCACGAAATTTTGCACCGGGTAAGAGTATAGGTCGAAAAAGACGCCTACAATTTTGAATGATTATCTGATATTTTTAGCGGGTGAAATGGACCATTACTTTTGTATGAAAAATATAAAAATTTTATTTTTGGTCGATATTTTAATTCCTTGAGGACATATATATTTCGCAAAGTAGCCTACATATGGGAAAAACTACTGATCTTTCCTCTGATGTAAATTGCAATAAAGTGTTTGCTAGATAACGGGCCTACTGCCTAATATATAATGGGTTCTGTGTAGAGAACCACATTTTTATCACATGCTACATATTGTCTCTCCAAAAGTTTATGTAACACCACGAAATATTCGTCCTAGACCCCTTATTTGGTATGCCAAAATTCATATCTCGACGAGATAAAGCGATTTAGCGATGTGTGTCCGTCCATTAAAAATTGTAAACAAGCTTAAGGCCGCAATTATGAACCGGTTGTAACGAATTTTTTACGGAGGTTGGGTTCGGGCCAGAATAGAAATGATTAGTTTTTGGTGATGATCGTGAAATGATGAAATGGACCAAAAACAAAATTTTAACCAATTTTGTAGCGGCTCTGTAGGTCAAAATAATAACCCGCAAAATTTTAAACATAGTTTGAGTTTATGATGATGAAGAAGCGTACAAACCAACGTGAAGATCAGATAATACTTAGCGGGTTAAATGGACTGAAACTTTTGTGTGAAATTGGTAAAAATTTCAGTAACGTAGCGGTTAAACAACGGAAGTAGTAGTACTACATAAGTGGGTTTCATTACATTTTAGTTTGTGTGAACTAAATTTTCCTTTCCTGCAACAAAAATGTCTTTGTCATGCTAGATAACTTTTTGGTTTTGGTCATAAGTATTATACATTACATCTCTGATATTTGATAATTAAATTTTCACAATCTTTGAAAAGAAGTTCCGTGGAGAGCGATTGTCCAGGGATAGTGGTATAGGGTATCCCATGGTCGGCTCCGTCCGACTATAGACTTTTCTTACTTGTTTTTGAATAAATTTGTTTTGTTTTTTTTTCGAGTTGATGCATGAAAGTAACATTAAATTTAGTTTTAGACGAAAGGTGTTAAAAGAACAAATATTTTACAGAAAATTTCACTGTAGGTCCCAGAACACACTAGATATCTAATTATAATACTTTGTTAAGAAAATGACGTTACAAAGTTATATATTATAGGTAGAATTTTGGGGATTGTGTCAAAAGAAGAAATGTTCCAAGCCAAATTTCATTATTTCATTACCCCGCATTGTTGCCAGTAATATTCAAAGCCAAAAACTTTCGGAATCGTTTCATTCTCACAACCAAAACAAAACCACAAACTTTTCAATGTAAAAAGATGAAAACTGTACGATTGCTGAAATGTACTTCGGCTATGCTTTGCCGAGTGGTTTCTTTCACCACCCAAACAAAAAGAATTTTTGGCAAACGTTTGCAGTGCGTTTTGGTCAATGACACACTCAGGCACACACACACACACATGTGATTGCTTAACAACCCTATACGTTAGCATCAGCATACCACAGTGATTTTTATCCATCACCAACAGACAACGAAGCCGACCCCCTTTTTCGACTCGCTCGCTCAGTTCATATGGTGGCCAATCGGCGGCGGCGCGCCGACTATTTTACCGACTGGCGGCTAATTTGGCATATCTTTCCTTCACCGAAAGTATTCGGAAAAATATGAAATATTTACCACAGATAGTGCTTTTTATGCTGATTCCAACGCTGTGTAATTTTTGTTGGGGAAATGTATACTTCCCGAGATATGGGACTCTAAAGTTCCGAAAATTCCCTTGTTTAAAGGCCGGCTACTTAGAGAAAAATTTTAATTTAAAGGAAAATGTTGTTCCCGTTCCCGAGATTGGCTCCTGTCCATAGGAGAAAGTCCCAAATCCCCGGCCCAAGGCCGGCTATTAAAAGCCGGTAAAGGAAATTTGTTCCAAATACTCTTGATGTTGTACAACAAGTACTATACAAGAATCTAAACATTTTATTGCTTTTAAAATTTTAAAGAAACAAATGGTGGCAGTTGGATTTATACAGGGCAATTATCTCAGACAGTATGGACTTAAACGCGATAAAAATTATACTGTCGTAATATGAGCCGCACTAGCCCGTTGTAAATATTTAAAAGCGATCCTTGACATGTCTCTAAAATGTACTTAAGCAAAAATGTTGAACTTTTGTGAATGATGTACCTTGCGAACTCTTGGAACTGCTGGTATGTTTGCAAGAAATTTTACGATATATAAGGTTTCGGCTCTAACGGATAAGTTTTATTGCTCAGCAGTCAGTTGGGTTGTGCCGTACACGTACCGGCGGGGTAAGAAGGCGTTACATCAGTTGCTCAAAATCAGTCCAAAAGTCAAATTTTGTTAAAAATAACGCATTATTGTGAATTTCTCATGGTGGAATAAGGAGGTGTTACATCAAATCATACCAATCGTCAAAATTGTTCACAATAACGCATTACTGTGAATTGCTTGTTTACCTTCTGTATGTGATTTTATTCACAATAATGCATTTTGACAACTAGTGTGATAATCAGTTGTTTTCCCGTTGTACCGACCATTTGATACCCTACACCACTACCCCTGTGCATAAGCTTTTCAATGGTAAAGATTTCTTTTAGGGAATATAATCCGACTACCACCAAACATAATATGCTTCTTTCTCTCTGGGACCCCATAAGAAACCAAAATTTCGTGACCATGAATGCAAAAAATGGAAAAATTGGATGCATTACCGACTATTGTGGTATCTCCCTTGTTTGACCACCTTCGCCAACCTACTTTACACCAATGTAAGGGTAATATTTTCTTCCATTGACCGACTTTGCCGTTGGAATACCCCTACTAGAAGCCGATATATTGAATTTTGAATTTGTCTTCACATGCGGTTTTCCCCATTCCGACCCCTAAATATTATCCGACTATCACCAAAATCAATTGGCTTCTTCCTCTATGGAGCCCCCATCAACCCCCAAAATTTCGTGACTATCCGATCAAAATTCCAACCAAATACCAAAGTAAGTTTTTGTCAATTCCAACCCCTGAATATTATCCGATCATCATCAAAATCAATAGGCTTCTTCCTCTGTGGGACCCCCATTAACACCCAAAATTTCGTGACGATCAAAATAGTGATTTCGAAAAAAAATTTAAAAATTGGATGTATTACCGACTATTGTTATATCTCCGTTATTTGGCCACCTACGCCAACCTACTTTGCATCATTGTAAAGGTGAGATATTGTACTTTCATAGTCAGGCTTTGCTTTTGGAAGCTCCCCAACCAAAGCTGTGATATTCGTCATTATAATTAAAATCGCAAAAATGAAAAGTTGGTTTGTATTACCGACTATTGCGATATCTTCGTTGTTTGACCACCTACGACCACTTACCATCGTTGCAAAGGTAATATTTACTACTTTCACTAGCAGGTTTTGCTTTTGATATACCCATTTTAGATGCAGAGATATTCGCCTTGAAATAAAACGTTGACTTTTTCTCCAAATAAGTTTTTTGCCCATTCCGCTTCTTCCCCTCCGGGACCCTCATCAACACCCAAAATTTGGTGACGATCCGATCAAAATTGCGACCTGTAGCGTGATTACAAGGTTTAGATGGACAGACGGACACACATAGCCGGACATCGCGGAAGGGCCCATTAGATCCGTCGCGTAAAAAAACTAAATTCACGCGGGGTTCAGATGAAATTGAATCACAATTGTAAATTTTAAACGCAAACAAGTAAAAAAGTGTCAGTCAGCTTTGCCGACAGAGATATACCCTCAGCCTGTGCAAATTGAAACACTTTTTTCAAAAGAAACATGTATTTACGGGGTTTCAAAATTTTGGTCGTATGAACCGACAAAAATAGGATAAAAGTTCAAAAATTTTGCGGAAAAGGTACTTAAAGGAATGGACCGACATAGACCATAGGGGTGCCATAGGAGGTTTTTACACCCTTCGGGCTGTTTTCTCAAGAAGTATGGACTTGCCCCTGAAACAACTTTTACCATCGTAATTGAGGCAGCGAATGTAGGTTGATTCAACAAAAATCAAAGTGATTCAATAGCAGGTCTTAAAGTGAACTTATCCAAAATTTTGTGTGGGAGGTACGGGATGGAGTGGACAAATATAGTCCATATTCGAACCTGATCTACATATATCTGGTAGATATTATGAGAATGTGTAAAGTATGGACCAAATCGGTCACTCCCATCGTGCGCACAATTTTTCCGAATATTTTTGAACTTTTGTGGGGGAGGTACCGGAAGGAGTGGACCGATATGGCTTATGTACGAATTTAAACTAAGTTTGGAAACAATATTACGAAGGCCAAATTTTGGCCGGGATCGGCATTTCCGTTCGAGAACATAAACATGGTGTCATAGGGTTTGTTTTTCAACTTTCAGGCTATTTTTTTAGGAAGTATGGACTTGCCCCTGAGGAAACTTGCACCTTCGTATAGGGGACAGTGTATACAAGATGTTACAACAAAAACCAAGGCGATTCGAGAGCAGGTCCTAAACTGAACTTTTCCGAAATTTTGTGTGGGAGGTACTCGAAGGAATTAACCGATTGAGTTCATATTGGAACTTCATCTAAGTCTGGTAGAAATTTCATAATGTGCAAAGTATGGACCAAATCGGTTACTCCCTTCAAAAGTTATCGTACGCACAAATTTTCCGAACATTTTCGAACTTTTGTGGGGGAGGTACCGAAAGGAGTGGACCGATATAATCCATCTTTGAACTTGAACTAAGTTTGGACAAAATATTACGAAAGCCAAATTTTGGACCGAATCGGCAGATCCGTTCGAGAGTTATCTTGCGCTCCAACCACTACACACGGTGTCATAGGGTTTTTTGTAACTTTCAGGCTATTTTCTTAGGAAGTATGGACTTGCCCCTAATGAAACTTACATCATCGTATAGAGGACAGCGAACACAACTTGCGTAAACAAAAATCAAAGCGATTCGAGACCAGGTCCTAAACTGAACTTCTCCGAAACTTTGTGTGGGAGGTGCCCGAAGGAGTGGACCGATTGAGTTCGTATTGGAACCTCATCTAAGTTTGGTAGAAATTACACGATGTGCAAAGTATGGACCAGATCGGTTATTCCCTACAATAGTTATCGTGCGCACAAGTTTTGCGACAATTTTTGAACATTTGTGGGGGAGGTACCTGAAGGAGTTAACCTATATGGCCCATCTTCGAACTTGAATCGAATCTGGACAAAATATTTCGATACCCAAAATTTGAACCGAATCGATTGATCCGTTCGAGAGTTATCGTGCGCACCAGCCTGCCAGACAGACAGACGGACAGACAGACGGACGGACATTGCTAGATCTACTCAAAATTGTCTGAAACGGA
The DNA here is from genome assembly GCF_047663935.1 of Musca autumnalis. Classification (NCBI taxonomy): domain Eukaryota; kingdom Metazoa; phylum Arthropoda; class Insecta; order Diptera; family Muscidae; genus Musca; species Musca autumnalis. The sequence continues at coordinate 42,545,273 of NW_027411755.1, forward strand.
TATCGTACAAACATACTTGGGGTCTAAAACCATTATTTCGATGAGGCACATTTTTGGTCGTATCAAAGTGTAAATACCCTCTTTAGCCTAAAGGCTGAGGGTATAAAAATAGGTTTTTTAAGAAAATTCACGCATGAAATTTTGGCCTGGAAATTTTGGAAAAAAACCCAGAAATTCCGCCTTCAAACTGTCAGCATCAATTTTAGGTGGATGCAGTGGATATATCAAAAATCATACACTAGTATCATGTTGCCCATGGAGTATTTTGTCATTCTTTCTTTGGACATAGGTCTATAAAATATAAGGTTAAGCCAGAAATCGGAAGGGAACATAAAAAAACTTGTTGGCTTCAACTACTTTTTACCCACTTTTCTGCATTGATGCCAACACAGCTTCCACGAAAATTAGTTTTAATGGTCGACATTATGGGATCCCTCCTAAAACACTCAATTTTAAAGAATTTCAGTCATACTATATAGAATATGTTAACATGTTCATAATGTGTATGAAACTCGGATTCATCGATTGTAAAACATTTTTGGTTTTTACACTTTCATACGGGCAAAATGTGCCTCATCGAAATAATGATTTTAGACCCCAAGTATGTTTGAACGAAATCCGTTTCAGACAATTTGGAGTCGATTTAGCAATGTCCGTCCGTCTGTCTCTCTGGCTGGTGCGCACGATAACTCTCGAACGGATGAACCGATTTGGTCCAAAATTTGGCATTTGTAATATTGTGTCAAAACTTAGTTTAAGTTCGAAGATGGGTTATATCGGTCCACCTATTCCGGTAACTCCCCCACAATACTTCGGAAATGTACGGAAAATTTGTGCGCACGATAACTCTTGAAGGGAGTAACCGATTTGGTCCACCCTTTGCACATCGTAAAATTTCTCCAAGACTTAGATGAGGTTCCACTATGGACCCAATCGGTCCACACCTTCGGTTACCTCCCACACAAAATTTCGGAAAAGTGCAGTTTAGGACCTTCTCTCGAATCGCTTTGATTTTTGTAGCAACTCCTATTCACTGTCCCCTACACGTCGCACAGTGTCCGATTTTCCGAAAAACCTGGCCAAAACTCTAAATATGAATAGATTTTGACCTATCCTTTGGTTCTTATGTTTTTCCGGCCGCATTTTTGATATTATTTAACCCTCATGCGGTCATTTAAGGGGTCGTTTTGGTCCCTCTTCCTATAAAATGTGATCTTATCGGATCAAAATATTCTACAAATTTGTTCGCCATCAATTTTTACTATGGTCCTAGAATAACCAAAACTCTATACCTTACCTAAACTCCAGAAATATGCAAAATTATAAACACATTTTAGGGTTATGGGCGTACTTCATGTGAGTTTTGGCAAAATTGTCATACAAAGCATCATTTTAGAAGAATGCCGTCAAAGACAAAAATGTTCTCTGCTAAATTTCACTATAAGTTACCAAAGAAAAGAAATCTCTATTTGCATTACATACCAAGAAAACATCGGTATCATTTTTACCAAAAAAACCAAGAAACTGAAATAGTGTTGCAAGCTTCCACCATTTCTACAGTTTTGGAAATATTTGAGTTAAGATCACTTGGAATCCTTTCACTTTAGGTATAATGTCTTTGGTAACTATACTGACAAGAATGCGAGGAATATTTTTCTTAAAAAAATTAACCCTCGTGCGAGTCATAAAAGGGGTCCTTTTGGTCCCTTTTTCCACAAATCTTTAAAATCTCCTATAAAATGTGATCGGATCAGACCAAAATATTCTCGAAATTTGTTCGCCATAAAATTTTACTATAGGTCTTAGAATATACCAAAACTCCAAATTATACCCAAACGCCAGAAAGTGACCCTATACTATATTCTGACATTCTGAATGAAAGAAAATCTGTACATACCTGCAAGACAAAATATCACATAAAAACAAGTAAAAAAGCATTAAGTTCGGCCGGGCCGAACTTTTCATACCCTCCACCATAAAATATTCTGAACTCAAATGGAATAATTACTTTTCATTCCTGTCCCCAACTTTAAGTGGGTACGTTAAAATGTCAGATAATGTTTATGTACATTTATGCTTCATTCGGGAGGCCCTTTTTTATGGTGCCTATATCTAACTATGTATGTTGACAATTTTTGGTGGGCTAGAAATTGGGAGGTACTGTTATATAGGGGTTATAATAAAACATGGGCCTATGTTGACAGTTTTTGATGGGAGCCTTTAATGTCAAATAACTCCTAATTCGGTTAAAAAATTTAGCTAGAATCTTCAAAATGTCGAAAATCGGTACATAACGTGGGAACTTCAAATGTCATTAACAGCTAGTTCGGAGGTATCTGGGCTATACGAAAATATGAACTTAAATGAACCGTTATATGGGGGCTATACCAAAACGTGGACCTATGTCCACAAGTTTTGTCATATAAGTTTATTGACATTTAAGAACTTTAAATGTCAAATTATAGCTACATCGGTCTGAAAATGTAGCTACAAACGTCAAAACACCGCAAATCGGGGGTACCGTTATATGGGGGCTATACCAAAACGTGGACCTATGTCCACAAGTTTTGTTATATAAGTTTATTGACACTTAAGAACCCTTAGTGTCAAAATATAGCTAAATCGGTTTGAAAATGTAGCTAAAACTGTCAAAATACCGTAAATCGGGGGTACCGTTATATGGGGGCTATACCGAAACGTGGTCCACAACTTTTGTTATATAAGTTTATTGACATTTAAGAACCCTAAATTTCAAATTATAGCTACATCGGTCTGAAAATGTAGCTAAAAACGTTATATGGGGGCTATACCAAAACGTGGACCTATGTCCACTACTTTTGTTATATAAGTTTATTGACACTTAAGAACCCTAAATGTCAAATTATAGCTATATCGGTCTGAAAATGTAGCTAAAAACGTCAAAATACCGCAAATCGGAGGGTACCGTTATATGGGGGCTATACCAAAACGTGGACCTATATCCACAACTTTTGTTATATAAGTTTATTGACACTTAAGAACCCTAAATGTCAAATTATAGCTATATCGGTCTGAAAATGTAGCTAAAAACATCAAAACACCGTAAATCGGGGGGCACCGTTATATGGGGGCTATACCGAAACGTGGTCCACAACTTTTGTTATATAAGTTTATTGACATTTAAGAACCCTAAATGTCAAATTATAGCTACATCGGTCTGAAAATGTAGCTAAAAACGTCAAAATACCGCAAATCGGAGGGTACCGTTATATGGGGGCTATACCAAAACGTGGACCTATATCCACAACTTTTGTTATATAAGTTTATTGACACTTAAGAACCCTAAATGTCAAATTATAGCTATATCGGTCTGAAAATGTAGCTAAAAACATCAAAACACCGTAAATCGGGGGGCACCGTTATATGGGGGCTATACCAAAACGGACGGACGGACGGACATGCATAAATCGACTCAGAAAGTGATTCTATGTATATGCCTAGAAGGAACTATGGGTCTATCTCGCTTCCTTTTGTATGTTACATACAAATGCACTAACACATAATTTTATTATTTATTTTATTTAAATATATTTATTATAATTATAAATTATAATAAAGAAAAATTACAAAAAGCACTAGCAATAAAAGCTATCGGCTAAAGTAACACATAATACCCCTTACCACATAGTGGTGTAGGGTATAAAAAGTGCAAATATGTGCAGTATGTTTCGATGGAAATTGGTAAAAACCCCTTCCTTTTTTATGAAATGATAAATTACACGGCCCAACTTGATCTTACTCATAACTATTTTCATAATTTATTGTGAAAATTGATCTTGAAAAAAATTAACAAGTACGGACATCAATTATTAAAGAACGCACAATTCATTGGCAACACTGAACATCTTAAATACTTTTCACATACCTTTAATTACAATTACAAAAAGAAAATATTTAATAACCGTTGTTTGTTTTGCATATTATCATAGATTTATAAACAACTTAAATATTGAAAAGAAAAAAATCCAAATAGGGTCACTTCGACCTGCTTTTATACCCACTTATTAAACAAGAAATGTAAATATTTTTTCATAACTACACGCACTGGGATTCTATAAACAATATCTGACGCCTTTTAGTGTAAATTGATAATTTTTTTTCGATTTTTGGCCAGGTTTTTTTTGGAAAATCGGACACTGTGCGTCGGTACAAATTTCATCAGAGGCAAGTCCATACTTCCTGAGAAAATAGCCTGAAAGGTGCAAAAAACTCCTAGGACACCTTGTGTACTGGTTGGAGCGCAACGTAACTCTCGAACAGATCAACCGATTCGGTCTAAAATTTGACCTTCGTAATATGTTGTCCATACAAAGTTTAAGTTCGAAGATAAGACATATCATACATCATATCAAAAATGTTCGGAAAAATTGTTCGCACGATAACTCTTGAAGGGAGTGACCGATTTGGTCCATACTTTACACATCCTAATATATGTACTATATTTGTCCACTCTTTCGGGTACCTATCACATAAAATTTCGGGTAAGTTCACTTTAAGACCTGCTCTCGAATCACTTTGATTTTTGTTGAACCAACTTGCTTTCGCTGCCTCAATTACAACGGTAAAAATTCCTTTAAGGGGCAAGTCCGTGTAAAAAACCCCTATGGCACCATATATAGTGGCTGTGGAGCACGATAACCCTCGAACTGATTTGGTCTAAAAGTTGGCCTTCGTCATATTTTGTCATAGTTTCTGTTCGAAGATAGGCAATAGCGGTTCAAAAAGTCCGGTACTTCCCACGAATATTTAAAAAACTCGAAAGGGTATGCACGAAATCTCATGAACAAATTTGGTCCAAACTTAGTTTAACTTCTAAAATGGTGGTATCATATTGACTGTGACTCACTGTATATCATTTAAATTTATTTATTTATTTTATTTAAGGTTTCTATAAAGACCTACATATGTACATATGTATGTGGAGGTTTGCGATTAATGATTGGAAAATATGTATTTCTTTCTTGAATATAAAGTTTATTTTTCCATACGCACAGCAACGATATGCCAAAGCTCTAAAGCGCATTGAAGCTTTCACTTTTTTCCTCGTAAATACAGCTTTTACTAACAACAATGAACTCGACTCTACAACAAAAATGTATATTCAAATACTGAAAACCATGCTAAAAATAACCATAAGAAACGCTAGCGTTATCAATGAATTCAGACAGAAAACTACAACAACAACCACCACTTTGGGGTGGATGGATGGCTGGTTGGTTGTGCGCCATCCATTCACCATCAATGTTAGCATTCGTGTTGGTTGCTTGCTTCGTTCGCTGTGCGCTTGCTTTGTTTGGCATTGGTAACAAAATGACAGTTAGCACAAGCACACAACACATCTCCAATAGCCGTGATCGTCTAGTGGTTAGGACCCTACGTTGTGGCCGTAGTAACCCAGGTTCGAATCCTGGTCACGGCAATGTTACGAGTAACATTGTCACGGAGGAGATTTTTTTTAAATTATTTTTTTTTATTTTAATTTTTTTTTTTTTAATTTAAAAATATATTGGTTAAAAAGGTTTTATATAATCTGGATATAGGTAAATAAAAATAACTTGATTTTTAAATATATATGGGTAATATGATTTGAAATATTAAAAATTATCTTAAAAATTTCTTGGATGAAAATTATTTATCAAACAGAAAAACAATTTTGATTTTTTGCCACATAAATTCAAATTTTGTTTACCAAAATCCAAATCACCATCTCTAATTTCACATGGAGAAAATTCATTTATCTTATTTTTTAGTATTCAACAAAAAACTTGGAAGAAATATTTTCATGTAATCTGGAAATAAATGAAAAATAAATTTAATAAAAAAATAATCACGGTGCTCTTGAATCAAATTTAAATGGAAGGTGCTTACACCTCTGAAGTTTTCTGAAACTACAATGTTCATAGATGAGAAAAAATAAAAAAAAAAATTGCCGGAAATAAATCGGGATTCAAATAGGTTTTTGCGATTTTGCTTGGAAACCGCAAGTCCTATCAAAATTGGAATAAAGAAAATGTTGTAGCTATCAAAATTCTCTATAAGATTTACCTTAATGATATTTTCGTATGTTTTCCAACTTTTGAGATATAGAAGTTGAAATTGGGACAATTCAAATTCAATTCAATTCTGTATCGTCTCCTTATAAAACAATGTCATGACTGCAATTTCCCAACTTAAGCTTATATATCTAAAAATGGTACAACCTAGGAAAAATTACATAAGTCAGTCTTGTAGAGAATTTTCACAGCTATAAGATTTTCTCAGGTCCCATACCGATAAGACTTGCCGTATTCAAGCAAAATCGCGAAACCCTAACAAAAAAAAAAACTAATAATGTAAACTGAGCTTCTTTATCTCAAGAATGGTGCAACCTGAAACAAATCATAAACGTCAATCCTGTAGAGAATTGTCACAGCTACAACATTTTCTTTAGCTTCATTTCGATTGGACTTGCGGGTTCCAAGCAACACCTAAAAATGTGAATTTTGACCGCGATTTATTTAAAAAATCCCTACAGCGATTTTTACTTGTTTTTGGACTTTTCTCATCTATGAACATTGCTGTTTCAGAATTCACAAAAACTTCCCCTGTGTAAGAGGTTTTCATTAAAAGTTAGTTAAGGCGCACCCTTTATGACATTGTTATATAAGGGGGCGATACAGTCAGTGCATTGTCCCAATTTGAACTTCAATATCTCCAAAATGGTGAAACCTACGAAAATTCCGTAAAGGTCAATCTTGTAGAGAATTTTCATAGCTACAACATTTTCTTCAGTCTCATTTTGATAGGACTCGCGGTTTCTAAGCAAAATCGTGAAGACCTAAACAACCACTAAAAAAGTCAACTTGAATCGCGATTTATTTAAAAAGCGCTCCGGTGATTTTTTTTTGTTTTTTGATTTTTCTCATCTATGAACATTGTAGTTTCAGAATCCGCAAAAACTTCCCAGGTGAAGCACCTTCCATTTAAATTTGATTTAATAGCACCGTGTAATTCAAAATATTAAAAATTGTTTTAAAAATCTCTTGGATGAAAATTATATTTTTTTTTTAATTTTTTGTCGCATAAATTCAAATTTTGTTTAACTAAAATTAACTACCCCTCTAAATCTAAAAAGGAAGGCATGGCCAAATTTGCCTTAAGGCCACAAATATTTATCTCTGTCCAAAACATTTGTCTTCGTTTAGTGCGTCCAAACCCCCAAAAAATGTAGTATAGAAACGCCTTTGGACTAATTTATGATTGTTTTCCACCCAACAAATACCAATTATTTTCTATTTCGTCAATCATTTCCTTCTGCACTTGTTGGCAGTCATCAAACCCATGCCTCCACTCACTCGCTCAATCACTCAACTTAGGCAACATTCACTTTAGTCCACCGCCCGCCCACATTGTCAAGTTTCTGCAGAGCAAACAAAAATCAATTTCCAATGGATTGTCGACTTCTCCTCTGTTCCTTTTGACAAAACAACAACTACAAAACTCAAACGACAATTTGACAAATAACCTAACATGGCCTTAGGCTACTTGATGCCAGAAAAAACAACAGCAACAACCATCTGAGCAAAGTGCTTATGATGGCTGTACGTGTGTCTGCCGTAATTTTTTTTTCGAAAAATTGATTTAATATTCACAAAGCGATTAATTATTTTGTCATGAGGCATAAAATAATGACAGCTCATTGTCAGACAGTAAACGAAACAACAGCGCCCCCACACACGAACACATATTAAGTACCAATCACCATAAGCAAAGTGACAAGTGACGCATTCATTCATTCACCATGCATACCGGACAACTGAACTTTGGGGATGTGATGATGGTTGTGCTTAGATGGAAGGATGGATGGTGGGTGGCTGGGTGGTGGTGTTTGGCAATCGTTTGCATGAAACGCATGTGGTAAATGACCGGCAAAATATTGAAGGTGGTCGGTGGTGTTAGGAATTAAATTAGAATGGGCACATAAAATCACAGTCCATGTTAATGGAAATAGGCGTTGTGATGATATTTTTCTGGGTGGGTTAGCAGAACGTAATCATATGCGGTGGCGGCGACTGGCATGTCCGTATTTACACTCATGAGTGTATTTTGTGGTTGAACAAATGTTCATTTATAACTTGAATGTTTTGCTTAGGCGGCCATCAGACCATCTGCTTTTTCACATTTATGTTGTAACTTTGGGTATACTAATATACAGAACAGCTGATGTCATACATGTGAAAAAGCAGATGGTCTGATGGCGGCCTTAACTATATTATCTGCTAATATTTACCAACTAATAAGCCATCATGCTGACAATTTTGCCTAAAGCATGTTCGTAATTTCATTTTGGGAAAGGGTTTTTGGGTTGGTAAATTCAAGTGAAACAGTTGTTGCAAATACCAAATGTGAGAATCAAATATTGGTGTATCTACAGAAAATTGCGGGAATAATATATATAGAGGTATACAGTGGAATTTATATAGCGAATTTAGGATATCAATCAATGGTGTCTCCAAGTTTGTTTTTCGATGCATAAAGTAATTTTTCGTTTTCCGAATATAGGCCCATTTTAGATTTTCCACAAATTAATTATAGTTCATAAATTTAGGTTTTATGCTCAAATTTAGTTGACATACAAAGAAAAAAATACTGCATTTTAGGAATAGTGTTCTTGAAGTCTTGCCAAGGTTCAAATTTCTGCATTTCATGAACGCTTTTCATAAAGCAAAAAAAAAAATGCTGGTTTCTTCTGAGAGAATGACTACCTCACACAAGTCGAGTCTATCAGCACTAGGTTGAGATATTAGATCCCTGCAAACATTTTGTCAAAATTTTTAATCGCTTAAAGATAATCTGCGATTCGCGGGGAAGATCAATTCAATCGCGGAAGAGCGCGCCTAATGATAACCTGCGAATCGCCGACATAAAGTAACTGTGTCCGGGAAGCAAATCGCGAGGAAGAATCGCAGATTAATCATCTGGAAGATCTTCAGAAGATCAACATGTAAAGAAAAATTAAAAAAAGAATAGAACAATTGTTTTTTGTTTCTTTTATTTGTTGTTTAGTTTTCTGCTTTTGTTTTCTTTTCTGCTTTGTTATGGTTTTTAATTATTCCTTTATGTTGTGGTTATTTGTTATAGGCACTGTACTCAGTTAACTGTTTCCTCAGTCACTATGTTGTCTTTTGGTTAAACTTGGCAAAACCTGAACATGTGTGGTTTGTCAATACTCATAATATTATACTTGCCATTTATATCAAAGTTCTGTAGAAAGTGTATATGAGAATTATATGCAACAAAATCAAAAATGTTAGTAACAATCATCTGTTGCTCTTCCAGAAGAGTCTTCTGTGTTTCCCAACGGCGATCATTTGAAAAATGTAAGAAAACAAGTAAAAAAGTATCAGTCGGCGTTGCCGACAGAGATATACCCTCAGCCTGTGTATATTGAAATAATTTTTCCCAAAATACGTATGTATTTAGGGGGTTTTAAAAATTTTGCGCGTTTGAACAGACAAACATGTTTATTAGGATTAAAGATCAAAAGTTTTGCGGAGGAGATACTAAAAGGAATGAATCGACATTGACCGTTATGGAAGTGGATCTCCAGCCGCAACATATGGTGCCATAGGGGGTTTTTACACTCTTCGGTCTGTTTGCTCAAGAAGTATGGGCTTAGGGGCAAACGTTTACCATCGTAAATGAGATTACAGCGATCATTTGAAAAATGTAAGAAAAAAATGTAAACAATCACCCAATGATCGCCGTGGGGAATCACAGAAGATTAATCTAAGCGAACAATCTTCCAAAAATTGAAAAAATGTTGGCAGGGATGTAGCCTTTATAGTAAGGAAATTAAAAAATTGTAGATGCGAATTATATCGTATATCACTTTGTTTTTTCGACACCAAACGCGCTGTAGTTGTTTGGTTTGTCAGTTAACTAACAACAAAATTGTTGCGAACTACAGTGGTTTAGGTATGTTGTGTGGTGTGTATGTGTGTGGTGTGGTTTGTTGAGACTATATATAGTCTCAATATGAATGTGAGACGATGGTGGGGGTTGTGGTTTGTATACAGTGTCAATGTGGTGGTAAGGCGATAAGACCATTCAAAAGAAAAAGAGAACAAAGTTAAGAGCATTTACCAAACAAGAGAGGAAATATGGGAGCAAATAATGGAAAGTAGGGAGCACATAATGGAAAGTAGAAAGAAAAAAACTGCACATGTATCTTATGTGAGGTGCCTGTACAGCATGAAAAACTACATCACGGACGAAAATAGGTAAAACTTTTTTCTGTGTAGCTGCAATGGAATTCTGTAACTCGTTTTTTGATTACCGACATAAATCGGTAAAATTTAAACGAAACATTATGAATGAAAATTTTAAATAAATGTTGACAGCACTTTTGCTATTTTTCGGTAGGGATTAATTAATACTTTGTTTTGTTTCTCTGCTTAACTACCTTTCCCGTTTAATTGCCTCACAACCTAAATCCCCAAAGTTTTTTCATATAAATGAGTTCAAACTGTCCCGGTTAACTACTTTTCTAAAAGTACCCAATTCGGATATTTGCCCGTCATATATTTTCTCCAAAAGGAACATTTAATAATACTTTTATCGGTTTATTACCCGCACTGGTGTACCTGAATTGTGATGAAGATGTCCAGTGCTATGTTATGCTCAATTTATGCTAAATTTCTTATTGGTTAAATAATACAACTTATATATTTTTAGACTTGAAATTAACTATTCTACTATACATCGTTTTGTTTCATGACGATTATATTCTAATTGTTGTCATTTTCGTAAGGTTGAGATGAGATTTTTATAACTACTCATATGAGGTAGCTATGCGGGATTTTCGTAACTGCCTTTCTCGCATAACTGCCTCATTCTTTTGGAATTTTATGGGAGGTAGTTAACCGGGGTGCAGTGTAAATATCTAAGTTATAAGCATCATAGTCTTAACGATTTTTGTCGGAACAAAAAAGGTTACAAAACCCTACTGCTGATCGGGTTAAACATGGGAGATCCCAGGATTTATTTTGGTCCCCATATAACTGTAGCTCCCGATATTCGGTGTTTTGAGGAATTTAGATACATTAGTTAACCGAACTATATATAATTTGACATTTGAGGTTCCCACTGTTCACAAAACTTCCCCATTAGCCCCCATTTTTAGATACATTTTATGATCGTGGTCACAAAAACTTCTCAACCTAAAATTCTGGACAGTAAAGGAAACTAATATACGGCCAGGCCAAACTTGTTATACCCTCCACCACGAGTTGCATTGAAGTAAAATGGAACAATTTGTTTTCTTTCGTTTATGAAGAAGACTAACCCCCAGTTTTTGTAAAAATTTTTATTCTTCTCACACGAATTGTCAAATTTTGTAGATCGATTTACTCGCTTTAGCGCAAATGTAGAGCGCTGATTTTTAAATGAGGTATCCTTAATGATATATGGAACGGGTATACGAAAAATTAGATGTGTATGTCATCTGGGGACTGAGCTATGAATGTCTAAATTATTACGAATATAGACGAACGAACAAAAATAAGTTACAAAAACTGGGGGTAAATACTAAATTTCGATAAAACGTCGATATATAGACTCAAAGAAGACTAAGTACCAAATTTCCGATATTACGGTAAAACCTTCAAAATACCGATAATCAAGACCTAGGGTTCTATGGGGGATATAGGAACCCGCAGACCTATACAGATAATTTTCTTTTAACCCCATGGAAGACTAAATAACAATTTTCAGTCTTTCGGTGAGATATTGGCGTCGTTTTAAGGGGGCTATATCGGAACGTGGACCTATACCAACGAACTTCAATCAGAAAGGCTATTACCTCCAACAAATACTAAATACCAAATTTCAGCCACTTCGGTGGGTTGCTGTGGCCACAACCTTCAGAATACCGAAAATAGGAGGTACCGTTCTATAGGGGCTATATGAAGGCGGGGACCTATACCGACAAATTTCTGGGAGAAAGTTGTATACCCCCAACGAAGACTAAGTACCCGAAAATCGGGTGGTACCGTTGTTGCATGGGTGCTATATAAAGGCGTGGACCTATACCGACAAATTTCTGGGAGAATGTTTTATACCCCCAACGAAGACTAAGTACCCGAAAATCGGGTGGTACCGTTGTATGGTACTAAAAAACCAGCGAAAACTAAATACCAAATATCGGGACACCGAAAATCGGGAGGTACGTTCTATGGGGGCTATATGAAGGCAAATTTATGCGCACGATAAATCTTGAATGGAGACTACGAAACCCCTAGTTGTGTTTTGTCCTGTCAGATCCAATTCGGATATTATGGCCTCATCTACACTGGGCTAAAAGTACATGTTTTTGCATTTATCGGAACTTTATCTCAGAAACGAATAGGAATTTGGCCTTGCTGCCTTTGGCAGTATTGTAGCCCTAAAGCAGTAGAATTTATCTGTTGAACAGACCATACCAGAAAAACTCCTTCAAAGGGCATCAAAAATAAAAAAAAATATTTAAAAATTTCACATAATTTCTGGAATTCTGGTCGGTATCAGCTAAGTTGGAGTTGGACCAATTAACCTTTTGCAAATATCTTCCAAATAATGTTTTTAGTAATTCTTCAGAACATTCTGAAACTCAAAACAGCTTATTTCATAATGTTTCAGCGGTATCTTGTATCATATATTTTACAACACGTATTTCAAACACTGTTTCACTGTCGCACAGTGCAAAATATGGGAAGTTTAGTGGAACTTTAAGGAATTTTGAAGTACATAAAATTAATTAAATTTTTATTGAATTCGTTAGCTAAGTACTCCACTAAACGACTTAAAAATGCACATAAAGTTGCACTTTTGTTTCATAATTTTTTTTTCTAAGAAATGTAATTTGGTTTCATTAAAAAATAGCGTGGCGCGGAAAATGGTAAGTCAGTATGCCATGATTTATTTTTCTTAAAATTTTACAAAATAATTATGATATTTTAGTCTTTAAAAAATGCAAAAAACTCTTATTGTTTTCATGCAATTTTAATAGGAATGAAGTGCTTTTTTGAAGTTTTGAAAATTATTTTTTTATTTTCCGTGGATATTTCAAAAGTGATTTCCGTACATTTCCGTGTTAGAATATATATGGTCTGAAAATTTCGGGTCTCCTCTATTCGCAAATCCATAAAACAGCTGCGGCAACGTGCGGTCTTCGGAGAAATTCAAGTTTTTTTAAATGACTTCGAAAAATTTATTTAATTGCATTTTCCAAAGTGGAAGGTAACCGCGGCAATGAACGCCATTGTTGACTGCGTTTTGTAGAAATGGACTCACTAATTCTAACAAATGGTGATTTCTGTTAAATTAAGATTCCTCTCGCAATTTTTCATAGTTTTGACCTGTAAATGTTGGTGATTTATATATAGTGCAACATTTTTGGATGCTACAAATGAAAACAAAAAATTATTGACATTTTACTTCTTAATGGATGTGTACGGTTGTGGGGCTTCATCCAGAAGTGGACCTATGTTAACCGATTTTATGTGAGGAGGATGTTTATTCGCTAATATCTTAAAATGTACATTTGCATCAAAATCGGTTGCAATTTTTGTCTTCAACATTTAAAATACCTAACATGAAGGAACCCGTCATATGGAGGATATACCAAAAACGCGTATCTACGATGCTTATATTTCGCACAGTGGTTTTCTATCTACGAAGAACATAAAATGCTAAAATACAACCAAATACATTGGAAAATGTGTCTGTAACATTTAAAATCGGTCCCATCTACCGGTACCGTTCAATGGGAGCTATACCTAAACGCGAACCTATATTGAAAATATTTTGTACATAAGTTTTCTATCCGCTGAAAGCTAAATATACCAATTTGCAGCAAAATCGATTGAAAAATGAATGTAAAACGTGAATACGGCAGCCGGGGTTACATGAACGCTACGGGAAACTGCGGGCCTATGTGACCCAATTTGAGCCAAACACTATCCACTAATATAAAAGACATTTTTGCAAAATTTTAGGAATCTACGCCCTTTCCTTTAAAAGTTATTAGCAAAGTTCAGCTAAAGTGCTCATATTTCGCACTGTGTGTCGTTGAAAAATATACTAATAACAATGTGTTAGAGGCATTTTACAACAATGGTATGTTCTGAGGAGTTGTGTATTACATTTTGCAATAGAAAACATTAAGAAAAATTTGACAGTTTTGGAGATATGGTGCAAAAAGTATACAAATTATGGCATTGTTAGATATATTATAAATTTTGAGGCAATAAATGTAGTTTTCCGAGCTCACTATTTCGCCAAATATTTTATTATTGCCCTTATATAAAAATTTGCTTCAGAGGTCAGAAGAAGATTCGTATTAGTTTCACAGATATAGCCCCGAATTGCTTCAAAAATTCTTTATTTAACCATGTTTAGATGGGCCAATAAAATCTAAGCTGGATCTGACACAACAAAACCCAACTAGGGGGTTCTATCGTTTGGGTCCCTACTAGAGATAGGCGCGTGCCTAAAAAATTAGGTACGAACATGCCCGAACACGGACCAAAATTTTTATGCACATTCACGCACAAACACGGCGTTTTTCGAGAAGGCACGAACACGCACACTCACGCACGAAATTACAAAAAAAGTGAAATCCATATACACTCCACGTCAGTAGAATAGAAATAACTTTTGATAATGTTTGTTTATTTATCCCAAAACGAATGAATATATGTTTTTAATCTTGCATCAAACACAGAAAAATTTATGTTTCTAACTCTTCGCGAAATGATTTTCTGATCCATTTTCCGATAGTACTACGAAACATATTTTTGGTCATTAGGATAGAACAGTCATTTTATTTTCGCTAATTTGTGAGATATTAACGCCGAATTCTTTCAGTCGATAAAGCAAGGCTTTCTACTCATTTTTCACCAAAGAAAACCTATAAATAATTCCTCGAACACCGAAATGACAGCGTAAAAGGGTTTCAAATGACAGATAATTGAAACATCTCGGAATATCAAAAGGAGTCGCGCAGTAATGTCACATTTCTTCAAAGTAAGATAGAATGTGACACAGACAACCTCGACGGATACAATCGAGTGGTTCGGATGCTGCCGTTTAAAGGTTTGGAAATATACTCCATATTTAGAGGAAGATAATCTGACATGAAAACAACCGCTGTTTAAATACACTGAGGAAAATTGTAGCACATTTTTCAAATTGAACACAACCTTTGGACTTTGTATTTTATATGTGTTCTTATTTCGGTGTCCGCGACTGTTCTCAACAGTGTTATGTTATAATGTAAATGGACCAGGTTATGTCCTCCATACCGAATTTTACGATTTAGTAGTTTTTTTTTTTAACTGAACTCGCATATGTAAAAGCCCTGTTTCCGCGGGAAAACACAGTCATGGGAATTGAGGTTTTAGGTTTCGTATGTTGCTTTTCAAAAGTAATAAAATTTCCCTCAGTGTATTAAAATAGCGGTTGTTTTCATATCAGATTATCCTTCTCTAAAAGTGGAGTATATTTGAAAACCTTTAAACGGCAGACTTCATATTCATATGTACTCCTAATTTTTCTATTCTTATTTAAAAACATTATTTTATCCTTCAAGTTAGAACTCAAAAGTCTAGTACATCTTTCTTTAAGAGTATTTCCAGATGAGGAAAAAATCTCTCGCTCGTTGCTGAGCAGACTGGTATAGCCAAATATTTCCTTGCTAACACTAAGATTACATTTACGAAATCCACTCGATTTCAACTGTCAATTCCATTGCTCAAACGTCAAATGAAATCCAATGGATTTCAAATGAGTTTTCATTTGACGTATACACTAAGGAATTGACAGTTGAAATTGAGTGGATTTCGTAAATGTAAACATAGTATAATTGTTTTAAATATTTTAGATTAGACTGTTTCCAAAAGTTTAAAACATCAGTCTGGCTAGATGCGGCACTCGATAATATGTATCAATTTCTGTATCAATTGGAGACTTTTCATTTTTCGTCTTTTTGCCATTTTGATCCAAAAACTCTGAAAAAGTTTTTTAGTCCAAAAGACAAAAATGTTTTGGAACACTCTTTGAATATTTTATGAAAACCCAATAGAAGTTCTAGCAATGAAAACTTTAAGTCAGATATTCGATCCAACTCATTCTAGTAAATGCTAGCAAAATACTCTTAATCTCATTCTGGACTTCGTAAGCAAGCATAATATATGTTGAATTCCAAGGTGTTTTAACATTTTGGACAATTTTTTGTTAAGCTCCGAGTGTTTAAAATATCCTACAACGTTTTTTGGACAGTCAATCAGTTTTCCTAATTCGAGAAGAGGGTGATTTTCAGAGTAGTTTTTGTGTTTGCTTCTCTCATGAACAAAACAAATGGCAAACAAACATCATCTTTTTCCACTCATACTCTGGCCTCTCCATAACAAAACGGCAATAAGTATCAGACTACAAAAACTAGGCAAATAATTTTAGGAATATTTTGGTCGGTTTTATATTCTTGTTCAATTTTCGTGTTTAGTATGGTCTCTCGCACGACTTCTAAAGGGAGACCAAAAACTTCGTGTCACATAGTGCAGATCGTGTTTAGTCGTGTCGTGCAAAACCGTGTCGAACAAAAAAATACGATCACGCACGGCCAAAAATGTATTCCGGCACGACACACACAAACACGGCGTTTTTAGAGAAGGCACGAACACGCACTACTCACGGCACGGAACGCGCCCACCTCTAGTCCCTACTTTCAAAAAATCGTCAGTTCAAATTGTTTGCATAAGATTACTTTAAAAATTTTGTACAGTGTAAATCAAGTCCAAGATATAAAAATTTTCTTCAGTCAGCTCCACGCAGTTGTAACGTAAACATTAAAATACGATTATCTCACAATGGGAAATGGCGTATGGAACACTTAAGCTGTTACTTCTTCTAAGTATAGTCCTAGAAGAAGTAACAGCTACGGTAGTTGTTAAGAATTAGCAAAATAATCTGATATGGGTGTGGCAGTAAACGGCGATAAGAGAAAGTTAATGGTATAGCCGCGCAATGCGTCCATTATACTCGGGCCAACTTTAGACACTGATAACTACAATTTTTAGGTAGTCAATGACAAGCAACAACTGTTGTGAAATTAGAAGATGAATAATTCCGACAAACAGATGCTACTTTGGCTAAGTAAGGAGTTCCGAAACAAAACCTCAAGTCAAATTTAAACATATTACCATGAATTCTTTCAAGCTTGTTTGATAGTGAGTGGGACACTTAAGATTTCGATGGAAAGACCACATAAAAACATCAAAAAGCATTTTATTCAAAATTGAAAAGAATTCTTAGTTCGGCTTAGCTTGAAGCTTTAGCAAATGTGTGTAGGGTATTGCAAAGTCTTTCAATTTATGTTATTCCTCGAAATTTTTCTTATAAATAGTCTACGCGCCAAGTTTGTTACTTCTTGTTAACTTATCATTCATCTCGTACAACAAACATATAAACACACCCCATCATTATGTGGAACAGAAAAAACCGAGCCAGCAAAAAAGTACATCATTGTTGCTCCATTATGTCCATTGCTAAACGATGCTTTGTTAGCAATTTCTGTCTGTCCGAAGAAACAAAACCAAACGACCATTCGAACTGCCGGCCTGCCGTTGTCCATCTATCCATCCATATATCCATTGATGGTGTCCGTTGTTGTCCGCCTGTTTTCATTTTAATGTTGTTACGTTGTTTTTTGTTTTTGTTGCTGCTGCTGCTGCTAAATGTTTTTGTGGCTGTTAAACATTTCGGAACACACAACAGAACAATTAAATTAAATAATTACAAGTCGTGAGTGAATTTCACGCGAAATCAAACACTGATGTATCTGAAGCGATATCACTTTGTATTGTGTCGATCTCTGTGGCTGGCTGTCTGTCCGTCTTGCGGACTTAGTGTTCGATGGAAATAGTGGTGCTTCGTTGGGTTCAGAGCTATTGGTTTTATGTTTTTCATGGTATTTAAGCAAGCCTTTAAACGATTGCATTGTTTAGGCTTGTTTCAATGCCAAAGCATAACCATTTAAAGACGGATTTGGAGAATTTTAAAAATTTCGCATTTATGTTATGAAGAGTGCGAGCGAAAAGAAGATCGACCAAAAAACACCAACATCCAACAGATTCCTTTGACATTTCTGTTGGGAATACATGAGGTTCAGTTGTGAAGATCACCACGCATTGCAAAATTAAGGACATTTTTGTCAAGCCTTCGGTCATTTCAAGGAAACTATCTTTAATGGCATGTTAAGTGCCAAGTGATCAAAAAACACTTCAACAAAACAATGATCAAATGACAAGAGAACAATTTAAATTATTTGAAATATTTACTTGAAATACAAGAGAGTAAAATGTTGTCAGGATAGTCAGAAGAACAAGAAAAAACACACGGAATTTTCAATCCTTATGAAGCCTTTTTATGTTATCTGCAGAAATTATGTTCAATGTGGGGAGATTTGAGATTGATAAGGCGGCGTTAAGTTTGGCCAAAGTATTTGGAGGGCAATGTTTACCTTGAAGTCTTTGTTTGAGATAGAACAATAAGATGAAAAAAGATCCAAAAACGTGGTTTAAAAAAATATTTTTTTTTAAAAAATCATGGATTTTTCAAAATTTATTTTTTCAATAATAGCGGATTTTTTAAATAATATTCTTTCAATAATCGTAGATTTAAAAAAAAAAAATATTATTTCAATAATCGTGGATTTTTTAAAAAATATTTTTTCAATTATAGGTGATATTTTAAAAATCATTTTTACAAAATAAATATATAAAAAAAATATTTTATCAATAATAGTGAATTAAAAAAAAATCCTAATCGTGGATTTATCAAAAAATATTTTTTAATAATCGTGGATGACCTCGAGCTTGAGAAAATTATGCATATTTAATCGTGGATTTTTTTAAAAAATATTTTGTCAGTAAACTTGGATTTTTTAAAAGCAATTTTTTCGAGAATCGTTAATTTTTTAGAAAAAATATTTAAATAATAGCTTTTTTTTTTAATTTTAATTATCGTAAAATTTTGAAAAATATTTTTTTCAATAATCGTGGATTTTTTAAACAATTTTTTTTTAATAATCGCGGATCTTTAAAGAATATTTTTGCATTATTCGTGGATTTTTTTAACACACATTTTTTCAATAATCGACAATTTTTTAAACACATTTTTTCAATAGTCGTAGATTTTTAAAAAAAAATTTTCAGTATTCGTGGATTTTTTTAGAAAGTATTTTTTCAATAATCGTGAATTTAAAAAAAAATATTTTTTCCATAATTGTTGATTTTTACAGTGTTTTATTTAACTTGCTTTGTGTCATTTTAATTCAAATCTAGTAATTTATAACTCATTTGCAGTTGACCAATCGAACTAAAAATTTTCATACTTTTCAGATTTGGATGACATTACATGAATATGAAACCAAAACCAGTATGGGTAAATTTTTTCCTATAGTATACATATATACATTTTCGGACCAAAGTGTCTGTAATTTGGTTACGTGGTTCCGTTGAAGGTGGAAAGGGCAAGTTGAGAAGGGAAAGTTCGGCGGTTCTGTGGAGGTTGTTCAGAAGTTCGGAGGAGGATGTTTGGAATAGTAAAATCTATTTACTGAAAAATTAAAAATACAAAAAATAAAATTAAGTTACAGTGTTTTATTTAATATGCACTATCTCTCAAATAAAACCCTTGCATTTAAATTAAAAATGGTGACAAAATTAAATGACAATAAACCGCAAACGTTTTATTTGAGAGAAGAATAATATACTTATTGAGGCTAAAAGAAAAATTATTTTCCAGTTTTTAGTGCATTATAAATAAAACACTGTAACTTAATTTTTTAATATTATTTTTTTTAAATAATTTTTTAATAATCGTCGATTTTTTTTTAAATATTTTTTTTTTCAATAAACGTGGTTTTTTTTAAGCATTTTTTTCAATAATCGCGGATTTTTAAAAAAATATTTCTTTAATAATCGTGACTTTGTTAAAAAATATTTTTTTAATAATCGTGGATTTTTTAAAAGATTTTTTTTTTTTCAATGGTCGTGGATTTTTTAAAAAAATATTTTTTCAATAATCGTGGTTTTAAAAAAAATATTTTTTCAATAATCGTTGATTTTTAATTTTTTTTCAATAATAGTTGATTTTTAATTTTTTTTCAATAATCGTCGATTTTTTAAAAAAATATTTTTTCAATAATCGTTGATTTTTAATTTTTTTTTTTCAATAATCGTGGATTTTTTTAAAAATATTTTTGCAATAATCGTGGATTTTTTAAAAAATATTTTTTCAATAATCGTGGATTTTTTAAAAAAAAGTTTTTCAATATTCGTTGAAAGTTTTTAAAAATAGTTTTTCAATAACCGTGGATTTTTTAAAAAATATTTTTTCAATAATCGTTGATTTTTTAAAAAATATTTTTTCAATAATCGTGGATTTTTTAAAAAATATTTTTCCAATAATCGTGGATTTTTTAAAAAATATTTTTTCAATAATCGTGGATTTTTTAAAAAATATTTTTTCAATAATCGTGGATTTTTTAAAAAATATTTTTTCAATAATCGTGGATTTTTTAAAAAATATTTTTTCAATAATTGTGGATTTTTTAAAAAATATTTTTTCAATAATCGTGGATTTTTTGAAAAATATTTTTTCAATAATCGTGGATTTTTTAAAAAATATTTTTTCAAAAATTGTGGATTTTTTTAAAAAATATTTTTTCAATAATCGTAGATTTTTTAAAAAATATTTTTTCAATAATCGTGGATTTTTTAAAAAATATTTTTTCAATAATCGTGGATTTTTTAAAAAATATTTTTTCAATAATCGTGGATTTTTTAAAAAATATTTTTTCAATAATCGTGGATTTTTTAAAAAATATTTTTTCAATAATCGTGGATTTTTTAAAAAATATTTTTTCAATAATCGTGGATTTTTTAAAAAATATTTTTTCAATAATCGTGGATTTTTTAAAAAATATTTTTTCAATAATCGTGGATTTTTTAAAAAATATTTTTTCAATAATCGTGGATTTTTTAAAAAATATTTTTTCAATAATCGTGGATTTTTTAAAAAATAGTTTTTCAATAATCGTGGATTTTTTAAAAAATATTTTTTCAATAATCGTGGATTTTTTAAAAAATATTTTTTCAATAATCGTGGATTTTTTAAAAAATATTTTTTCAATAATCGTGGATTTTTTAAAAAATATTTTTTCAATAATCGTGGATTTTTTAAAAAATATTTTTTCAATAATCGTGGATTTTTTAAAAAATATTTTTTCAATAATCGTGGATTTTTTAAAAAATATTTTTTCAATAATCGTGGATTTTTTAAAAAATATTTTTTCAATAATCGTGGATTTTTTAAAAAATAGTTTTTCAATAATCGTGGATTTTTTAAAAAATATTTTTTCAATAATCGTGGATTTTTTAAAAAATATTTTTTCAATAATCGTGGATTTTTTAAAAAATATTTTTTCAATAATCGTGGATTTTTTAAAAAATATTTTTTCAATAATCGTGGATTTTTTAAAAAATATTTTTTCAATAATCGTGGATTTTTTAAAAAATATTTTTTCAATAATCGTGGATTTTTTAAAAAATATTTTTTCAATAATCGTGGATTTTTTAAAAAATATTTTTTCAATAATCGTGGATTTTTTAAAAAATATTTTTTCAATAATCGTGGATTTTTTAAAAAATATTTTTTCAATAATCGTGGATTTTTTAAAAAATATTTTTTCAATAATCGTGGATTTTTTAAAAAATATTTTTTCAATAATCGTGGATTTTTTAAAAAATATTTTTTCAATAATCGTGGATTTTTTAAAAAATATTTTTTCAATAATCGTGGATTTTTTAAAAAATATTTTTTCAATAATCGTGGATTTTTTAAAAAATATTTTTTCAATAATCGTGGATTTTTTAAAAAATATTTTTTCAATAATCGTGGATTTTTTAAAAAATATTTTTTCAATAATCGTGGATTTTTTAAAAAATATTTTTTCAATAATCGTGGATTTTTTAAAAAATATTTTTTCAATAATCGTGGATTTTTTAAAAAATATTTTTTCAATAATCGTGGATTTTTTAAAAAATATTTTTTCAATAATCGTGGATTTTTTAAAAAATATTTTTTCAATAATCGTGGATTTTTTAAAAAATATTTTTTCAATAATCGTGGATTTTTTAAAAAATATTTTTTCAATAATCGTGGATTTTTTAAAAAATATTTTTTCAATAATCGTGGATTTTTTAAAAAATATTTTTTCAATAATCGTGGATTTTTTAAAAAATATTTTTTCAATAATCGTGGATTTTTTAAAAAATATTTTTTCAATAATCGTGGATTTTTTAAAAAATATTTTTTCAATTATCGTGGATTTTTTAAAAAATATTTTTTCAATAATCGTGGATTTTTTAAAAAATATTTTTTCAATAATCGTGGATTTTTTAAAAAATATTTTTTCAATAATCGTGGATTTTTTAAAAAATATTTTTTCAATAATCGTGGATTTTTTAAAAAATATTTTTTCAATAATCGTGGATTTTTTAAAAAATATTTTTTCAATAATCGTGGATTTTTTAAAAAATATTTTTTCAATAATCGTGGATTTTTTAAAAAATATTTTTTCAATAATCGTGGATTTTTTAAAAAATATTTTTTCAATAATCGTGGATTTTTTAAAAAATATTCTTTCAATAATCGTGGATTTTTTAAAAAATATTTTTTTCAATAATCGTGGATTTTTTAAAAAATATTTTTTCAATAATCGTGGATTTTTTAAAAAATATTTTTTCAATAATCGTGGATTTTTTAAAAAATATTTTTTCAATAATCGTGGATTTTTTAAAAAATATTTTTTCAATAATCGTGGATTTTTTAAAAAATATTTTTTCAATAATCGTGGATTTTTTAAAAAATATTTTTTCAATAATCGTGGATTTTTTAAAAAATATTTTTTCAATAATCGTGGATTTTTTAAAAAATATTTTTTCAATAATCGTGGATTTTTTAAAAAATATTTTTTCAATAATCGTGGATTTTTTAAAAAATATTTTTTCAATAATCGTGGATTTTTTAAAAAATATTTTTTCAATAATCGTGGATTTTTTAAAAAATATTTTTTCAATAATCGTGGATTTTTTAAAAAATATTTTTTCAATAATCGTGGATTTTTTAAAAAATATTTTTTCAATAATCGTGGATTTTTTAAAAAATATTTTTTCAATAATCGTGGATTTTTTAAAAAATATTTTTTCAATAATCGTGGATTTTTTAAAAAATATTTTTTCAATAATCGTGGATTTTTTAAAAAATATTTTTTCAATAATCGTGGATTTTTTAAAAAATATTTTTTCAATAATCGTGGATTTTTTAAAAAATATTTTTTCAATAATCGTGGATTTTTTAAAAAATATTTTTTCAATAATCGTGGATTTTTTAAAAAATATTTTTTCAATAATCGTGGATTTTTTAAAAAATATTTTTTCAATAATCGTGGATTTTTTAAAAAATGTTTTTTCAATAATCGTGGATTTTTTAAAAAATATTTTTTCAATAATCGTGGATTTTTTAAAAAATATTTTTTCCATAATCGTGGATTTTTTAAAAAATATTTTTTCAATAATCGTGGATTTTTTAAAAAATATTTTTTCAATAATCGTGGATTTTTTAAAAAATATTTTTTCAATAATCGTGGATTTTTTAAAAAATATTTTTTCAATAATCGTGGATTTTTTAAAAAATATTTTTTCAATAATCGTGGATTTTTTAAAAAATATTTTTTCAATAATCGTGGATTTTTTAAAAAATATTTTTTCAATAATAGTGGATTTTTTAAAAAATATTTTTTCAATAATCGTGGAATTTTTAAAAAATATTTTTTCAATAATCGTGGAATTTTTAAAAAATATTTTTTCAATAATCGTGGATTTTTTAAAAAATATTTTTTCAATAATCGTGGATTTTTTAAAAAATATTTTTTCAATAATCGTGGATTTTTTAAAAAATATTTTTTCAATAATCGTGGATTTTTTAAAAAATATTTTTTCAATAATCGTGGATTTTTTAAAAAATATTTTTTCAATAATCGTCGTTTTTTTAGACTTTTTAAGAAATATTTTTTCAATAATCGTCGTTTTTTAGACTTTTTAAGAAATATTTTTTCAATGATCGTGGCTTTTTTTAAAAAAATATTTTGTCAAAAATCATTAATTTTTGAAAAAATATTTTTTTCAAAAACATTAAATTTTTAAAAGATATATTTTGAATAATTGTTATTTTTAATTTTCTTTTTTTTTCAATAATCGTGGAATTTTGAAAAAATTTTTTTCAATAATCGTGGAATTTAAAAAAAATATTTTTCAATAATCGATTTTTGCAGTCCGATTTTTTTCAATAATCGTGGAATTTAAAAAAAATATTTTTCAATAATCGTGAATTTAAAAAAAAAAATATTTTTTAAATATTCGTGAATTTTTTAAAAAATATTTTTGCAATAATCGATTTTCGCAATTCGATTTTTTCAATAATCGTGGAAGTTTAAAAAAATTTTTTTCAATAAAAGTGAATTTTAAAAAAATATTTTTTTAAAAATATTGGAATTTTAAAAAAATATTTTTTCAATAATCGTGGAATTTTAAAAAAATATTTTTGCAATAATCGATTTTTGCAATTCGATTTTTTTAATAATCGTGAAATTTTAAAAAAATATTTTTTCAATAATCGTGGACTTTTAGAAAAATATTTTTTCAATAATCGTGGAATTTTAAAAAATTTTTTTTCAATAATCGTACATTTTTTAAAACATATTTTTTCAATAATCGTGGATTAGTGGAAAATCCACATTTGCACAAACTGACACTTGTTTTTGATTTTTAAAATGTTCATCTCATACTCAAATATTTTTGAGTGTCACCACAAAACAGAGTCCACTTTTAGGCACTTAAACAATATACATATGTATACTAGGCATTCAAATAACAATACATTTACCACAAGAAATCTGTCATATGTGAAATTCATTGTTATGCACACACACATATATACATTCATACGTAGGTATTGTGATTTTTATTTTCAAATACTTTGCCCAGAAAAACAGTCATCCATAAAAAATCATCCATTGTCTCCATAAAATATGCATGAGAGTGTGATTGTTCTTTGTTTGCGCCGTATTGTATGCTTTAGACTTTATAAATTCAAGAGTATAAACTTAGGAGAGCAATGACAAAAAAAAAAAAACTAAACTATGCTTTGCATATGTATAGGGGCTTATAGTACTTTTATATGTTGCATGTTTTTGTGTTGGTTAACAAAACTGTACTTTCAATGCATATTTCAGTATATGACCTTAGTTGGTAGGTTTTTGTCCCCTCTTCCTCTCCTCTATGTGGGACTTATGTTTTGCAACTAGGATGTATGGAATTTATTACCTTTTTTTAGTACCACCAGCAATCCATTCGTTTTGAGTCTATTGCTGTTGTTTATATAACATGGAGAAGCATTTCTGTGTGTTGTGGTACTCTAACTCCCATTATGAGTGTTATGATGAATAATAAATACCAACAACAGATGGGATTTTTATGAGTACCACCAGCAGCAGTACCAGCATCAGCACCAAAGGTCGTATGAGATGTGAATGATAGTAGAGAATTTTAAAAGAGTGTTTATCCTCAACTATCATCCTATCATATGAAATTTTTTTATTAAGTAAATAGAATTGCAAAAAAAGAGAGTTATAGGAGCAAAGAAAAAATAAATGCATTTTTGAAGATGGCATTTGAATATATAATAGGCTGCAGAACTCGGTAGAGTCATAGAGCAGGAGATATAAAAATAATATGTATATATTAAACATTTTTAAAATATCGACATATTATTTACTTAAACTCCCTGTACCTTTAAAATAGTTTAACCTCAAAAACCTCTTGGGTCTTTGAAAAATATTCTAGGGTTGTAGCTATTGTAGCGTTCGAAAATATTACTTATCAAGTAAAAATGAATCAGTCGGCTTTGCCAACAGCTAAATACCCTCATCCTACGGCCGTGCAAAAAATAGTTAATCGAGTGGGGATGGAGTACAAATCGAAATCTCAACTCGTGATGGGAAGACAATAAAAAACCTTTTAGATGATGAAGTAAAATCAGTGTTTGTATAAAATAGAGAGCGGAGGATATAAACTCAGTTATGATTGAATTTAATTCAGACGTTTTATAATTTGTGTTATGCAATGAAGTTCTTAATATTCTTGTTCTACACAAATAATAAATGCTTTTTATTATTTTGCAATGGTCTGTTAGTGCATATTTGAGGCACTCAGTTCCAATACGGCCTAACCCACATGCCCAAAAAAATTAAACTGACCATAAAGACCTAACCGGAACTTTTTGAAACAAATCCTAAAAAACTCCATATTGCATTGTATAACACTAGGTTATACTACCTGCTAAAATAATGCAATTTTGATTTTTATAGGATTTATTTCGAGAGGTTCCGGTTAATTCTTTATTGTCAGTGTGTTTTTTTTTGGGCATGTGGCTTAAGCCGTTTTGGCACTGAGCGCTTCATTTATACTGATTAAAAACATATTCCGAAGAATGCCTTTAAACTCAATCCAAAGCACCACATCAAGGCGATCCAAAGGATAGTACAGGAATTTATTTAGATTAGACAGAATGTAAAAGACAGTTGATCATGGTTGATGTAGTTTTTAGGTATGTATAACGAGTATGACACTTCATAATTCACTTGGGGAAATGTACTATACTACCAGTCTTCGGTCCGCACTGTAATGAGATTATCGGGTTTGACAGGGGTTTCCACTTGAGACGTGGAGAGGTAATCACTTCAATGAGCAGTGAAGCCGGGTATTGGTGTTGTTGATGTTGTTTTAACAGTGTTTTATTATTAAGTTTGTATGTTCGTTCTCCTGTTCAATCTGGCTCTGGGTCTATCTCCAGTTCCAGGAAGTTGGCTACTTCGATGGAATGTAACCACAGATCCACTGGGGTCAGATGAGTAGGCTTGGTGGGGCAGTTGAATAGGTGCTTAGTACCGTGCGGGCCCATGCCGCATACTGGGCACATGTCCTGCACGGTGCGATCGATTCCCGCCCAATAGGAATTTAGGCGACTGCAATATCCCGAGCGTAATTGAGCCAAAACTACTCTGGTTTGTCGTGGCAGCTGCCGCTCTTCAGCTGCGATAGATGGGGGATGTGCTCGGATGACTGCATTCACACAATAATTGCTTATGGTCTTAGCAACTGTGTCCGTGTGAATGCTGTTCAAACCTGCCTGATATGCCTGTTGATCTAGAGGTTCTCTCCTATATTGTTGGACCGTCGTCTCTAGAGCATGAATATCCTTCTTGATATGCCTGGGTGTATCGGTGGCCAGCAGATGGTGATTGGGATGGCTCTCACGGTAACACCCGAGCAAGTACTGCAACGATAGCATCTCATTATGTTGTCGTACTGGAAAAATCTTTGCCTCCTCATGTAGATGGTCCACTGTAGATTTGAGGTGGCACCCTGTTGCTGGTTTAAGGGCGACGTTTTGACAAATTTGAATCTTATCCCACTGCGTGTCCCATAAATTCGGAGACCAATCTGGCGCCGCATAGCTTACCACAGACCGACCTGTCGCTTTATACGTGGTCAACAAGGTTTCTTTATCTGCAGCCCAAGTGCTGCCGGCTAGGGACTTGAGGACCTTGTTCCTACATTTCAGTTTATCGCAGATAGCTGTGGCATGCGCGGACGACGTGAAAGTGGTGTCGAATGTGACCCCTAGAATGTTGGGGCAGTTTGTGGTCGGAATTCTGCTACCATCGAACCTGATATTCAACTCTCTTCTATACTGCGCCGTCCATGTGGTGAGCAGAGTTGCCGTCGATTTAGTGGCGGATATCTGCATATTCCGCGCGTGGAAAAAGGTGGTAAGATCGGTTAAATAGGAGTTCAGTCTCTCACAGATGTCATCAGGGTAGGTACCTGACGCCAGGATAGTACAATCACTTGCATACGTTACGATCTCAATGCCGTCTGGAGGGGGTGGAATACAGGAAAGGTAGAGGTTAAACAGTTCCGGAGATATCACCCCTCCTTGTGGAACTCCCTGCTTCACTCTACGGGACTTGGATTTCCTTTTCCTGAATTCCACATACGACTGGCGACCACACATATAGTTGATTACCCAACGTTTCAGACTTGAACGGAGGGTTGTCTGCTCGATGTCCTCGAACAGCGTGGAGTGCTTGACAGTATCAAAGGCTTTTGATAAGTCAAGCGCCACCATCACTGTTCTATCACACTGCCGCTCCTGGTTGAGTCCTAGACAAATATGTGTGGAGATGGCGTGCAGCGCTGTTGTCATGCTGTGCTGCTTACGGAATCCATGCTGATGATCGACAACTTGATAGCTGTTTCTAATGCTGGGGAGGACTAAGACCTCAAGGGTCTTCGCTAGAGGTGACAAAAGCGAAATCGGCCTGTACGATAAGTACTCAACTACAGGGAAATGCATGTCTGCGGGAGACCTTAATAAGTACTCCCGCAGTATCTACAAGGATATGCAAAGCTACGATTGAAAGGGATCTTAATAAGTACTCAAACAAAATCAACAAGGATATGCAAAGCTAGGGCTGCGAGAGACCACAAGAAATACACAAGCAGGATCTACAAGGATATGCTAGGCTACGTCTGTGAAATATCTTAATAAGTATTCAAGTAAGAACTACAAGGATATTAAGGATACTGCTGATATTATAACAGGGATTCATGACTTAGACGAATGTATAAGTACTCTAAGCAACGATGTCCAGGGATAATTATAAATTTATGACTCACCTCTTAATGAACATATCTCAAGATGCATTGGTTTCCCCTTGCAATTGTTGTAATCCTGAACACGATTCGAGAAGTGACCTTAACCTCGATTAAAGCGAAAAAGTGTTGTGGCGGCGGTAACTGAAGAAATGGACCGACATATTCTATCTTGGAATTGGACCTAATTTTGGGGGTCATTCCTTTTGATAGTTTTCGTGTCAATCAGCCATGTTAGCTCGCCACTGTAGAATTTTTTATCCACGAACTTGATCTATGTTTGGACAAGATATTATTAGGTGCAAAGTTTGCACCAAATCGCTTTCGTTCGAGAGTTTTCGTACACACCTGCGAGGCGGGCGGGCAAGCCTAATTCGACTTCAAATTATCTTAAACGAATTTTTTCAAAGCATACTTGGGGTACAAAACCATTATTTAGATACGGTAGATTTCCATCAGGGCCATTGTTGCCGTCTCACTTCGATGTAGATTTGGGTAATCAGAAACAGTTTTTGTCGCTGGTTTTCTGGCTTACGCCGATTCTTATCATATTTGAAAATAGCAGCATAGAAAGCGCAACGAAGAAAACCATGCCGTTGCGCTTTGCTACTACAATAAGAATTAGAAGGGAAGTTCCATCCTCTTGCTCTTCCTTTCTGTACGATACTTCAGACCTCTTTATATTCAATGTGTTGTTGTGGCATTTTTGGCTTAGAGCAAACTTACCATCGTAAAGGGGCCCATTTAGAAGATTTTATTGAATTCCACATAGAGATCGCAATTGTTAGCTCTGTTTCTTTACTTTTTATACCATGAGCATTTATGCTAACGAGGGCATATACACTTTCATACGGGCAAAATGTGCCTCATCGACCCCAAATAGACCCCAAATATGTGTGGACAAAATCCGTTTCAGATAATTTGGAGTCGATTTACGAACGTCCGCCCGCTGTCTGTCTGGCTGGCAGGAGCGAACGATAACTCTCGGAGGGATTAACCGATTTGCTCCATAGTTTGGACTATATCGGTACACTACTTCGGATAAACCTTTCACAAAATTTCGGACAAGTGCAGTTTAGGACCTACTCTAATCAGTTTGATTTTTCTAGCACCATGTTGCGCTCAAAGCCGCTATTACGACGGTACAAGTGTTTTGAGTGGCGAATCCATACTTCTTGAGAAAATTACCCTAAAACTGTGTAGAGACTGGTGCGCACGAAAATTCTCGAACCGAATACTGTGCATTGGTCCACACTTTGCATATCGTAATATTTCTTCGAATATTAATCAAATCCTTTCCCTACAACAGTTCGAAAATATTTGCTAACATGGTACGCGCGATATCTCATAAACAGAATAACCGATCCAAACATTGGATCTCGAAATAGTTTGACCAAACATAGTTTATGTTCAAAAGTGAGCCTTATCGGTCCACTCCTTGGAGTACCAACCACACAAATGTTAATCATTATTGTGGGGTTAAGGGGTTCGTGGAGCCTTTTGGAATTTTTACCGAAGGTACTCCTAGTGGCCCTGTTTACAGCGATATTATGTTTTTCGCAGGCAAGTACATGTTTTCTGATATAATGGTCCAAAAGCTCTAAATTATATGGTGGCCAATTGAAATGGCAAGAGGAACGACTCCAATAATAAGACCCACTTCCAAAATGGTCCATTCCTTTAGGTACCTCACCAGAAAAACGTTTGATCTTTAATCCAAATCCATATTTGTGTGTCGGTTCATACGCCCAAAGTTTTGAAAATCACCTAACTACATAAGTTTTTTTATACCCTCCACCATATTATGGAGGGTATAATTAAATTTGTCATTCTGTTTGCAATACATCGAAATATTCATCGGAGATACTATAAAGTATGTATATTCTTGATCAGGGCAAAATTCTAAGTCGATATAACCATATCCATCCGTCCGTCTGCTGAAATCAAGATACAGTTCACAGATAATAGAGCTTTGTAATAGAGCTTTGTAATTTTGTATAGAAGTTTCTATTACTCCTTGGATTTTTGGTATTGCAAATGGGCTATATCGGTCCACTTTTTGATACCAACCGATTTTCGGTATTTTGAAGGTTTTAGCTTCATTATAACACCGAAATGACTGGAATTTGGTACTTAGTCTTCGTTGGGGATATAAAACTTTCCCCCATAATTTCGTCAGTATAGAACAACGCCTTCATATAGCCCCCATAGAACGGTATCTCCCGATTTTGGCGTTACGAAATAAGTCCCCAAACTGAAAATGAAATAAGTCGCCAAAATTTTATACACCAAACAACAACGACTATAATGTAAATTTTTGGCGATTTATTTAATTTTTCTGGGGATTTATTTCATATGCAATTTTGGGGACTTATTTCATTATGAAATAACTACCCAATTTTGGAAATGAAATAAATCCCTAAATATAAATTTGGGGACTTATTTCATTTTTCTAAAATTGCAAATTATTAAGAAACTAGTCGTTGTGTTTTCTTCGTAGTTATTGCTTATCAATTAGTTTGTTGAAGAGCGTCTATTGATCAGTATGGAATTTTAAATTATTGCTCAGTTACTCAAAGAGTGGCATAACTCAAAAAGCGCGTTTTCTGAGTTTGCAATTACGACTTCTACTTTATCTTGTGTCAAATTTTCATGCTGATATCTCTAAAACTCAACGAGTTACAGCTCATTTACTACGTGTTTCGCATAATTCAACACAAAGGTTTTTGGAATTTATGAAGCACTAAAACACTTCAAAATGTACTTGATCTTGCACAGAAATTTAGCACTGATATCCGGCTAGCTGTTTGCAAAATATGGTCCAAATTGTTATTTTAGTTTTTGTGTAAAAATCTTTTCAAGTAGAGAAGTCAAATTTGAATCGCCAACTTAAAACGCGTTTTCCTCGAAACTCGATTTTTTGAACAAAATGATTAATATACAACACCTGCCTTTGCAGCATAAATTGTTGAAGAATGAAGAAGGAATATATGAAACTAAAATCATAGGGGAAAAGGAAGTATCATGTTGAAAATTTATTACAATCGTATTTGAACGTAAATTGTTTTGTTATACCCTACACCACAATGTGGAAAGGGTATTATAAGTTTGTTTTGGTAAAAATTCATGTAACACCGCGAAATATTCGTCGGAGACCCCCAATGTAGTACACCAATCTTCATATCTCGGCGAGGTAAAGCGATTTTGAGAAGTGTGTCCGTCCATCCGTCCGTCTGTCCATTATAAATTGTAATCAAACTCCAGGCCGCAATTATGGACCGATCGTCACGAAATTTGGTATGGAGGTCGGTTTCACATCAGAATAGATCGCTATTTTAATTGGTGATGATCGTGAAATATTTAGCGGGTGAAATGGACCAAAAATATAATTTTTATCCGATTTTGTAGCTGCTCTGTAGGTCGCAATAACAGCCCGATCGCCTCGAAATTTTAAATAAGGTAAGAGTATATGACAAAGATGAAGATTGCAATTTGAGATGGCGATCAGATAATATTTATAGGGTTAAATAGACCACAACTTTTGTGTGAAAATTGTGAAAATTTTTAATATACAGCTTATATCTTTTTTCCTAGAAGAGACATACCGGGCAAGTAAGCTAAACTGGGAAGGGGAATGCTTGACCTTTCTATTGATGTCAATTGTGTTGGTGTACATGATAAGATAACAGAGTTACAGCCTATATACCCAGTTATTTGCTTGTAGTGTAATCATAAACACGCTAGCGGTCGCAATTATAGCTCAATAATCACGAAATTTTGCACGAGGTAAGAGCTTAGGTAGAAGAAGATGCCGACAATTTTGGATGATGATCCGATATTATTTAGCGGGTGAAATAAACCATTACTTTTGTATGAAAAATACAAAAAATATTTTAGGTCTATATTTTATTTCCTGCAGGATATATACCGGCAAAGTAGCCTACATATGGAAAAAGAACTACTGACCTTTCCTTCTGATGCAAAATGCAATAACGAGTCTGCTAGGTAACGGGCCTACTGCTTAATATATAATGTGTTTTGTGTAGAGAACTACATTTTCCTATTCCCAGTTTTTGCATTATTGCAAATTACATGGTGCACTAACGTTTAAATTGTCCAATTGGATTTTTATGCAGACGTTGCAGCATGGGTCAATTTGCCACTTTTTTGCAAAACGATTCCCCAGCTTGGCAAAATCATTATACCCTACACCACTATGTAGAAACAATATTTTAAGTTTGTTTTGGAAAAAAATCATGTAACACCGCGAAATATTCGTCGGAGACCCCCAATGTGGCATACCAATCTTCATATCTCGAATAGATAAAGCGATTTTGAGATTTGTGTCCGTCTGTCCGTGACCGATCGTCACGAAATTTTGCATGGAGGTCGGGCTTAGATCAGAATACACACCTATAGTTTTTGGTGATGATCGTGAAATATTTAGCGGGTGATATGGACCAAAAACATAATTTTTATCCGATTTTGTAGCTGCTCTGTTGGTCGCAATAATAGCCCGATGACCTCGCAAATTCGAACAAGGTAACAGTATATGACAAAGAAGATGCTTGCAATTTGCGATGGTGATCCGATGATGTTTAGACGGTTATATGGACCATAAATTTTGTGTGAAAAGGTTTAATATACCTGTTATATCTTTCTTCCTGGAAGACACATTCCGCCCACATAAATAATATTTGGAAGACCAACTCTCGCCCTTACCATTGATGTAAATTATATTGATTTACGCGGTCAGATAACAGAGTTACAGCCTAATATATCCAGTTTTTGCTTGAAGTGTAATCATAAGCACACTGGAGGTCGCAATTATAGCTCATTAGTCACGAAATTTTGCACGAGGTAAGGGTTTAGGTCGAGGAAGATGCGTACAATATTGGATGATGATCCGATATTATTTAGCGGGTGAAATGGCCCATTACTTTTGTATGAAAAATATACTAATTTTAATTTTGGTCCATATTTTTATACCTGGATGGCATATACCGGCAAAGTAGTCTACATATGGAAAAAAATACTAATATTTCCCCTGATGCAAATTGCAATAATGTGTCTGCTAGATAACGGGCCTACTGCCTAATATATAATGGGTTTTGTGTAGTGAACCACAATTTCCTCTCATACTTCAAATTGTCTCAATCAAGACAGAGAAATTGTCAGTTCAGTTGTCCAATTGAATTTTTATACAAATATTGCAGCATGGGGTCGCTTCGGTTCACTCCTTCGGACACCTCCCCCCCAAAAGTTCAAAATTTGGCTTATAAATTGTGTGAAAGATAACTGTCGAAGCGTGAAATCAATTTGGTAAAAAACATTCCATATATTATTATTCCGTCCAGATATAGATCGGGTAAGACTATATCGGTCCACACCTTCGAGTACCTCCCACACAAAATTTGGAAAAGTGAAATTTATGAGTCCTATCGAATCGTTTTGATTTTTTTTTCAGCAGATTGTCCTTGCGGCCCCCTTTACGATGGTACAATCGCAATGGCAAGTCCATACCTGCAGAGATTACCCAGCAAAAATACTCATTACAAATTGGCCTACTTTCTCATTATTTTAACATGGGCATGTCATAGGGAGTAAGTACTTACTTTTTGGCCACTAAAAAGTAAATAAATAAGTTGTTACTCCCTGGTTACTTCAAGTCGTAAGTACTTATTTAAGTACTTATTTATTTACTTTTAAGTGCCAAAAAATAAGTACTTACTCCCTATGACATGCCCGTGTTAAAATAATGAGAAAGTAGGCCAATTTGTAATGAGTATTTTTGCTGGGTATGGCCGAAAAGGTCCAAGCAACCTTGAAAAACAAGCAAGAAACCTAACTAAAATGGCAAATCCGCAAGATAACTCTCAAGGGGATTTTCTGATTGGTCCAAACTTTGCACTTCTTATTATTTCATCCAGTAACGTATCAGGTTGGAATATGGACTATATCGGTCCCGTTCTTAGAGTACCTCCTACACAAAATTTGGGAAAAGTGCAGTTTGAGCACCAGTCTAGGATCTATTTGAATTTTTTGAAGAAGGTTCTATTCACGGTACCTATTGCAACGGTACAAATTTCCCGGACTAAGTCCATACTTCCTGAAATAATGGTCCAAATTTCCAAAAAATATTTCTCAAACTTTTTCAAAAATTAGAAGTTAGCTCACTACAATTGATTTGGTATAGGCTTACATTACGATACCTACAAAATACAAAATACATAATATTTGTGTTTGTTTCTTTTTTGGTCAGATGCTGATTGTACCTTAGAGTACCTCGCACACAAAATTTGGGAAAGTGCAGTTTGAAGACTCGTATCGGATCTATTTGAATTTTTTGAAGAAGGTTCTTTTAACGGTCCCTACTGCAACGGTACAATTTTTTTGGCGTCCGTCCATACTTCCTGAGATAATGGTCCAACAGTTCCAAAACCCCCTGCCGGCTCCAACTAAAATTACAAATCCGAAAAATAATTCTCAAACTTTTTCAAAACTCAGAAGTTAGCTTACTAAAATTGGTTTGGTATAGCTCAAAACTCAGAAGTTAGCTTACTAAAATTGGTTTGGTATAGCCCCATATTACGATACCAACAGATTCCACGTATTTTGAAGTAAACTCGTGTTACAAAATAAATATATTTTTATACGACAGAGGCTGACTTATACTATCTTCTTTGGTGTGTAAATCAATATGAATAATTTTGGGATTTATAAATTTGTTTGCATTCAATTTATTTGAATTTATATTCATTATTAGTTATTTATATCGGTATACAATATACAATAACTACAATTAACTATTTTCGAAATGTCCTGAAAATCACAAGCATATGTGAGGACGATAGATCTTCAATAAACCCACAATCAATATGAATTTTCCAATTTTGGGATATTGTTTAGAAATGTATAATTTATATAATTGTTCCACAAATATTTTCCAGTAGGGACAAGGGAGGCTTATCTTATACCAATGGATTCATGTTATGTCATTGATATGTGACGTATTTTTTATCGCCAAATCCGAAAGGCGTGTCCTAAGTTGCCACTTGTAGAGAACTTTTTCATGGCTGAAATACTCAGGAAATATTGGCAGCATTACAAAGGGGTATTATGCCACCGTTGAAAATTTGATGTGGCCAGGCAATTATATCCGGACATTCAGCGTGCAAAGTGGTTGCACATAGCTAATTCCTAGAGGTTGTGGTGTAGGGTATCACATGGTCGACCCCGTCCGACTATAG
Organism: Musca autumnalis; assembly: GCF_047663935.1. Classification (NCBI taxonomy): domain Eukaryota; kingdom Metazoa; phylum Arthropoda; class Insecta; order Diptera; family Muscidae; genus Musca; species Musca autumnalis. Next base: position 42,581,421 of record NW_027411755.1, read on the forward strand.
CCTTTGCTTACATGTTTTTAGAATAGGTTGATATTTTCACAACAAAACAATTTACCCGCAACTTCTTAATACATCAAAACATGGAATATGTACCTTTACACTGTGCAACATTTTTAAGGTGATTTTGTGCAAACAATTCGAACTGAGGATTTCTTGAAAGTACAGACTCAAACGACAAGAAACCCTAGTTGGGTTTTGTTGTGTCAGATCCAGCTCGGATTTTATGGCCCCATCAAAACATGGTTAAATATCGAGTTTTTAAAGAAATTCGGGGCTATATCTCTGAAACCAATGCGAATCTTCTTCTGACCTTTGAAACAAATTTGTAGATAAGGACAAGAATAAAATATTTGGAGAAATAATGAACTCGAAAAACTACATTTATTGCCTCAAATTTATTTATGCAATTTTTATACATTTCGCACCGTATCTCCAAAACCGCTAATTTTTTCTGAATATTTTCTTTTGGAAAAATATTCCCTGGAATGTAATACACAACTCTTCAGAACATGTCATTGTTGTAAAATGCCTCTATGCCGTTGTTTTCAGTAAATTTTTCAACGACGATTTAATACAAATGTCAATAATGTAGTGAAATCCGAAAGGCGAACTGTGTTTGAAATACGTGTTGTAAAAGATATGATGAAAATACCGCTGAAACAACATGAAGTAAGCATTTTAGAGTTTTAGAATGTTCTAAAGAATTGTTGAGAACTTTATTTGGAAGATTTTTGCAAAGGTTACTTGGTTCAACTCTCAATAGTTTTGCCGATACTGACCAGAATTTCAGCAATTATGTAAAATTTTCTATATTTTATAGATTTTGATGCCCTAGATGGAATTTTTCTTATGTGGTTTTTTCAAAAGATAAGTTCTACTAGTTTCTTCTTCTTCTTCTTTATTTGCGGATCCGTTATTCGGATATAAGCGATCATACAATACTATATGTATTACAAATTAATATATTTTAATGTTTTATGTTATGAAATTATTGACAGCTCTCGATTCTTCGCAGCATATATTAGATTCGTTTCATCCCAGTATCCTGTCCATTCTTGGATGTTCCTTAACCAGTACGTCTCTCTTCTGCTACTAGTTTAGGGCTACAATATTTCTAAAGACAGCAAGGCCAAATTCCTATTCGTTTCTGAGATAAAGGCCTGATAAATGCAAAAAAGGCCATAAAATCCGCACTGGATCTGACAGGACAAAACCCTACTAGGGTTTTTGTAGTCTAAATATGTACTTTCAAAAAATGCATACTAGAAGTTGTTTGCATTTTCAGTGTTGCATAGTGTTATTAAAGAAAAATTAAAAAATAGTCCTATGAAAGACAGTGTAATAGATAAGTCAACAGAGTTATTGGAAAACGGTAAATAACGGTTGAAACCTTTTTATCTTGGATAATATATGAGAGAAATGGCATGTGTGCAAATATGGTACCAAAAATAGATACCTATTTCCATGAGGAAAGTCAGGAAGTTTCTTTTGCAAATAAAAACGAAATCTTTGAAGAATAATTCAATTGCTGATCAAAAAAACAACGTCTTTAAGTGCCCTTATTGCCTGGGAAATACGAGGGATACAGTGCTTATTTTTATTTAAATTTATAAAAAACTAGCTGAACCCGGCGCGCTTTGCTGCCCCGACTACGATAAAATATAATGGAATGCATAATTATATTAACGTTTTTATATTTTAACGAATAAATATAGGAGATATGAAGGCGTTATATACTGCTTCAGGGTTGTTATGGAGCTACTATGGTATTTTTGTATGTTTCAGGACGTAACACTCCTCCAAAAGCCTTTCCGCCTATAAGTATTCCTAATGATTTATATATATCATAATAAAACATAAATCTTAAGAAGTCTCTCAAAGATATGATACTTAATAGATGTAGCCTTGGTCAATTCCTTCCCAACTATAAGTACTTGTGTAAATAAGGATGACTTCTATTGACTGCTAAGTCTTCAAAATTTCATTGAAATTGTACATACGTAACAAAAACATGAAATCGACCGAAAATATATATGGGAGCTACGTTCCTATACGAACCGATCTCGATACAATTTGTCAAATTTATTTTTAGACCAAATCCCGTCTCACATTCCGAATTTCATTGAAATTGAACATACAAAGCGTGTTTTGTGCATAAAATACAGAAAATCTGCCGAAAATATAAATGGGAGCTATATTCAAATCTTAACCGATTTCGATATAATTTGTCCCATTTATTTCTAGAACGAATACCGTCACGCTTTCCAAATTTCAGTGAAATTGGACATACATATATAGTGTGTAAAAAACTGAACCGGTCTCGATATAATTTGGTACATTTATTTTTGGAACAAATTCCGTCAGAAAAAAATTTCAACAACATTGGGCACATATAGCGTGATTGATGCATAAAATACAGGAAATCGGCCGAAAATATATATGGGAGCTATATCCAAATCTGAACGGATTTCGATATAATTTGGCACATTTATTTCTAGACCTAGTTTTGTAACACATTCCAAATTTCAGCGAATTTGGACATATATTGCGTGTTTGGTGCATCAAATGCGGAAAATCGGAAGAAAATATATATGGGAGCTATATCCAAATCTTACCCGATTTCGATATAATTTGGCACATTTATTTCTAGACCAAGTTCTGTAACACATTCCAAATTTCAGCGAATTTGGACATATATAGCGTGTTTTGGTGCATCAAATGCGGAAAATCGGCCGAAAACATATATGGACCTACATCCAAATCTGAACCGATTGCGGTATAATTTGACACATGTATTTCTAGACCAAGTTCAGTTACACGTTTCAAATTTTATTAAAATTGGATATAAACAGCGTGTTTGGTGCCTCAAATACATGAAATCGGCAGAATATATATATAGGAGCTATATCCAAATCTGAACCGATTTCGATATAAATTGGCACATATATTTCTAGGCCAATATCCGTCACACATTCTAAATTTCAGCGAAATTGGACATATATTGCGTGTTTGGTGCATAAAATAAAGAAATCGGTCGAAAATATATGTATATGGGAGCTATATCCAAATCTGAACCAATCTCGATATAATTTGGCACATTTACTTCTAGAACAAATTTCGTGAGAAATTCAAAATTTCAGCGAAATTGGACATATATAGCGCTTTGGTACATAAAATAAAGATGTCGGCCGAAAATATATGTGTATGGGAGCTATATCCAAATCTGAACCGAATTTGATATATTTTGGCACGTTTATTTCCAGACCAAGTTCCGTCACACATTCCAAATATTATTGAAATTGGACATAAATAGCATGTTTGGTACATAAAATAAGGAAATCGGTCGGAAATATATGTATGTGGGAGCTATATCCAAATCTGAACCGATTTGAATATAATTTGGTAAATTTATTTCTACATTAAATTCCGTCACACATACAAAATTTGGAGATTGTATCTGTAATAGTTCTAAAGATATTTGCATACAAAATCTAAAAAATTTAGAGGTACCTCCGGTTTTGATGCTATATCTCCAGATCAACGCGAAATTTCAAATAATGATATAGCCTACTTTCATTCCAGGCCATGTAGCAATGTACCCTAAACATTTCAGTAAAATCAGTTTAGCGGTTTTCGAGTCTATAAGGCACAAACAAACAAACAAACAGACAGACAAACAAATTTCAATTTTATATATATATGAAGAAAAGACAAAATTTTTTAGTTTTCCATAAAAAAAAAATTAAAAATTTTTTTTTAAGCTACATGAAAGATTTTTGGTACATAGATTGCGAAAAAAATCCCATTCTTAAATCTGTTCGAGATACTAATTTTGGTTGTTGCGCGCAAAAGTTATGGCGGTTTCAATTCTGATAAAAAGAAAAAAATCTTTAAAAGACTCTAATCATTATATTGAGAAACTCTCTTAATTAGGGCTCCCTTCGTAATATATGATTACTGAGGCCCCATAACATTAGTGAAAAAGTTTTAAGTTTTCGCGGAAATTGAGAAAGAGTTTAAAAAATTGGAACTTTGCAACTTGTTTTAATAAAATTCAACCTGTTTATGCATCTGAAAAATATATAAAAAATATGTACGTAATCTATACATCGCGAAGATTCAAATGAAACCAAAACTATACAAATCCGTTTAGTGGTTTTCATATTATAGCAAAAACAAAAAAATATATTGAGGAAATTTATAAAATTTTTGTAAGAGAAAATATTTATTGAAATTTATTTTGTGAGTTACTTGAAAAAAATGTAGGAAAAATAGGTCGGAGTTATTCTTCTATTTTAGTTTAATTTCACGCAAAAAATCAAATTTTTTATTCTAATCACTTCTCGAATACACACTAACATCTAGCGGAAGATATGGGTATCCTTCAAATAAATGTTGGGTTCCTTTTAATATGGTATGCTCTTGAAATAAAACTGTATCGGGTAATGTTCATTTTGAAATGCGTGTAAATCGCGAAATCCTCAAAACCACTGGATGCGCATGCGGTTTACCAACACAGCGAATTCTTCTCTTTTAATTTGTACACATTTGCCAGGATTTACTTTGGGCGCTAAGATGTAGCATCGTCTGCAGTTTAGTGAGCAACAAACTGTATAACGCTTATATTTTGCACAAAGTGCATACACTTTTTATGCGCATCCGATTTCACTATCAACCGTGAAAAAATACATCGATCTAAACATATTTCAATAAAATCCATCAAGAACCGTGGATGTAGCATCACACAGTATTTTTTGGATAAATCGGATACAGCTCCCATGCCACTAAATTTTTTAAACCGCTGTTTTCGCACAAACGCGAGTGATGATTCACTTTCTTCATTGAAATGGAAACGATCCACATAAAACGCGAATTAGTCAGCGATATTTTGAAAAACATTTCATGCAAAATTTTCAACTTTTGCAGTAGCCATTTCCGCCGTTCTAGTAGATGGATTTTTACGATCTGTGATGCATATGATCCGGATCGTCGAAAAACTAAAATATCGCGGGGTACCAGCACACTCAAAACGATATTGTAAATACTGTACCCAAAAAATAGGTTTTTTAGAAAAAATATCGCACTAAATTTTGGCCTTTGGCAGTAGATTACTCTGCTGCTGTGTGGGCTACATACTTAATATACATATCAGATTATGCGAAATCGCGAGTTCTTTAGTCCTATAATTGGTTTTTCGAAATATCCGAATGCGCGTCTTAGTTACATAAAAAATACAAAAAACACCTGAAATCCGGCTTCAAAATGTCAGCATCCATAAAAGGTGGATGCAGTGGAAATTTTGGAAAGTGATACATTAGAAGTGTAATCTTCATTTTGTATTCTCCAACTTTTACTTTGGACAGATGTCCGTCATTTGAATGGTTTAATCAGAAATCGAATAGCAATGTAAAAAACCTGTTTAGATTCAACGTGTTTTTACCTATGGTTTTTCCTTTACGCGGTCGTAACTACCACGTAAATTAAATTTTTTTGCTAAATTTTTGAGCTTTGTACAAAAACATCTAAATTAATCCAGCAATAGTCATAGTTACTGGTAAACTACAATAGTTCGCGTACTATAATAGTGCAAACCTTGGCTTCATGGAAACTAAAAAATTTTGACTTTTCCTCATATATAGATTATATTTTTTAAATTGCAATTTTTTGTTGCATAAAAACATATAACAGAGAAATAAATTTTTTGGGGAATTATTTAATTTTTAAAATTGGGGACTTATTTCATAATGAAATAAGTCCCCAACTATGGGGAGTTATTTCATTTTAATTTGAAGAGTAATTTCACTTCTTTGGAGAATTATTTTATTTTGGGGACTTTTTTCATTATAAAGTAATGCTCCAAATTTGGGGACTTATTTCATTTTCTGTTCGGGGATTTATTTTATAAAGCCCCGATTTTCTGTATTTTGAAATGGCTGAAATTTAATATTTAGTCTTCATTTGAAATTTGTCGATATAGGCCCACGCTTGTATATATCTCCCATAGAACGGTACCTCCCGATTTTCGGTATTTAAGAGACCTTAATATTCATCCGAAATGGATGAAATTTTTTATCTAGTCTTCGATCTTGGTATAAAACTTTCCCCGAGAAATGTGTTTGTACAGGTCCACGCCTTAATACGAAACCCTTAGAACGGTACCTCCCGATTTTCGGTATTTTCAAAGTTATGGCCAAATAATCCACTGAAATCGCTGAAATTTGGTATTTAGTCTTCATTGGAGGTGTTCAAATTTCCCCTCTAAATTTGTCGGTATATTCCATGCCTTCATATAGCCCCGATAGAACGGTACATGCCAATTTTCGGTATTTTGAAGGTTATGGCCATAGAACGGTACCTCCCGAATTTGGTATTTTTAAAGATAGCCACATTGTATTACCCAATTGCTGGAATGTTGAAGTTAGTCTTCTCCATAAAAGAAGGGAAACTAATTTTTTAGTTTTACTTCAATACAACTCGTGGTGGAGGGTATAGAAATTTCGGTAGAACCGAACTTAACGCCGTTGTTGCTTGTTTTTTTTTTTTAAGTTTTTATACCCTCCACCATAGTATGGAGGGTATATTAAGTTTGTTTTTCCGTTTGTAACGCATTGAAATACTCATTTGCGACCCTATAAAGTATATATATTCTTGATCAGGGTAAAATTCTGATCCACAAAAATGAAGATAGGACGCTGAAATTTTGGGAAAATGCGTCTTTTGTTTGCAGGCAGGTCAAGTTCGATGATGGGCTATATCGGTCCACGTTTTGGTATAGCCCCCATATAACGGTACCCCCCGATTTACGGTATTTTGACGTTTTTAGCTACATTTTCAGACCGATTTGGCTATAATTTGACATTTATGGTTCTTAAGTGCCAATAAACTTATATAACAAAACTTGTGGACATAGGTCCACGTTTTGGTATAGCCCCCATATAACGGTACCCCCCTATTTACGGTATTTTGACGTTTTTAGCTAAATTTTCAGACCGATTTAGCTGTAATTTGACATTTAGGGTTCTTAAGTGTCAATAAACTTATATAACAAAAGATGTGGACATAGTTCCACGTTTTGGTATAGCCCCCATATAACGGTACCCCCCGATGTACGGTATTTTGACGTTTTTAGCTACATTTTCAGACCGATTTAGCTATAATTTGACATTTAGGGTTCTTATGTGCCAATAAACTTATATAAGAAAACTTGTGGACATAGGTCCACGTTTTGGTATAGCCCCCATATAACGGTACCCCCGATTTACGGTATTTTGACGTTTTTAGCTAAATTTTCAGACCGATTTAGCTGTAATTTGACATTTAGGGTTCTTAAGTGTCAATAAACTTATATAACAAAAGATGTGGACATAGTTCCACGTTTTGGTATAGCCCCCATATAACGGTACCCCCGATTTACGGTATTTTGACGTTTTTAGCTAAATTTTCAGACCGATTTAGCTGTAATTTGACATTTAGGGTTCTTAAGTGTCAATAAACTTATATAACAAAAGATGTGGACATAGTTCCACGTTTTGGTATAGCCCCCATATAACGGTACCCCCCGATGTACGGTATTTTGACGTTTTTAGCTACATTTTCAGACCGATGTTGCTATAATTTGACATTTAGGGTTCTTAAGTGCCAATAAACTTATATAAGAAAACTTGTGGACATAGGTCCACGTTTTGGTATAGCCCCCATATAACGGTACCCCCGATTTACGGTATTTTGACGTTTTGAGATACATTTTCCGATTTAGCTATAAATTGACATTTAGGGTTCTTAAGTGTCAATAAACTTATATAACAAAACTAGTGGACATAGGTCCATGTTTTGGAATAGCCCCCATATAACGTTACCGTCCGATTTCAGGTATTTTGACGATTTAAGTCTTATTTCTAGACCGAATTAGCTATAATTTGATATTTAGGTTTCTTAGTGACCAAAAAACTTATATTCGAAAAAATTATGAACATAGGTACATGTTTTGGTATAGCCCCATATAACGGTACCTCCCGATTTTCGATATTTTGAGATTTTTACCTACAAGTTTTAACCGAATTATCTGTAATTTGAACTTTTGACATTTGAAATTCCTAGTGGTCACCACACCTCTTCACCAAAAATTGTCAAGAAAGGTCGATGTATTGATAAAGCCCCCATATAACGGTACCTCCCGATTTTCAGTAATTTGATGATTTTAGCTACAATATTAAACCGAACTAGCAGTAATTTGACATTTGAAGTTCTTAGTGGTCACAACACCTCTCCATCAAAAATTGTCAACATAGGTCCATGTTCGGATATAGCTCCCATATATAATTTGACATTTGAAGGTTGTAGTGGTCACCACACATCTGCATCAACAGTTTTTTAACATAGCCCCAATATAACGATACTTCCCGATTTTCGGTACTTTGAGGATTTTACTTAAAATGTTTAACCAACGTAGGTCCATGTTTTGGTATAGCCCCAGAACAAACCTCCCGATTTTCCGTACCTTAGCTTTATTTTTTGGACGAACTTTCTGTAATTTAAAATTTAAAAGCCAACAAAAATTTTTCATTTAAGTTAATATTTTCGTATAGCCCACATACCTCCGAACTAGCTGTTAATGACATTTGAAGTTCCCACGTTATGTACCGATTTTCGGTATTTTGAGGATTCTACAAAACAAAAAAAATTCTGCAACAAAAATTGTTCATTTAAGTTAATATTTTCTTATAGCCCACATACCTCCGAACTAGCTGTTAATGACATTTGAATTTCCCACGTTATGTACCGATTTTCGGTATTTTGAGGATTGTAGCTGCAATTTTTAACCGAATTAGGAGTTATTTGACATTAATGGCTCCCATCATAGGTCCATGTTTTATTATAACCCCTATATAACGGTACCTTCCAATTTCTAGCCCATCAAAAATTTTCAACATGCATAGTTAGATATAGGCACCATAAAAGGGCCTCCCGAATGAAGCATTTTATGTACATTATCTGACATTTTAACGTACCCACTTAAAGTTGGGGACAGGAATGAAAACTAATTATTCCATTTTAGTTCAGAATATTTTATGGTGGAGGGTATGAAAAGTTCGGCCCGGCCGAACTTAACGCTTTTTTACTTGTTTTAATTCACAGAGGCTGAGGGTTAGGCCGGGGCGATTTAAAAACCTTAAAGAGCGCGTCGCGTTTCTGGTTCCTGGGATAGTACGGAACAAAAAATTCCACAAGACCATATGTCTACGATAAAATTGAGCCTCCCGATTTTGATTTGAAGTTTTTTCATTCACTTTTTTGTCTATTTTGGCATTGAGATTTTTGATCCAACGCTAAGACGAAAATTGTAGCCAAAACAATAACTAAGAAATCTATGGTACATCTTTTAGACAGTTTTGGCCTTGCGACAGTGCAAATTTTTCAGCAAATGTCCATAAATGCAACTGAGCTACAAGAGTTGACCAGAAAAATATTCAAGCGTTCCGATGCAAAAATTCTATCGTGTTGGGGTTCGTGGAACACGAAGATACCGTTGGGTGTTTGCTTCACTTATTTTTTTTTTTGTAGCGAAAAATGGGCTTCTAAAATTTTTAAGCATATATAGCATCTTTTTTCACCACGGGTTTCTATTAATCTTCTTTCCTTTTAAAGGGATGAATAGTATCATTCAATTATGTCTCATAACTTCATAATTTTCAAAATAAATATTGAACAAAACATTATATTCTTGGATATATTTGGGTTAATGTTTTTTGTTTTGTTCAATTCTTATTTTGAAAATATTGAGAAATTCAGTCAAAGTACTTCAATTTGGTCGTAGACATGTGGTCTAGTGGACTTTTTTACTCAGTACAATCCCAGGAATCAGAAACGTGACGCGTCCATTAAAGTTGTTTTGCCATCCACACAAATCGCCAGGCCTAGTATACAACTTTCAAAATACGTAAAATCTGGAGGTAACTACCGAAATATGAATCTATACTGATCATTTTCTCGTCCATATATTGCTTCATGACTTTTTTTGGCGAAAGATGTTTTCTACTATACAATCCCAGCAATCATCTTCTTCTCCTACAGTCTCAGCTGTAATTCGAGCTCACTCTGCCGTCTATTGCTGAAGAATTCTCGGAACAGTCTCCTGTGCATTGGCATTGAGTCGATTAATTGGAATTATAAGAAGGCGGAATTGGTTTTTGTTTTTGTTTTTTTTAGAGGCTTTACTGCTCTCCTCAATCTGATCCTCTTTGTGGCTTACTTAAAGGTGGAATTACTTATAATATATATCGCGGCAACTTGCTGTGGAATTTCTCTTTAGTTTGGATTTCCGCTCTGGTTCTGTTTGTTTTACTGCTGGAGTCTGACAGGTTTTTGTTTTGGTGAATATCCTGTACTTAGTTTCTTGAGAGACTTAACATTCTCAAAATCATTAGATCACATTGTTATGTTTCAATTGCAGTTGTAAAGAAGAGATCTCTGGATTAGAGCAAAATTGTGGGATAATCCATCTTGTGAACCCATTTGTATGTAAGAGGGCTACTACCACGCATTTGTATACCCTACACCACTATGTGGGGAGGGTATTATAAGTTGGTTTTGGCCAAAAAGTTTGTAACGCATCGAAATAATGGTCGTAGACCCATACTTATATATACCAAAATGAATGTCTCGACGAGCTGAGTCGATCTGGCTATGTGTGTCCGTCCGTCCGTCCGTCTGCCCATCTAAACCTTGTAATCACGCTACAGGTCGCAATTTTGATCGGATCGTCACGAAATTTTGGATGTTGATGGGGGTCCCGGAGGGGAAGAAGCCTATTGATTTTGGTGATGGTCGGATAATAAATATTTAGGGTCGGAATGGGCAAAAAACTTATGTGGATAAAAAGACAACGTTTTTTTCCAAAGCGAATATCTCAGCTTCTATACGGGGTATACCAAAAGCTGGCAATAAAAGTAGAAAATATCGCCTTTCTAATGATGTAAAGTAGGTTCTCGTAGGTGATCAAACAACGAAGATATCACAATAGTCGCAAATAAACCCAAATTTTCATTTTTGCCATTTTAATTATAATGACGAATATCACAGCTTTGGTTGGGGACTTTCCAAAAGCAAAGCCTGGCTGTGAAAGTAGAAGATCCCATCTTTACAATGATGTAAACTAGGTCGGCGTAGGTGGCCACATAACGGAGATATCACAATAGTCGGCAATACATCCCATTTTTTAATTTTTTTGTAATCACGCTACAGGTCGCAATTTTAATCGGATCGTCACGAAATTTTGGGGGCTAATGGGGATCCTACAGAGAAAGAAGCCTATTGATTTTGGTGAAGGTCGGATAATATTCAGAGGTCGGAATGGGAAAAAACTTATTTGGAGAAAAAGTCAACGTTGTATTTCAAAGCGAATATCTCTGCTTCTAAAGGGGGTATATCAAAAGCAAAACCTGCTGATGAAAGTAGATGTTACGTAGGTTGTCGAAGATATCGCAAAAGCCGCTAATAGAACACAACTTTTCATTTTTGCGATTTTAATAATAATGACGAATATCACAGCTTTGGTTCCGGACCTTCCAAAAGCAAAGTCTGAAAATGAAAGTAAAAAATCCCATCATTACAATGATGTAAGGCAGGTTGGCGTAGGTATCCAAATAACGGAGATATCGCAATAGTCGGTAATACATCCCATTTTTCCACTTTTTTGGAAATCACACTACAGGTCGCAATTTTAATTGGATCGTCTCGAAATTTTGGGTGTTATTGGGGGTCCCACAGAGGAAAAAACCTTTTAATTTTTGTTAATGGTCGGATATTATTCAGAGGTCGGAATGTGACAAAAAAAAAATATTTGGAAAAAAGGCCAACGTTTTATTTCAAAGTTAATATCTCCCTTTTGTAGGAGGTATATCGAAAGCAAAACCTGGCAAGGAAAGTAGAAAATATCACCTTTACAACGATGTGAAGTAGGTTGTCATAGGTGGTCAAACAACAGAGATATCGCAATAGTCGGTAATGCATCCCTTTTTCCATTTTTGTGCAATCACACTACGAAATTTTGATCGGATCCTCACGAAATTTTGGGGGTTGATGGGGGTCTAACACAGAAAGAAGCCTATTGATGGTTGGCATACATCCCACTTTTCCATTTTTTATTTGGACCTGTGTTAATGAAGACATTCAGAGCAAAGGCGCTAAGCTATCCCAATTTTAATATTTTGAATTTTATTAGTCAAAAGCTTATGAACAGGGGTAGTGATGTAGGGTATCACATAGTCGGCCCCGACCTGACTATTGCCTTGGCTCACTTGTTTCTTAACGTGCGGGAATAAAATTAAATAATCGCGTGCCTGTACGGCGGATGACCCATCATGTTTAGACCTGTCAAAAGGCGCTGATTTGAATCAATGTGTGAGATCTCACATTATTATGGTTTTTCACAGTGCCATAGGATATTATCCGTCGTATGGACTTATTAGAAGAGTTTTGTGATTTCAACGTACAGATCGAATTTACTTGCCAATCGATGTTAAATTTGGATATGTCAGTAGTCCTTTGTATCAACCCCAATTCTAGTTTGAATTCCTACTGCAATTAGTTACGAGTTAATGGAAAATATATCGGGTCCTTAATGACGGTTTAGGTTAAAAACATTCACCAGATTTTGTATGGGTCTTAATTTTATACAATCCCATTTTCATTTCCTTTCTTATCACAAGTTGGTCTTCCGCTTTCTAAAAAAGGATGTTAAACATCCTTGTCGATTTCTACCCATTTTAGTTTCAATATGTATGGTGGGTTTGAAAGTATTTGTAGGCCACATTACACCCATTGTGTGAAGCTACCATCGGTAATACCATCTACAACATGTATTGAAATGACCATAGACCCTCAATGTGTTCATTACTTTCAAGTCTTGTCCAAATAAATGAAAATGATGATATGATGGTTCATACATGCAAACATACATATATATGTACATAAATGGTACTTACAAACATAGTATGTAGCATCCATTCGCATAAACAATGCATCCATTCGGTGTGTGTACTCTTCTCGGTATATCCATTTATTTTTGCATTTTGATAATAAATCATAAACATTGCATATAAATTGAGAAATATTTGCACTGAGCATCTGTGCATGCATGGCCAGAGGAAGGACATATGGTGGCATGACAGGCAATGGAATAATGTATTGGTAGTAGTATGATTGCCACAATCATATTGGTAAAAATGGGGAAAATGAAATACGTTAGGGAAAACTATTTTAGGTTTTTAATAGAATATTTTGATGAGGATGGTCATACCAAAAAAATTAAGAAATTCTGGAAAAAACTTGTTTTATTCGAATTTATAATATATTTGACCAAAGGCATTTGGTATTTCCCATACTAAGGTCCAGAATTCGCTTGATTCTTGGATAGGAACAAGGGGACTTATCCAATACCAACGATTACAGCAAGATTCGATTTAAATTTAAATGATATGACCTCCATTTTATCTCCGAGTACGAAAGGCGAGGAGGAGTAACATTTTGGAGGTCGAACCAAGGAATTCAGTGTTCAATGGGGGCGAGCGAATTAACCACTGTTCCACTTTAGTTTTGGGCAAATTTTCTTAGTTGTTTTCCGTTATTTTTTTAACTTTCCTAGCAGACCTACATATAAAATGCTTGCCAGGGCAACTCTCTCTATTTTCGTTGTTTCGAAAGAAAAGCCGTAAATATTTGTTAAAAGAATATTCAAATGTATGCATGTGAGTCGTTGTGTTTGTTAGTGTGTGTCTTTGTCTGTTATTTTGTCTATAGTCCATTTATGCATGGTTGCATATCTATTTCATTTGAGTTATTATTTGTTAGTTGTATGCTCCTCGTAGTCCATTGTGTAGGTGATATCATTTGTTTCAGATGCAGCCTATGAACTTAGCTTGCCATAGTTACCTTGATACTGCTTCCTACATACCTACCTCTGCAAAGCAATATTTGTAGGTATTCATTTTCACTTACCCCATATACACTCCCTCCCGAATGTGCAACATAAGTAAACCATATGTGGTCCACATACTTTTTTCTGGTATTTTATTTCTAATCCTAGTGGTTAGAACCTATATAAACTCCAACTATCAATTGGTCAAAGCAAAAAATATTAAATAGAAAATATTTCAACAAGATTTTTCTTTCACTTGATGTGTTATTTTTCTGAGTTTTTTGCTATTTTTTGTTTTCTTCTCGAACAAAAATGAAATATTGTTTTGTTTCTAGGCATAGAAATCCATATTTCAACAAATTTTAAATTTAGCTATAAAAATGTATCAACATGTAGTAGTTGCATATGCATGTACATTTGTGCATATGTATATCAAATGAATTAGAATTTTGAAAATATTTTATAGAATTTTTTTTTCAAGGATATTTTTGTTTTTAGGTAGGTAACGTTCATTCGTTGCCAGGCATGTATTCTAATTTTGTGAATAATATTGAAACAAAAATTTTTGAACATAATTTCTACATCTAATTTGAAATACGAAGAGTTGCAAACGTCCCCTATAAAATATACATAGACACATAATTAAGGTTTGCCGCATAAGTGGCACAGGGAATTTATATAAAACAATTAAAAAGGCATATACTATTGCAGGAAAAAATAAAACAAGTAAAAATGATTAAATTCGGGCGGGCCGAACTTAAACCTATGTTGAAAATTGTTGGTTGAGAAGTGTTGTGACCACTAACAACCTCAAATTCCAAGAACCTTAAATGTCAAATTACAGCTAGTTCGGTTAAAAATTTTAGCTCGTTATAAAAGGAAAAATCTATGACGCGTCCACTCTATCTATGGGAAGTATCAGAATTCTTTGGTAAAAAATATAAATTCAACTAAAATAAAGTTTTTCGTGTACAATTTGGTTTACAGAATTTCAATGTTATGATTTTTAAAACTTCAAATTTTTCGGAGGAGGATAACCTAAGGCAATGTCCATCTCCGCAGAAAAGTTGAAATACAGCTGATTCGGTAGAGCAATTTCGTGAAAATTCGCCTTTAGTCCCATATAAATTACTATGGAAACTTCGAGGCCCCAGTGGCAGGTCTTGACATATCGTCGGTGTCATGCTTAAGTGTTCCATACGCCATTTTCGACTTTTTGAGATACAGGTGGTTTCTAGGGTTTTCCGGTATGCTCTTTCTGAATTTCTAGTCGGTTTTCTCCTATCTGATCTACTTTCCGAGATATCCACGCATTGACCCGAAAGCTTAAATTTTTTGCTGTTATGAAATTAATATTTTACAAACTTACAAGATTAAAAACACATTTCAAAAATCAGAACTTTAATGTTCGATTTAGAAGTATTTAATTTATTGAGGCAAAGATGGAAAATTTTTTTGTCACTTTGTTCCATGTGATTAACAAAATTTCACATTTGTGTCATAAGTGTGGATATGGAACAAATCGACAAAAGTTCTTTTTTTAAAAAAAATCTCGATAACTTTTATATTCCTATACATATTCCTCTGTGTTTTTTTGCAAATATGTTCTATATACTATTTTTAATATTTTAATTCACAAATATAAATATTTTTTTTAGTCAGCTCCACGCAGTTGTGGCGCAAAACATTAAAATGCGATTATCTCAAAACGGGCAAATGGCGTATGGAACATGACACCGACGATATACCGATTGTGCTCAAACTTTGGCAATCATAAAATCTAACAAAACTAAACATTTTAGGGTGGTTCTTTTGAGTTAAAAGTACTTTTATATACATACAAATACCCTCATATGTATATTAACAGCATGTTCTGGCAACGAAACTTCGCATTTTTTTGAAGTGCGGGAATAACAAGAAATCATTGGGTGCTAAGTCCTTTCAAAAAGGCGCTGGTTGAAGCCGATGTGAGAGAACTCTCCGAACATTTCAGGCAAGAAAATTGTGTTTTACGACTCAGAATCAACCGTACTCAAGTTGTATGGTCAGTTTTGCGAAGGAACAAACTTAGAAGTGCTTCTTCGACGAGCGACCTTTGTTGGATTTGGCTCGTATTCGAGGACCCACGATTGCTGTTTCGCTTCGAGCTGATACGCATAGATCCATGATTCGTCACCTGTGACGATCCTATAAACGTCTTTTAAAGTACCGCTGTAGTATTTTTTCCACATTTCTTGGAACCAGCCTGTTTGAGCAATTGTCAAATTGTGCTGGATCCAACAAGAACAAACCTTTTTTGCGGTGTTCATGCAATATGGAATGTATGCTAGTGGAACAAATGTCCAAGGATACCTCAATCTCAGTGTAATCTTGCATAATCAGTTCACGCATTTTTTTCCAAAAGCTCTAAAAAATTCTACGGTGACCAACTAAAATGGCTGGTTGGCAAAATAACTATGAAATAGAATGACTCCCAAAATTGAATCCAGTTCGAAGATGGATGATGTCGATCCATTCCATTGGTTATGTCTTTCGTTGAAAATGGTGTAGAATAATTATGTCCCCACAAACGCCTAAAGATTTGAGCTGGAAATTTCGAAAACTTCATTTGTCAGCAACGAAAATGCTAATTACGTTATTGCTATAAAATTCTCAAAGGGGTCTTGTACGTTTCACATTGCCTTACACGAGTCACAGAAGACCTCGTATGCCATAGGCTCTGTTGATATCGGTCAGGTCTTCTTCCAAGATATTATCAAATATTTAAGAATATGTTCAAAAACATGTTTTTTTCAAGGGCACGTTTATACTTCCAGAAAAAATGGCTGGTTGGTACGTTAAATATGGAAAGGAATGACTCCCAAAATTGAATCCAGTTCGATGGAGATGGAAGACGTCGATCCATTTCTTCGGTTATGTCTTCCGTTGAACACGGTGACGTTTTAGTCCAGCTTAAGGCAGTTTCTCGGATCGTGTTGAAATTGTAGTAATACTTCCGGACCCCGAAATGCCCTAATGTTAAGGACTACTCCTTCATACAGTTTCTCTTAAAGCTATTAGTAGACTTTGAGGTCTTTGTTACAAAGCTATAATTTTATTTCCCATACTACTTTCCATAATGCCCAAGTGTTCGAAAAAACTTACACATCTGATGTTATTGTAAGAAGGCTTTGATGAGGCTTCGAGGAGGCTTGATGTGGAATAATTAGGTCCCCCACAGACGTATAAAGAATTTCCAAAACCTCATTTGTCACTTACGAAACTGATAATTATTTTCATTTCAGGATCTTAGCCGCACTATCCCTTTGAAATTACTGAAATTTAGTATTTAGTCTTATATGGTGCTTTAATAACTTTTCCCCGCAATTTGTCACTAAATTTCCACGTTTTAATATACCCATCGATATGTAGGTTAAGTACCAGCGTTCGAAATTTCGAACAGTCAACTTTGCACATCTGTAAAGTCGCGCTTGAGCATGTAAATCATGTTCTCTATATTTTGTGAAACGGGTCATATATTGGCAATAATTTCCCATGATTACTTTTTTAATTTAATTTTTTTTAAATTAATTTAAATAGTATCCAAAAATATAGGTTTCAAAAATCTACCCTTAACATCGATGGGAATAATTTTTTTTTATTTGCTGACAGATTAGACTTTATACATATACCAAAACTTGTTTAAAATTTAACCTTTTTTATAAATAAATATTTTTTTGAAAAAACGTGATTATACTGTTCGAAAAATCGAACAATAAGTACGAAATGGGTTAATATACCACCAAAATGGCCGGAATTTGGTATTTAGTTTTCGTGGGGGGGTACAATATATCGGTATAGATCAACGTCTTAATATAGCCCCCATAGAGCAGTACCTCCCGATTTTCGGTATTTTGAATGTTGTGGCCTCAACATCTCGGCACTTACGGATTTTCGATATTTTAAAGTTTTATCCAGGAGTACAGAACGTGGTGTGATTAACGTGGGTACCTGCCTTTCAGCCTAACCCCACGGTGTCCTCACAACACTGGACTAGTTACAAGCGACCAATCAGCGCCCCTTGCACCGTAGTGAGGTACCAATTGCGTTCTGGTGTTTGGCCCTGTTCACCACCTTGGTTTGGCGCGGAGCACCATCTAAAACTCCTGTCTTTTTATGGCACAGACAGCCGGTAGAGAATGCTACCCCATTCGAGTTCTACGAACTCTTCCCGCGATTTTGGGCAACCACAGCCACCACGATACTCCCCGAAGGGCCGCACCAACTACCGTCCCCAGTCCGAGACTGCATTCCCGAAGGAAAGTGCTACAAGGACCAGGGGGCTTGCCGGCACCCGTGGTCCCAAAATTAAGTCTCTGGTACGACCTCGTACCCATAAAGGCTACTACCAGTTGGTCCCAAACGGAGCCGGGACTGGTGGCCCGCATCCAGGAGTAGAAAACATTATAACAAATACAAAACATACCGTGCAAAAAATCAGAGATCATATGCTCACGTTTTGCCAAAGGCATCATGGGTACCAGCTAATTTAAGATTTTTGTTGTTGAAGATTTTAGTCACATTTTCTACCAAATTAGCTGAAAACTTACAAAAAAAAAACAAACATATGTATGTGTAGGTTTTAGTCTAACCCCCATGGATCGGTATTTCCAAATTGTTTGTATTTCGAGGGGTTTGTGGTCAAATTTTGGAGCCGAGATTATTTTTGTGTTTAGTCAGAGGATAGAAGAACGATGAGCTCTTTTAAAGAGAGTTGCAACATTTTCCTTCTGAAGTGAATGTAAACTGAGATTTTGGAATCTCAATGGGTAGGAAACCTCCACACAGGAAAATATAAGTATAAAGTGGTTATTATCATATAACATATATAATGATAACTATCATCAGTTAACATATTATTCTCCTCGTAGAAAAGGAGCTTAGTAGTTACTAATTGTTCATGTTTACATCAATATAGTGGAGGTGGGGGTATAAACAGTTCGACCCGGCCTAACTTAACCCCCTTCTTATTTGTTATTGTTCTTATCTTTGAATGTGGATCACTTGTTACTTTTAGTGGTCACTATTTTATGGCAACATGAGCCCTTGGTAGTGCATACGTAACGACAGTACTAATACGCTCTGTGAGGGTTAATATTCTTGTAGTGTTTCGTAGTACGTATGAGTAGTGTCGGTACGTATACACAGGCAAGAGTTCTCATCGCCATAAAATAGTAGGGTAATGGATTTATCGGTGTCCCGGTCTTATTAATTTTTATGCATTTATTTCTTCTATTGAATTCAATGTTGAAATTGATATCCATGCACTGAACATATGTTTGTATTTCACTTGAATATAACAAAATTTTTAGATATTTTTTTAGCATAACCGAATTTCTGTCCTTGAATGCAAGCAAAACATGGAGGTACAGACAAGTCCGGCTGAAACGAATAACATTATTGGTGAACTCTTGAGCAAAACAGTGGAGAATCCTTCATGTCAAGATAAACTTCATACAGAGTAACAATCACAACGGATACATAAACAAACTTTGGATCAAATCGGTTACTCCGTTCGATAGTTATCATTCGTTACAGATATCCAGACGGAAGGACATATATGCCTACTATCTTTTAAATTGTCTGAAAAGCATTTTTTCTTAATATAATGTGGGGGTCTAAAGCCTTTTTTTCAATGAATCACACTTAGGTATAAGGCTAAGGGCAGACACATTTGAATAACATTTGTTCCACTGTCACATGCAAAAAATATTCTTTCATGTTCTGTTTATGTATGACAGAGGAAAAAACTAATTCATTATATTCAAAAATATTTTGTTTCTACCAAAAAAATATGTATGTGATTTGTTTTTTTGCTTTTAATGTGGTTATCAAACAAAACAACTTTTCACATCAATTCACAATTGCATTATCAATTGGGTGGCTTGGATGGTAGTAGGTGATGTGTTGTTATTTGAATTCAACTTGAAAATTTATTTTTTTTCCTTTACATAACATTTCATTAGGATTTAGTTTGTTAAAAAAATCGAATACATTGCATTGGAAAAATATTTGTTGTTATGAAGTATTTTTCAATTTGGGCTTTTCCTTTTTGTTGTGGTTTAATTCATATGTTGTGGTTGGTCTCCTCGATAAATGTAATGAAAATATTTTTGTAAATAAGATATTTTTGAAATTGATTTAAAAAAAAACTGAGGGGAATTTTTTGTACAGGAAAAATGGAATTCATGAAATTTGGGGTTGTTTGAGGTGGATGGTTGCGTATAGAGAAAACTTGAGACTTGACGTCCCACTGGTACATTCGCAAACTTAGGAAACAATAGGGTATTTCTATTTGGCTGTACCTGACTAAGTCATGTTGTGAGGACGAATGAAAGTACAAACAAAGGGTATGGATAAAATGATGTGTGGAAACCACAAGTTAATGATGATAGCTCGAAACATAGTCCCAGTTGGAATAACGCAGAAGAATAACAACGCAAAACAATTGGGATTATATTCCCGCTTCGACTTCAGGAACAAAACTTATGTTAAAATCACCTATGTATGTAATTCTATAGCATTAGTACAATATCACCAATTTCTAGCTTGTTATCAGAATATTAAATCAATTTTATTAATTTTGAAAATATTCGATCTTATTGATATTCAATTTGTTACCCCAAAAAAATCAGATATTTATGACCCCTCTAAATATGGTAATTCCCTAATGCGATTGTCACATCAAATACAATCATAAATCACCTTAAATATTGCTGATATTTATGTAAATTTTTGCCTATATTGTTAATTTTAGAATAATTTGTATACAATTCCATTCAACATATATCACTTGATTATTACCTAGCTGTCTACCAATTTTGGGTAGCAATATCCAATAATTACCAAAATTTCATACATACCCCAAATATTGTTTGCCATATTATTACTTTTGTCCCTAAATATTATTAAAATCACGTATATTCGTGGACAATAACATTAAATTATAAAACAGAAAAAGCCAGAAACCCTTGTGTGTTATGATTATTACACTATTTAACCACTCCAAAAAAATTAAATTTAAGTGAAGACAATTTAGTGTTTGGATTACTTGAGTGGAATTTTTAAAAGATGTGAAAAAAACTCCACACCCCAAAAAATATACTAAAAGCAACCAAAACTGACAAATTTGTTAAAAACAACAATTGAACAAATATAAATTACTGCCATACCCAACATCGCCACCATCACTGCCATCTTAACTCGCAACCGCCATAAATGTTCGCAATAAGTTATGAACATTTAATGATATTATTAAAAATTCCGACACGCATAATTTAGCAACGCAAACAAAATAATATTAATAAATTGCAATTTAGCCAACACCATAATTGAAATATGTAAATGAGAATTAAATATAAAAAAATTATGTATGTATGGATGTACAACATCGTGGAGTTTTTGTGTATAGGAAATGTGTAATGAAAATCAAGTAGTAGGAAACATAAAGTCTAATGCGTTTGTGGCCTAATAGTATGAGGAATTGGTTGTATGGAAACAAACAAAACAATGTTAATTAGTAATTGCTAGTATAGGGTGTTTTTTTAAGCTAGATAGAACTTTAAATTGTAAGAAGTAACACAAAAAATTATATTTTGATGAAACTTTTTTTTATTTGTTTCAGTATACTCTGACAAATCATCATGAATAGACTCACGCTTGAACAACGCTACGAAATTATCCAAATTTACTTTGAAAATCAGTCGTCGATTCCCGTTGTTTTATCGCAAAATTGTGTTCAGCGATGAGGCGCATTTTTGGCTTAACGGGTTTGTTAATAAGCAAAATTGCCGCATATGGAGTGAGACCAATCCACAAGAGACCCTACAGACTCCATTACATCCAGAAAAATGCACCGTATGGTGCGGTTTTCACGCTGGTGGCATCATCGGACCTTATTTCTTCAAAAATGAGGCCGGAGCTCGCGTTACGGTCAATGGAGATCGTTACCGCACCATGATCAATGATTTTTTGTTTGAAAATATGGATGACATTGATCCGGAGGAGATGTGGTTTCAACAGAATGGCGCTACGTGCCATACGGCGAACGCAACCATCGACTTATTGAAATCAAAATTTGGCGATAAGTTGATTTCGAGAAGTGGACCTGTCAATTGGCCTCCAAGGTCGTGCGATTTGACACCTTTCGATTATTTCCTGTGGGGCTACGTGAAGTCACTGGTTTATGCTGATAAACCAGCAACAATTGATGCCATGGAGGCCAGCATTGTTCGTGTTATTCGTGACATACGGCCAGCAGTGCTCGAAAAAGTGGCCAAAAATTGGACGTCCAGAATGCACTTCGTCAAGAACAGCCGCGGTGCCCATATGCCCGAAATCATTTTCAAACGTTAATGTCACGTATTGATCTTTCGAATAAAAAAAAAATTTGATTACAGTTTAATTTTTTGTGTTATTTTTTACAATTTTAAGTTCTATCGGTTCTTTAGTTGCTAGCTTGCGAATTTTTATTGGCTCGGAATACAACTATTCAATAAACAAGCGCTAAGGGTTTATGTTGCATAGAGGAAGCATTGTGTGATAGAATATTCAACTTTTAACTCGAGACCACAATTTTTAATCGAGTTTTTGCACCTCTTCCACCATAAATGCCAAATTATACCTAATTTGCTCTGAAGTTGTAGCTATAAACCTGACATAGGGCGGTCACTCTCCAGCCAGGCAGACAGACGGACGGACATTGCTAAATCGACCCCAAATGTCTGAAACTAATTTCGTCCAAACATACTTGGGGTCTGAAACCATTACTTTTACGAAGCACTGCTGCCAATATGGTCAACCTATCCACAGCCTAAGCTGAGAAATTAAAGGTCCATACAAAATAATTCTTTTTAAACCCTCAGCATTTACGCTAACGAGGAATTGGATATACACTTTCATACGGGCAAAATATGCTTCATCAAAATAATGGTTTTAGACCCCAAATATGTTTGAACGAAACCCGTTTCAGACAATTTAGAGTTGATTAACCGATTTGGTCCCTACATTGCACATCGTGAAATTTCTGCCATACTTAGATGAGGTTCCATACGGTCTTCGTAATATTTTGTCCAAACATAGTTGATGTTCGAAGATAAGCGACATCGGTCCACTCCTTCAGGTACCTCCCCCACAAAAGTTCCAATTTGCTCCATACTTTACACATCCTAATATATCTACCACATATAGATCAGGTTCGAATATGGACTATATTTGTCCACTCCTTCGGATACCTATCATACAAAATTTCGGATAAGTTCACTTTAAAACCTGCTCTCGAATCACTTTGATTTTCGTTGAAGCGACTTACATTCGCTGCTTCAATTACCCTATTTCTTGAGATTACAGCCCGAAAGGTGTAAAAACGTATTTTATATTTCCCAACCAAGACTATATATGGAATTTTTTAAAATACCGAAAATCTGTCCGTACCGTTCTATGGGGGGCTATATCAAAACGTTGACCTGCACTGAAAAGAAGAAGACTAAATAACAAATTCCAGCCATTTCGGTGTGAAAATGAGGTCACAACTTTCACAATACCTAAAATCGGTTGGAAACTTTCTATGGGGTCTATATAAAAACGCTGACCTATACCTCTAAGCTTTTTTACGACAAACTAACACTAAATACCAAAATTCACCCATTTCGGCGCGGTTATGAAGCTAAAGCCTTAAAAATATCGAAAATTTGGGGGTACTGTTCTATGGGGGCTATATCAAAAAGTGTGCCCATATAGCCCATTTCCAAACCAAACATCCCAGGAGTAGTGGGAACTTCTGTATCAAATGATACAGCTCCATCTGTTGAGAAAAACGTCCCTAAATATTGCCCGTTCTTCAAAAAATATGTCTTAGTTATTTGATTGCGAAGAACAAAACAATTTCCACGTTGTATTTGGTCATTCAAAATAGCTTTGGAACTCAAATATGTTTGGTGGAAATTAGTTTCAGAAAATTTGAGGTCGAATTTGCCCTGTTTGTCGGTCTGGCCGGTGCTCGATAACTCTTGTGGCGATGAATGCTAAAATATGTCCGTAAAATAACGCACACGAAAACTGACGAAGGAAGTAACAGGTCTTCACCATATTAGTCTATTCCTTCTTGTACTTTCCTCCCAAAATTATTCGCAGAAGTGTTGCCCTTCTGCCCTTTTGCGAGGGTAACATTTTTTTAGTGCAAATTATAGTTTCTGTGATAATGGCTCAAAGTTCGGATGATCAGGATAACTATTGAAAGGAGTGACTACGTTGGTTCCATCCATTGCACATCGAAGTATTTCTCTCAAGTGAAATCGAGTTCGAAGATGGATAATCGGACAAACGCTTTCGCTGCGTCCCTCACAAAAGTTTAAGAGCGTTCCGCTTAAGAGCGTTTTAATTATCATCGAAGGTAATGCTTGGGATTCTGATTACTAGAGTTTTGTAATCTAGTTCCTAGTTCGCTGTACTAGTTCAAAAACGTATATGTAACGTCATAAAATCTAACGTGTGATAATAGGTATACACATTTGTTCGTACAAATGATGTGGGCCATTGGAATTGCGTAGTGAACTAGAGAGTTTCATATAGTTCATTTGGCACAACTCTGCTGATTACAACGATACCATATTTTCGTGAACAAGCCATGCTTCCTCAGATACTGGTTCAATAGCTCAAAAACTCCTACGGTGACCAATATAAATAAATGGTACGTTTTAACCCAGTCATTGGGATCATGACTACACTTCACGCATTAAGGTTTCTAGAGGCCTTTGTGGTCTGTGTTTCAAGGGTAGTATTGTATTATGTTCCAGAAACATCGTCCAAGTGGTATTTTTACAGTGTTTTATTTACATTGCTTTGGTGTCCGTTTAGTTCAAATCTGGTAACTCATTTTTAACACATTTGCAGTTGACCAATCGAACTAAAACTTCGCACACTTTTCAGATTTAGCTGACAATACATGAATTTGGAATCAAAACATATATTGGTCCATTTTTATAGTGTTTTAACGGTGTTTTGTTTAAATTGCTTTTCAAATCTGGTAACTCATTTTTACACATTTGCATTTGACCAATCGAACTGAAACTTTGCACACTTTTAAGATTTAAATGACAATACATAAATATGAAACCAAATCTAATATGGGTCCATTTTTTCCTTTAGCCCCCATATAACGGTACCATCCGATTTATTTCAAATCTAGTAACTCATTTTTAGCGCAGTTTCATTTGACCAATCGAAATTAAACACACTTTTGCACACTTTTCAGATTTGGATGACAATACATGAATATGGTCCAATTTTCCTACATCCCCCATATAGCGGTACCACCCGATTTCAGGTTTTTTGAGGATTTTATATTCATTTTTGCCCGAATTAGCTGTCATTTGGGATTTCCAATGATACAGACATTTCCCCACCAAAAATTGTGAACATAGGTCCAGGTTTTGGTGTAGCCCGCTTATAGCGGTACTACACGCTTTCAAGTATTATGAGGCTTTTATCTTCATTTTTAGGCCGAATTGGCTGTAACTTGGCAATGGGACCCCCCATTGGTACAGAAACTTTCTCACTAAAAATGATGAACATAGGTACAGGTTTTGGTATAGCCCCCATATAGCTGTACCGCCTGATTTCAAGTGTTTTAAGGATTTTATCTTCATTTTTAACCCGAATAGGTTGTAATTTGGTATTTGGGGTTCCCAATGGTACTGAAACTTTCCCACAAAAGATGGTGGACATAGGTCCAGGTTTTGGTATAGTCCCCATATAACGGTATGACCCGATTTCAAGTGTTTTAAGGATTTTATCTAATTTAATTTTTAAGCCGAATTGGCTGTAACTTGGCATTTGGAGTCCCCAATGGTACACAAATTTCTCCACCAAAAATTTTTGACATAGGTCCTGGTTTTGGTGTAGCCCCCATAGAGTGGTACCATCAATGTTTTAAGGATTTTATCTTAATTTTTAGCCAGAATTGGCTGTAACTTGGCATTTGGAGTTCCCAATGGTACAGAAACTTCCCCACCAAAAATTATGGACATAACTCCAGGTTTTGGTATAGCCTTTATATAACGGTACTACACGATTTCAGGCATTTTAATGTTTTTATCTAAATTGTATGCCTAAATTGACTATAATTTTGTTCTCAGTGGTCAAAAAATGTATTTACTCAATAAATATATTCTTTCTCATGACGGAATCTCTCAAATAAAACGCTTGCATTTAAATTATAAATGGTGGCAAAATTAAACAGCAAGCGTTTTATTTGAGAGGTTCCATCCTGAGAAAGAATATATTTATTGGGGCTAAGCGACAAATTATTTTCTAGTTTTAAGTGCATTTCTAGATAAAACACTGAAACTTAATTTTTTTAAATTATTTTTTATTGCAATATAAAAAATTATGTTTTTTATTGTAGATTGCGGTGATTGGGTCTGTCATAGTATATTTACATATGCCCATCACTCCCGTTATTTGTTTTTTTTTTGTGCAGAGATTGGATGATGCTACAGTTCAGTTATAAAATTTTTGATATTTACACTCATGTTCAAAATATAGAGGTCTACCAACGCTGGAATTTTCGTTCCATACCAAAATATAAACAACAAAACAATATATAATTACCCAGCATAAAGTTTGCATCCGCGGATGCAGTTGAATCACTACAAGTGTTCAGTACAAGTGCCGTTGGTGTACATCTTTTTCTATAAATTCGCTTATGCATTTTACAAGGGAGCGCGCAGCTAGGATGTACTCCATTATGCTTCCACAGCACACAGCTAGGGTGCA
Organism: Musca autumnalis; assembly: GCF_047663935.1. Taxonomy (NCBI): domain Eukaryota; kingdom Metazoa; phylum Arthropoda; class Insecta; order Diptera; family Muscidae; genus Musca; species Musca autumnalis. The sequence continues at coordinate 42,608,149 of NW_027411755.1, forward strand.
CTCCATTTTCGAAACAAGTTACAGCTTTTGATGTAGTGTTTTGGATTGAATTTATAGGCACTCTTCAGATTTTATTTTTAATCAATCTAAAGATGCAGTAAAAATGCAAGCCATTGCGAAATATCCCAGAATAAATAATGCTCATTTTTATTTGTTTAAAACAAGAATATTAAGAACTTTATTACATTAGTACAAATTATAAAAATTCGTCATTAAACTTAATCACAACTAAATGTACTTCCTCCTTCTCTGCATTTCATACCCAGCAAAAATCCTCATTACAAACCTCCTTTCCCACCCATTATTTTAACAAGGGCATGTCGCGCGAAATATCTGGTTATTTTGTAACCACTGAAATAAGTAGTCAGAATCTACTCAGTATCTGCTTACTTCAGTGGTTACCATCTTCTTTGTTCAGTGGTTACAAAATAACCAGATATTTCCCGCGACATGCCCTTGTTAAAATAATGGGTGGGAAAGGAGGTTTGTAATGAGGATTTTTGCTGGGTACAATCCCAACTGATTTTACTTCATCATCCAAAATGTTTTTTATTTTGCCTTCCCATCACTAGTTCAGCTATCGAAATGGACTCCAACTCCACCCCATTAGGAATTTCCGTCTCGTGAATTATCGCAAAAATGTTCGTGTTTAGCTTAAATTTCTTTATTTTATAACAAATTCGTAGAAACTTTCTTTTTTTATCTTTATAAAAAAAAAATGCTAACGCTGGGTAGGGATCAACCAAGTGATTTTTCTTTTCAGGGATGTCTAAATCAACTGCTTATAAAATGTATCTAACAGAGTGCATTTTTCATAACTCTGTTGGACTACATCGAAAGATGTTGTGAAATCATAACTCCAATTGCACAACTTCCAACTTTTTTTGCTGGGAAAATAATACAACAGTGTTTTCGTTCGAAAAATTTGGGCGAAATCCTAACAACAAAAATAGAGCGATTACCCCATCCCTTCTCAACAATCCAATTTATAACAAATTTAGTACCATTCAGTACTTTTTGTGCACCTAATTACGAATTTGCAAAACTACCTCAATCATTTACTCCAACAGTAATCTTGGATTCCAAATTTCAGGATTTCATCATTTCAGCGTCATCCGGTCACCCAAATCCAAATTTAGTATTATTTAGTGCATTTCGTACACATAAGAACGAATTTCCAAAACCATTTCCTTAATTTAACACCACTTCCTAACCTTGAATCCCATACCAAATATCAAGATTCTAGTTATATCCTTTCATAACATACAATTGGTACCAGATTTAGTAACTTTTAGTACTTTTCGTACACTTATAGGTTGAATTTCCAAAAACCCTTTTGTACATCTTTCTAGATCTCAATCAGTGACCCTCTTTCCAAATTTCTGATTTCTAGCTGGTCCCGTTTGACCAATACAAAGGGTACCATATTTAGAACCTTTTAATAACTTTCGTACCCTTGTAGTTCGAATTTCCAAAGCCTTATCACGGTGATCTTGAAGCAAATTTAAATGGAAGGTGCTTACACCTCGGAAGGTTTTGCGGATTCTGAAACTACAATGTTCATAGACGAGAAAAATCAAAAAACTATAAAAATCGCCGGAGCGTTTTTAAAATAAATCGCGATTCAAGATGGAATTTTTAAGGATTGTTTAGGTTTAACGATTTTGCTTGAAAACCGCAAATCCTATCTAAATCGGACTATGACAGATGTTGTAGCTATGCAAATTCTCTACAAGATTGACCTTTATGGAATTTTCGTAGATTTTACCGTTAATGAGATATATAAGTTCAAATAGGGTTAATACATTGAATCTATCGCTTCCTTATAAAACAATGTCTTGGCTACAACATCTTCTTTAGTCCGATTTCAATAGGATCTGCGGTTTCCAAGAAAAATCGTGAAAACCTAAACAACCCTTAAAAAGGCCAACTTGAATCGCGATTTATTTAAAAAGCGCTCCGACGATTTTTTTTTTGGTTTTTCGATTTTTTCATCTATCAACATTAAAATTTGCTTCAAGAGCACCGTGTTATCTCATGCCTACACACCAAGAACAATCTACACTCAAAATTTCAAGCTTCTAGCTTTAGCCGTTTCGTCTGGGCGATGATCTGTCAGTCACTCACGTGACCAAATCCTGATGTATCCTGACATAATGGTCCAACAACTCTGAAAATAGAACCTTTCACATCGTAATATATATCTTAAACTTAAATCGTGTTCTCAGACATCGGGCAAAAAACCTTGGGTTCCTCCCTAACAAAAGCTCAACACTTTTGTTTATGTTCGGTTTATGAGCTGTTTATTCTTAATCACAGTCTTAATTTACAGAGGTTACAACGTGTTTTCCCGTTAATTTTTTAACGGTGTTTAGTTGCGAAACCATTTTGATGTTGTTTATTGCATTAATGGCGATGCCGAGTTAGAGTACAAGAGGTACGAGGACCACTAATGTTTACTAATTGCGTAAGTAGTGCAGGTTATGTAGCGAATGTCTGCTGTGATTACAGCTTTCCGATGTCCTGTTTTCGAGCTGTGTCTGTGCGTACATTTTTCACTAAATTTTTTCGGGTGCGAAGTTTTGCTGCAGCAAGGTAGTAGTCTGAGTTGATGTTCGCTTCTTGAAATGGTCGTACATACAATACACTCGACGCATGCTTTCCATCTATTACAACATGATCGATTTGTGGTCTTTTGCCGTCGTGAAGTCGACAAGACTCATTTCTTTATGGGATGTTTTACTATGGCGGCTGAATTTACCGACAATTGGTATGAATATTATCTACTTTTCAGCGTTTACATTAAAATCGTCTATGATTATTTAAAGTCCATGGGCAGGGAGTATCACATTAAGGCACACATAAAAATTGTTGTTTTGTCGTCCTTGTCTTCAGTAGAGGCATTGACCCAGATAAAACTGATGTGGAGGAATTTTAAATTTAACGAAATTGTGTCCCGTCTACGGTATGTGTTCTGGAGACGTATTCTTTTAGAATCTCCTTTCCTTTTGCTTTTCATAGTAGTTGATTTTTTACAATGGTGGCTTATTAATCAATCGCATAAGCATTTCCATCTGTGGTTTAGCTATATGGTAATAACTTAAGCATCCAAATGTATTGATTATAGTAATGAAAAGTTTAATCCCAGACCAAACCCCCAGGTCGGCTAAGTTGTCCACAGATGCTTATTTTATTCGCTGTGGTTTAAAACGTCTATGAGCATACGTCTTCTGTAGTTCCTGAACGAACTAGTTCCAAGGAACTATTCCCGACGAAGAACTATTGGAACTATATCCAGCTCTTGCATTCATATAGTTCCTTTCATTCTCCTTCCTTTAATTTCACACTTTCTAGTTCTTTTCGTTTATTATTCAGATGCTGCCACATTGTTAAATAAAACTAAATCACATGCACGTTACATCGCTACTATTTATTTATTTTATGTCAATTTGTTTATGTCAATTAATCCGCCAAACGATGAAAACAAGAAAGATTTGGAACGAAGGAAACAAAAAGAACGACGAAAGAGAAAGATTCATTGAACTATATCGGTCTCGGAACTATATTTTCCAAAAGGAACTAGAAAGATCGATCCGCTCCAGGAACTAGATTGCCCAACTCTATCCCGCGGCGTGAGTCCTTCACCGCATCAATTCGGCTTTGTCGAGGATAGTGGCACGTACGGTGGACGCGTGGATGCATGTGCAGAACAGTCTGAGCGGGTCGAATGCCAAATATGTCTTAGGCATATTTGTGGACTTTAAGGGCGCATTTGACTTCCTTTCGTGGGGGTGTCGGGAGTTTGTTCTGTGGTCGAGTTATTTCAGTGGACGAAGGGCTTGTATCGTGGGAGCCAATGAGACGGTCTGGACAGAGGTGGAGCGAGGCTGCCCTCAGGGGTCTATCTGTGGTCCATTTATTTGGAACCTTATGATGTACTCCCTGCTGCGGGAGTTAGCGACCACTTTCAAGATCTGTGCGTATGCTGATGATCTCCTCATCATGATCGAAGGTGAGACTCGTGTCGAACTGGAACTTCGTGCTGAGGAGGCCAGGGGCATCGTACTGGTCTGGAGTGACCGAGTGGGTGTTGAGGCCAGGGGCATCGTACGGGTCTGGAGTGACCGAGTGGGTGTTGGGGTGTCCAGGGAGAAGACTGAGCTAATGCTGCTGAAAGGCAGATTAATGCACAGTCGACATCTCCACGTACGATTTGGTGACCACGGCATACGGTATGTCAAACAAATCAAGTACCTTGGAATAACTATGGCCGAGAGAATGAATTTCCTGCCGCACTTTGATCGTTTGAAGGACAAGTTAACTGCTGTTGCTGGTATAATTAGAAGGGTCTTGCGGACCGACTGGGGTTAGAGCAGGCGTTCCGTGAGCACCATATATGGTGGAGTTTTTGTTGCCTGTGCAACATATGGTCCACCTGTATGGTGTGCCGCAGCAGAGTCTTCTGTTGGACGTAGGAAGCTCTTGTCGTGTCAACGAGTGGTCATGTTAGCATGTCTGCCAGTGTTTCGCACTGTGTCTACGGACGCAATGCAGGTGTTACTTGACGCCCTGCCCTTTGACCTGGAAGTGAGATGTAGGACTGTTCTGTACAAGCTGAAGCGTGGCTTGCAACTGTCTGAGGATGATTGGCTCGGGCCTTCTGATCTGGTGGATGGGGATATTAGGCGGCGCCGTGCAATCCTTCGGGAGCGTTAGGTGGCGGACTAGGTGTACGGATAGCGTCAAAGGGAGGGTGACGTACGAATTTATTCTTGACGCAACGATCTTACTGGACCGCCCAGACTTCGTCTTTAGCATGAGTCTGGGATTCTTACTGACGGGGCATGGCTCTCTAAATGCATTTTTATATGCAATAGGCCTGTCCGGGACAGATTTATGTGGGTGTGGGATGACTGAAGACTGGCGGAATATACTGACGGAATGCCGGTACTATGATGACATTAGAGATTTAGTCAATATGGGTATCACGTATGGAGGGGCGGGGTGGGATTTCAGTAGGGCACTTGAAGACAGGCGGACCTTTAGTTGTTTAAGTAGTTTTGCACGTGAAGTGTTTGTTAGGAGAAGGGCTAGACTTGGTGGAGGTAAATCCTCCACATAGTCATCTCTACAATTTGGGCGTGTGGTGTTGGAGGAGAGTTGGTGTGGTGCGGCGTCGGGTCCTGGTGTGGATGTAGTGCCGGTTATCCGTCCGTGAGGACAACATGTTAATTGTCCTGTGTTGTATGTTTGTTCCGCTGGCTTAATTGGAGGAGGCTTAATTGGAGGAGATCTTCGGATCTGGTGTTGGCCCCTTGTGGGAGCAACGCGGTGGCTGTGGTTTAGACCCCAATCGCGGGTAGAGTTTTGGCTCGAATGTGGAGTTGCATATCAACCAGGTGCCTGACCCAAAGAAAGGCAGGAGTTTAGATAGGCTCCGCTTCTTACCAAGGTGGCGATCACGTCCAAATACGTGTGAGCGTAGTGGTACTCGTACATTTTGTGCGGGGGCGTTGGTAGACGCATTGTGTTCACCCGGTGTTAAGAGCACTGTGAGGTAGACTGTAAGGTAGGTACTCACATTAAGCACCACGACGTAGTCCTCCCGTAATACTCCACATTTACATTATTCAATAAACCTCAAAATCATTTATATTCTTAAAAATATTGCATAGGATAATTGCAAACCAAAAAACATTATTTATTTTGCAGAATTATTTAGCCATCAATAAAAAAAAAATATGCAGGAACACAACAGTCGAAATCAGCAAACAAGAGGTGGAATATTTGCACTTGTTAACACCGCAAGCCGTACAAATATGACAGTAAACAATATATGTACATGTTCATTTTCCAGAGTATCAAAATATCTGGGAACAACAATCTATTAGCAGTTATTGAAACCATTTTACCACACCACACTTTATTCTTTTGCAATGTGACAAAAACAAAAAGTGTGTGAAGAGAATAATTGACCCACAAAATACCACCATGTTTCAAATTCAGATCAGATCCCCAAAACACAAACTCACATACACACACGGGCACACAATTGACCACATCAAATTATAAATAAATTTGTTCAATAAATATAAATTATTGAAATAAAAATATTGGCAAATACGTTGATTGTTCAAATGCCTGTGTGTACGACACGCCGTACATTGCCACAAAGGTCTGCACAGAGTTACGTGGTCGACGGACGAATTGATTGGTCTATTGGTTTTCCGTATGCCCCACCAAATCACGCATCTATAAAAATCACATTTCTGCCTTATTAAATTCCCATAAAAATTAATAATAATAATCGCATAATAATAACAATAATAATGACGGCAAAATGAATTGAAATGTTTTGTTATTATTGAGAGCCCATTGCTGCTGTCTATCACAAGACTATGGGTGTAGAGTCGAGTGTTGCTAGCCCCAAATGAATTGATGAAAATTATTCATATAATTTTGTGAGTGTTTGTTGTGTGTTTGATTTTAGATATTTTTAGTTTTATATGAGGGGATTATTATAGGCTGGAAATAATTTGAAAATTATATTAAACAATTGGATGCGATGTTGCCACATAAAAACAACTTTTAAATAAATATTATGAAAATGGTTGCCGCGTTGCTGTCGTGGTACAGTGGTAAGACACTAAATGGGCAAGACACTAAATGGGCGAGTTCAATCCCAGATCAGACAGCATCATTGCAACGGTGGCGTAATAAAGGCGTTCTTTATTTAGTATTTCAGCCATGGAAAACTTCTATACAAGTGGTTTCAAGTAGATTTCATTAACTTGTCCACCGGACTTCTGCGGTTTGCAGTAATATAACAACAATATTAGAACTCCTCGTTGATACCACATCAATGATTAGCAGGCTTATTTGCAAAGTTTCTGACATAGCAGTGGAAGGCTATGTCAGACTATCCTCCGGTCCTCCATATACAAAATCCTCATGGATAATTACAAACTAAATAAAAACAAAATAAGTAACAAATCATTATGTTCGGCCGGGCCGAACTTTCTATACTCTCCACCATAAAATATTCTGAACTAAAATTTTATAAAAATTTTCCTTTCCTGTCCAAAATTTTAGGTGTAGAAGTTTCTGACCACGTATATCCTAAATTACTAAATTAGGTTAGAAAATGCCTTCAATCGGGCGAATACTAAATGCCAAATAAGAGGAACTAAGGTAGTAAATATAGCTAGAGTATGCTTAAAATCGGGAGTTACCGTTATATAGAGGCTATGTTGACAATTTTTGATGGAGAAGTTTTATGACCACTTTGAAACTCAAATGTCAAATAACAGGTAGCTAAAAAGGACCTATTTTGCCAATTTTTTATGGAGAAGTTGTGTGCGTGCAGAGAATTTTAAAGGGCAAATTACTGGAATTTAGGTCAATAAATGTAACTAAATAGATCAAAATACCGAAAATCTGGAGGTACCGTTATTTAGGCCTATACCAAAACATATATAACGCAGCATGGACTTTTATTGGCAATCTTTAGTGAAGAAGTTTTATGACCACTGGGAATCCCAAATATCATATTACCGATAGTTCGGTCAAAAAATGTAGCTAAAATTCGCAAAATACCGAAAATTGGACCTATAAAGACAATTTTTTGGGGAGTAGTGACAATTAAGAACTTCAGATTACAGTTAGATTGGTTAAAATTTGTAGTTAAAATCTTAAAAAAATATCGAAAATCAGGAGGTACTGTTACTGTTATATGCGGCCTATAATATAAGGTGGGTGATATAGACCATCTTCGAACTTGGCCTGCCTATGAAATAAAGGCAAAGACAGAAATTTAATATACCCTCCATATTATTGTAAGCGATAGAGGGTTTAACTTTCGGTCTGAATCGGGAAAGTTTCCCGTGAGCAACTCGGAAGACATTCCCCTGGTGGGCGATTGGATAAATACCACGGTTATCCCATCGTAAGGGGTTATCCCTAGTTGTGCTTGCCAATAACTCTATTTTCATATTATATTCTGAGAAAACTACCAATATTTGTAGGTATATCATTCATTCCTATGAAAGAACACATCTTAAACTACCTTTGGAATTTTTGTTGTTGAAAATATTGCACAGTTTTATGGTAAATGGCTACCTGCGAAACCCATTTTTTGTAAAAATGCTTGCTAGAAAACGAATGGGCCGATCTCCATATATTTTGGGGCGCGTTTTAAGAACCTAATAATCTTGTCTTTAAGCGAGACAGAATTTTAAAAAATCTATTTGAACAAAAATAGTGACCTGTAAAATCAAAATTTCGATTTTAGTCAAAAATCGGCCAACAAATTTAAAAAAATGTGTCTCAATCCGATCGAGCTCAAATAAAATAACAATGATTTTGTACCTTCGTTAAAAAGACCAGTCGCATTGTAAGCTAAAGCTAAATTTACAACGAGTGCTCCACTTGAAAGGGGTTTTGGGGCAAATTTTCCAAATAAATTGATTGAAGCTTTCGTTGCTATTTTGATTGAAGCCGCCGACGCATCTTTCGAGTAAAGACTTCTTACTTAGATCGTGTATATAGGTCTAATAGCATCCAAAACATTTGATGGAAGTGTGTGAAAGCCTCTTTTCTTGCCTGAGCCCGTTGATATGAACACCACGAGTCTTCACCGGTTGGACATCTCTCGTGACGTGGATTTGTGTCGCTTGAACTGTAATGATCAAATGTCGCCCATATTTCCTCATACATATCGTGAATTGAATTCGAATGGCGTTGAATTGCAATTCCATAGTATACAGCCCAGGTGATACGATGTATATGTCAGGCGAACTATGGCATCCTATTGGGAACGTCCTTGTTCTCGGTGCATAATGTGGAGCTATCTATTTGGTCAGCCGGCGATATGTCTCTCTGCTAATTTCCTACGATTAAATGCCATAGATTTTGATGACGCGGGACACAGTATCAATCGATGGCCTGTACACATTACGCAGTTTCATCTCGGTGGTTCCACACTTGACCGCTACACTCATACATTCCGCCATTCCGGGATATACAACTCCTAAAATAAAAACAAATAAAAAATCTTTAAGTTCGGTTGGGTCGAATTAAAAATGTAGTTAAAATCTTCCAAATACTGAAAATTGGGAGGTATTTTTATACGAAAACATGGACTTATCTCGACAATTTTTGATGGAAAAGTTTTGTGACTATAGAGATCCTCATCCTCAAAAAATATAGGTAAAACACTTAAAATTTCCGAAAATCGACAGGTACCACTATCTGGAGGCTACACGAAACCATGGACCTCTATTGGCAATTTTTGGTAGAAGTGTTGTGACCACTAAGAACCTCAAATGTCAAATTACAGCTGGTTTGGTTAAAACTTATAGCTAAACTCCTCAAAATACAGAAAAACGGGAGTTACCGGGCAATACCAAAACATTTACGTATGTAGATAAACTCCTCAAAACGTCAAAAATCATTAGGTACAGTTATACGGTGATTATAACAAAACATGATTCTATGTTGACACTTTTTGGTGTGGAAGTTTTTCGACCAACTCAAGAGATTACAGGTACTTCGATTGTTGGCGATACCAAAACATGAACCTGTGTTGAAATTTTTTAGTCTAAAAGTTTACAGGCAGTTTGTATCTAAACTCAACAAAACACTTAAAATCGGGAGGGATGGTTTTATGGGGGCTATATCAAAACATGCACCTAATTTGGCAATTTTTAGTGGAGCACTTTCGCGACAGCACCGACCATGAAATACCTAATTACAACTAGGTCGGTCAAAAAATGTAATTGAAATCCTCAAAATATTGAAAATCGCGATGAATCGTTCATGGGGTCTATTCCAAAACATTAACAGCCTGTTCATGTATGTCGACCAAAAGATTTCTTGCGCTTCGGAAGTCGAAAAAATCATTTTCTGTTCATGTAAACACCTTCCAAGCGAAAATCTCTGCGACCGACAAGCGCTACGAAATAACACGTAAACGTACACTTTTCCATTAAATTTTGGTTTATGTATTTCGAAAGGACTGTCTCTTATAGAAAGAGAATGTCAAAATCACTCACTTGATTTGTAGCGGCCGAGTAGAACGTAAACTCGCGAATAACACCGAAAATCTTAAAACAAATTTATGCAACACATTCTTGAAACAAAATAAAAATTTTATAGACACGTTTTAATGGCGGTTTCATTCATTATTTTGAAGAAATCAATAAAATAAAATAATTCAAAATACCGACACATTTTATTTTTCAAATAAAACAAATCACACATATTCCAATGCTTGTATGTATATGTGGATTTTGTTTTCATTTCTCATTTGGCTCTCATTTATAAACATAGTTGTACACTTGTACATTCAAATTAGTAGTATTTCGCATAGGATACGTAACGGCAGTCGCACTATAGTTTGCGAAATACATGAACGCATTTTTAGACGGAAGTGAGTGACTGCTTTCCTTTCGTACAGGTTTCCCTGCGACATACATACATGAACAGGCGGTTAAACAAAAATGTTGAACTTTTGCGTGGGAGGTACCTTAAGGAGAGGACGAATATGGACCATTTTAGAAATTAAATTAAATTTGGAGAAAATATTAAAAGATCCAAATTGTATGCAACCTAGTGACATTTTTATACCCTCAGCCTTTAGGCTAAAGAGGGTATTTACACTTTGATACGACCAAAAATGTGCCTCATCGAAATAATGGTTTTAGACCCCAAGTATGTTTGTACGATATCCGTTTCAGACAATTTTGAGTAGATCTAGCAATGTCCGTCCGTCTGTCTGTCTGTCCGTCTGTCTGTCTGGCTGGCTGGTGCGCACGATAACTCTCGAACGGATCAATCGATTCGGTTCAAATTTTGGGTATCGAAATATTTTGTCCAGATTCGATTTAAGTTCGAAGATGGGCCATATAGGTCCACTCCTTCAGGTACCTCCCCCACAAATGTTCAAAAATTGTCGCAAAACTTGTGCGCACGATAACTCTTGTAGGGAATAACCGATTTGGTCCATACTTTGCACATCGTGTAATTTCTACCAAACTTAGATGAGGTTCCAATATGGACTCAATCGGTCTACTCCTTCGGGTACCTCCCACACAAAATTTCGGAAAAGTTCAGTTTAGGACCTGGTCTCGAATCGCTTTGATTTTTGTTTACGCAAGTTGTTTTCGCTGTCCTCTATACGACGCTGTAAGTTTTATTAGGGGCAAGTCCATACTTCCTGAGAAAATAGCCTGAAAGTTACAAAAAACCCTATGACACCGTGTGTAGTGGTTGGAGCGCAAGATAACTCTCGAACAGATCTGCCGATTCGGTCCAAAATTTGGCTTTCGTAAAATTTTGTCCAAACTTAGTTCAAGTTCAATGATGGATTATATCGGTCCACTCCTTCCGGTACCTCCCCCACAAAAGTTCGAAAATGTTCGGAAAATTTGTGCGTACGATAACTCTTGAAGGGAGTAACCGATTTGGTCCATACTTTGCACATTCTCATAATATCTACCAGAAATAGATCAGGTTCGAATATGGACTATATTTGTCCAAGCCATCCCGTACCTCTCACACAAAATTTTGGATAAGTTCACTTTAAGACCTGCTATTGAATCACTTTGATTTTTGTTGAAGCAACTTACATTCGCTGCCTCAATTACGATGGTAAAAGTTGTTTCAGGGGCAAGTCCATACTTCTTGAGAAAACAGCCCGAAGGGTGTAAAAACCCCCTATGGCACCCCCATGGTCTATGTCGGTCCATTCCTTTAAGTACGTTTTCCGCAAAATTTTTGAACTTTAATCCTAATCAACATTTTTGTCGGTTCATACGACCAAAATTTTGAAACCCCCTAAATACATAAGTTTTTTGTGACAAAAAGTGTTTTAATTTGCACACGCTGAGGGTATATCTCTGTCGGCAAAGCCGACTGATACTTTTTAACTTGTTTAAATTGCATTTTGGTAATTTTTTTTTTAAATTTTGGGGGACGTTGTGGACCCATCATCGAACTGAAACTAAGTTTGGACAAAATATGACGAAGGAAAACATTCGAACCAAATCGGTTGACCAGTTCTAGTGCTGTAGTGCGCTCCAGCCACTACACATGGTGTCATGGGGATTTTTACAACTTTCGGGCTATTTTCTCATTAAGTATTTACTTGCCCCTGAAAAAACCTTTCTAATCGTAAAGGGGGGTCAGTGAATGCAAGTTGCTTCAACAAAAATCAAAGTGATTCGAGAGCAGGTCTTAAAGTGAACTTATCCGAAGTTGTGTGTGGGAGCTTCCCGAAGGAGTGGACATATATAGTCCATATTCGAACCTGATCTATACCAGGTACATATATTAGGATGTGTTAAGTATGGACCAAATCGGTCACTACCTTTTTGTCAGGAAGTATGGGCTTTCCCCTGTTGAAATTTGTACACTGAATACAAGTTGTTACAACAAAAATCAAAGCGATTCGAGAAATGCTCCTAAACTGAACTTTTCCGAAATTTTGTGTGGGAGGTACCCGAAGGAGTGGACCGATTGAGTCCATATTGGAACCTCGTTTAAGTCTGGTAGATACTTCACGATGTGCAAGGTATGGTCGGTTACTCCCTTCAATATATAGTGTGCACAAAATTTCCGAACATTTTCGAACTTTTGTGGGGTTTTACGATACCCAAAATTTGGTTGATCCGTTCGAGAGTCATCGTGCGCAACTGCCAGCCAGCCAGACAGACCGGCGGACATGGCTAAATCAACTCCAAATTGTCTGAAACACATTTCGTCCAAACATACTTGGGGTCTAAAACCATTATTTCGATGAGGCAAATTTTGCCCGTATGAAAGTGTATATATCCTCGTTAGCATAAATGCTGAGCGTATAAAAACATTGCTTGCTGAGAATTTCAAATGACAATTTACTGAAAGTTAGGCCAATAAATGTAGCTAAAATTCTTAAAATATCGAAAATCGGGGGTATCGTTATATGGGGCCTATACTAAAACATGTGTACCGCAACATGGACTTTTATTGACAATTTTTTGTGAAGAAGTTTTATGACCACTGAGAACCTCATATGTCATTGTCCAGATAGTTCGGCCAAAAAATGTAGCTAAAATTCTCAAAATACCGAAAAGTGGGAGGTACTATTATATGGGGCCTATACCAAAACTAAGACCTATAAAGACAATATTTTGGAGAGTAGTGACCATTAAGAACGTCAAATTACAGTTAGATTGGTTAAAATTTGTAGTTAAATTCTAAAAAATATAAAAAATCAGGAGGTACTGTTACATGGGGGCTGTACTTTAAGGTGGGACTATCTTCGAACTTGGCCTGCCTATGTACTAAAGACAAAAATACAAACTTAATATACCCTCCATATTATGGTTAGCGATAGAGAGTTTAACATTCGGTCTGAGTCGGGAAAGTTCGTCCGTGAGCAAATCGGAAAACAATCCCCTGTCTGGCAATTGGATAAATAACACGGTTATCCCATTTTAATCGAACAGGGAGGTGACCTCCTTAGTTGCTTCAAGGAGTACTAACCTACACGGAACGGATTGCAACTTCCAATGGGGATGGAACAGTGACAGTAAGAGATAGGCCCATGTTTCTAAGGCAGGATGATTTTGAAAATGAGGTAGAGGAGGGGCATATGGACGACCCCCAACATTTCCACCCACTGAAAGTAGAAAGCTAGGGAAAGGAAGCATAAGTGTATGTATGGAATGGTGATGACGATAAGATGTGTAGGAAGCAAAATTCCTTGAGATTCGTCTGAAAATACCAATCGTGAAGAACTTCGAAAGGAAATATTGTCACTTTAACAAACGTTTCCTCCAAATCGAGTGTATTTCAATCACTAGTTCTCTGCTTAGACTCCACCTCTACCGGAATAGTACCAAAAACCTGTGGAATCCTTCACAAGGAATCACAAGTGTCTGTGGTAGGGTCGGATAACTTGACCACATCGGCAGCGACGACAGCAACAAGATTTTTACCTACCGAAGTGCCTACAGTGTCACAAGCCGAAGAGACAGACGCCCACAAAACAGCTACATAAAGTGTTATCTAGTATGACTGCTTCGTCTATACCTGTCGCTGAAGCGGCAGGAGGAATGGAGAGTGGGAAATGTTCAAGAACTCCGAACTTCCAGATGACAGATACGTTAGTCACTGCAAAAGTGGAGCTAGAAGCAGTATAGGAGATGGTGCTGCAACGAGCCAAGTGACTGGATCGACTAAAATATTATAAACCTCTAATCAGGCTAGTGGGTCGAAGTCGTTTTTTCCAACATGCGAGTGAGAGGGTGCGATCTTCTCGATCCACAGTTAGTTGCATAGAGGTTGAAGGTCTGTCAGTTAGAGTTGTGCCAAAGTAACTATCTAGTTCACATCGCAGTTTACATCGCAGAAATGTTGTAACCCCTAGAACTTCAATAGGCAAATTACAGATAGTTCGGTTAAAAATTTTAGCTTAAGCCCTCAAAATACCGAAAATCCGGAGGTACCTTTATATGGGGGCTATACGTAAACATGGACCTATGTTACCAATTTTTGGTGAAGAAGTGTTGTGACCCCTAAGAACTTCTATTTCCAACTTACAACTAGTTGGGTTAAAAATTGTAGGTAAAGTCCTCAAAATACCGAAAATCTGGAGGTGCCGTTATATGGAAGCTATACCAAAAATGGGCCGGTATAGCGTATTTTCAAACCTGACCTTCCTATGGTGATATTCGGGTGCCAAAACATATAATATACCCTCCATACTATGGTGTGGGGTATAAAGCCGAACATGTTGTTGTTGGGGTGATGACAACTGGTCGAGATAATGTTTCCTCGCGTCAACACGGTCTATAGAACATCGACCGTAAACATTTTACCATATAAATAGACACTTTGCTTTACAACTCGCTTGTATATAGGTCCTCTTTTAGGATGTCTATGGATAGAACTTCTATTTCCCCCTCATCTCGTCTTTAGATTGAGACCGTACTTTGGACTATAAATATACTCCCTCTTAGGTCCGTTTATATATAGAATTCTGCTTAGCTTATCTATGGATATACATACATACTTCCGGCCTCAACTGGTCTTCCTGCCGTCAATGCAGAAAATCCCAATTTAGGTCTTCTGCAGCTCAGCTAATGGATAGTCTCGCTTTGTAAGCCCGCCACTCGACGATGGGGCCAATGACAATTTTTTGAGGCAAAAAGTATTTTTTTCAAGTCAGTGATTGAAATTAAATAATAACGGAATTATATTCTTAACACTTTCGAACCTCCAAAACCATAAAATTACAATCTAGCAACGACCCTCGCCGATATGCCAAAGATGTCATAATTTTCATTCCGTTTATTTCTGGCATTCAGTCGTAATTAAACAATTTAGGTACTTTGGCGCCAACACCTGATCTGTTGATATTATAATTTTTATACCCTACACCACTATGTGGGGAGGGTATTATAAGTTGGTTTTGGCCAAAAAGTTTGTAACGCATCGAAATAATGGTCGTAGACCCATACTTATATATACCAAAATTAATGTCTCGACGAGCTGAGTCGATCTGGCTATGTGTGTCCGTCCGTCCGTCTGTCCGTATGTCCATCTAAACCTTGTAATCACGCTACAGGTCTCAATTTTGATCGGATCGTCACGAAATTTTGAGGGTTAATGGGGGTCCCGGAGGGGAAGAAGCCTATTGATTTTGGTGATGGTCGGGTAATATTTAGGGGTCGGAACGGGTAAAAAACTTATGTGGATAAAAAGACAACGTTTTTTTCCAAAGCAAATATCTCAGCTTCTATACGGGGTATACCAAAAGCAAAACCTGACAATAAAAGTAGAAAATATCGCCTTTCTAATGATGTAAAGAAGGTTCTCGTAGGTGATCAAACAACGAAGATATCACAATAGTCGCAAATAAAACCCAAATTTTTATTTTTGCGATTTTAATAGTAATGACGAATATCACAGCTTCGGTTGGGGATCTTCCAAAAACAAAGTCTGACTATGAAAGTAGAAAATCCCATCTTTACAGTGATGCAAAGTAGGTTGGCGTAGGTGGCCACATCCCATTTTTTCATTTTTTTGTAATCACGCTACAGGTCGCAATTTTAATCGGATCGTCACGAAATTTTGGGGGCTAATGGGGATCCTACAGAGAAAGAAGTCTATTGATTTTGGTGATGGTCGGATAATATTCAGAGGTCGGAATGGGCAAAAAACTTATTTGGAGAAAAAGTCAACGTTTTATTTCAAAGCGAATATCTCTGCTTCTAAAATGGGTATATCAAAAGCAAAACCTGCTGATGAAAGTAGAAAGTATCACCTTTGCAACGATGTTACCTAGGTTGTCGTAGGTGGTCAAACAGCGAAGATATCGCACACAACTTTTCATTTTTACAATTTTAATAATAATGACGAATATCACAGCTTTGGTTCCGGACCTTCCAAAAGCAAAGTCTGACAATGAAAGTAAAAAATCCCATCATTACAATGATGTAAAGCAGGCGCTAAGCTATCCCTATTTTAATATTTTGAATTTTATTAGTCAAAAGCTTATGAACAGGGGTAGTGGTGTAGGGTATCACATAGTCGGCCCCGACCCGACTGTAGCATTGGCTCACTTGTTTTTTTTTAAATGGAAATACGGGTAATGGTATATAAATTAAGATTATTATTAAAAATGTAAATGTAATATTAGATGTGGTTAATAATTTGTTGTGTTAGTATGTGATGTTTTTTAAAATAAATTTTGCGTATACTTGCGAATTAAAAAAAATGTCAATTTCCAGATTTCGTAAAACTTAAAATTTTGAATATTATTAATTTTTGGTTAAAAAACCAGCGAACCTAAACATGTTATGGACTGGATTTCTGCGAAAGATAATAATAATAACATGACGGGAGTTAAACAACAAATTAATAACATTTGTGCACGCCTTAACCAAATTATTAACTTCTGCCTATCGTATCAACTTAACATTAAATAGGATGAAAATATATAAGGGGACTATATTTAACTATGAACTGAATATAACAAAAATTGGCAGACTCTACTCTTGGCTGATTTCGGCCAGAAATACCGAATTTAATCCGGATCGGACTTATGTTACGTATTTGTACACTAAATAGGATGAAAAATGGGAGATATATTTAAATCTGAACCGATTTAGATATAACTTGGCAAACTTATTTATTGCCCGAATTTCGCGACATTTCCCAATTTGCATAAAATTACACAGACTTGCGTATTTGGTGCACTAAGTACCTCAAATCGAGCAAATATATATGAGAGCTATATCCAAATTTGATCCGAATTCAGTATACTTTGGCAATTTTTTATACCCTCAGCCTTTAGGCTAAAGAGGGTATTTACACTTTGATACGACCAAAAATGTGCCTCATCGAAATAATGGTTTTAGACCCCAAGTATGTTTGTACGATATCCGTTTCAGACAATTTTGAGTAGATCTAGCAATGTCCGTCCGTCTGTCTGTCTGGCAGGCTGGTGCGCACGATAACTCTCGAACGGATCAATCGATTCGGTTCAACTTTTGGGTATCGAAATATTTTGTCCAGATTCGATTTAAGTTCGAAGATGGGCCATATAGGTCCACTCCTTCAGGTACCTCCCCCACAAATGTTCAAAAATTGTCGCAAAACTTGTGCGCACGATAACTTTTGTAGGGAATAACTGATTTGGTCCATACTTAACACATCGTGTAATTTATACCAAACTTAGATGAGGTTCCAATATGGACTCAATCGGTCCACTCCTTCGGGTACCTCCCACATAAAATTTCGGAAAAGTTCAGTTTAGGACCTTGTCTCGAATCGCTTTGATTTTTGTTTACGCAAGTTGTATTCGCTGTCCTCTATACGACGCTGTAAGTTTCATTAGGGGCAAGTCCATACTTCCTGAGAAAATAGCCTGAAAGTTACAAAAAACCCCATGACACCGTGTGTAGTGATTGGAGCGCAAGATAACTCTCGAACGGATCTGCCGATTCGGTCCAACATTTGGCCTTAGTAATATTTTGTCCACACATAGTTTACGTTCGAAGATAAGCCATATCGGTCCACTCCTTCAGGAACCTCCCCCACAAAAGTTCAAAAATGTTCGGAAAAATTGTTCGTACGGTAACTCTTGAAGGGAGTGGCCGAATTGGCCCATACTTTACACATCCTAATATATCTACCAGATATAGATCAGGTTCAAATATGGACTATATTTGTCTACTCCATTCGGTACCTCCCACACAAAATTTCGGATAAGTTTACTTTAGGACCTGATATTGAATCACTTTGATTTTTGTTGAAGCAACTTTCATTCGCTGCCTCAATTAC
Organism: Musca autumnalis; assembly: GCF_047663935.1. Lineage (NCBI taxonomy): Eukaryota > Metazoa > Arthropoda > Insecta > Diptera > Muscidae > Musca > Musca autumnalis. The sequence goes on from NW_027411755.1 coordinate 42,626,479, forward strand.
GAAGGTATACCTTTTTTCAGGGGAAAGTCCATACTTCTTGAGCAAACAGCCCGAAGGGTGTAAAAACCCCCTATGGCACCATATGTAGTGGCTGAAGATCCACTTCCATAATGGTCAATGTCGATCCATTCCTTGTAGTATCTCCTCCGCAAAACTTTTGATCTTTAATCCTAATCAATCCTAACCCCCTAAATACATACGTTTACGGAAAAAATTGTTTCAATATACACAGGCTGAGAGTATATCTCTGTCGGCAAAGCCGACTGATACTTTTTTACTTGTTATACCCTCAGCGAAGGCGTTGCTTATCGGTCCACTCCTTCCGGTACCTCTCCCACAAAATTTGAAAATATCGCTAAAATGGTACATGCGATTTCTGTAGACGTAACAACAGATTTGGTCCAAACTTTGGATCTCTAAATATTGTCGAAACTTAGTTTATGTTCAAATTTCGGGCCAATCTGTCCAATCCTTGTGGTACCACCCACACAAATGTTCAAAATTTTTGTGTGGTTCGAGGATCCTTTGCACATTTTTCACCGAAGGTTTTCCCAGTGGCCCTGGTTACAGCGATATTATGTTTTTCGTAGGCTAGTGTGATAAAAAAAGCCCTATCTATCGATATCAGCAAATTTTTTAAAACCTCCCTAAATACATAAGTTTTTTTTTTTTTGGGAAAAAGTATTTCAATCCGTGCAGGCTGAGGGTATATCTCTGTCGGCAAAGTCGACTGATACTTTTTTACTTGTTTCTTTTCCTCTTTGCTTGCTATTTTGGCTAACAACAACAAAACAAGAAACACAGCACCAAAGCCCCCTTCTTCACTTCTACGTCTTCTATTATAAAATACACACAGTTCTTTATTATAAAACAGCATTCCGCAGCCGCGAGAGCACTGTTGTTACTCTCTTTGACAAACACCCTCTCTCCACCCATAAAAAATATGTTCTAACATAAAAAATATGTTGGTACCCAAACAAATAAAATTGAGATATGTTACAAAATGTTGCAAACATATATTTGTTTGGATACAATCAAATTATGTTTGGATCCAAACATAAATTTGTTTGCAAACAGTCCCAAACAAATATTTGTTTGTAACCAAATATATTTCTAACATATATTTTGTTCATGATTGTTTCATGTTTGTTCATGATTGTTTGATTAGATAGACTCACTTCTTCAAGTCCGGGTCGTCTGCAGGTAGGCGTGTCAATTAGAAAGATTTAACTGAGGATAGTTGGTATCCCGGGCGGAGCGATTATTCTCATCACGAAATATAATATCAACAGCCTATTATGGCGAATGAAGTGGAATCGACTTTAAAAGCATAGTTGAGGACACTATCAACAACCACTTCTTTGTCATCCCAAATGCGGTTCCGGAGTGTTTAAACCTTCAAAAGGGCAGAAGTTGTGATGACGACCAAATCAACAATCGTGGGCCACACTTTGTCTTACTTTTCCAATAATGTGATGAGATTTTCAATCTGGCAACACTACTCATAACACTTCGTATACACTACAATCGGTTGGATACGTGCTCATAATTTCAATTGTTTCACATTTCAAATTGTTTACCTATTGACTTACTGTACCCACTGGTGTGGCACGCTGTTTGGTGTTGATATTGGTGGCGCGTACGAGAATTTGCGCTTTTAGGTTTTTGGTCATTGGTCTCATTTTCATTTCAATTTGCTTTGGTCTATATATTTGCAGTGTGGTTTCTGTACTCATGAAACATTATAAATAATTTGATTTGTTTTTAGAAATTTTGGGAATGTTTATAACCAATAAAGATATTTGTAAATTTCATTTAAAGTGTTAGTGTGTGTGTGAGCGCTTTTATATTATTTTACAATAACCACAACGATAATATAAATATTTGGGTGTAATAATACTTCGATGAGTAACCGATAGAATAAATAAGTATATAGAAACCTGTGCTAATTTGCATGCCATCATAACCACAAAATCATGAACAAATTTCAATTATTACCCGTTTTGATGTTGGGAAATATTTGTAGAGCAAATGCGTGAATGGGAATTTGGAAATATTTTTATTAGAGATTCAAATGGTGAATTAGTCTTAGGAATTCACTCTTTTAATTCTACTAAATCCACGTGATAATTAAACATGTTATTTGTTGAAATAAATGGCCCTAATAAATTATGAAATTTTTACAACTCACTTAAATGTAATGACTTCTGTATCTCAGAACACTATCTTGATGGCGTAGCTGCCTTTGAAATACTTCTATTTGTGTAACATTATTTACCTTTTTGTCTTGTTTTCGTCGCTATTTTTATGTGTCTTTTTTATTGTCTTCTTAATTTCTTAATAAATTGTCATTTGTTCAAATGCTGTCACAGTCTTTTGTAAATTACAATAAGTTTAATTGTTTTAATTGTAACTAAGTTAAGAGGGGGAGCTAACATTTATAACAGAGGGAGTAACACTCACGAGGGGGAGTTTAAGTGATTTATTAAACACATTCTGAACAGCCAGACGACAATCAACAACAACACTGTGCCGGTCAGACACGACAACAATTTTGATGGACATTGAATTGTTTATGCTTTGGTTGGTTGAATGTCAAATGTGGCTGAATAATTGTTTGCTTTAACATTTAAAAGGGAATGTCACGAACAACAAAATGACTTAAAGACAAACATCGGTGGCTACCACCACAGCCACCTCTTCGTTAAACACACCTGCACACCTGAGGCAGTGTGTTTAGTTTTCAATTACCTGGTGAATGGCCTTCTTAATGGAGTGTTTAGTAGCTGTAATAAAAATAGTTTGAATTAGGGTAATTCCAGAAATTAATTAAATTGAAATTGTTTCTTTCGAAGATAAAATATGCTATTCAATTAATAATATACATAGACTAATGTTAGGTTATAAAAAGTGGCCTAATTCGAAAAATTAATGTAAACACGGATTGTTAAGAAATAGTTGTTAGTTTATTAGAAAATATATTTTCAATGACAATCGTTTTTATACCCTACGACGAGATAAAGCGATGTTGAGATGTGTGTCCGTCCGTCCTTCCGTCCGTCTGTCCATTATAAATTGTAATCAAACTCCAGGCCGCAGTTATGGACCGATCGTCACGAAATTTGGTATGGAGGTCGGGTTCACATCAGAATAGATCCCTATTTTTTTTTGGTGATGTTCGTGAAATATTTAGCGGGTGAAATGGACTAAAAACATAATATTTATTTAATTTTGTTGCGGCTCTGTAGGTCGCAATAATTGTCCGATTTTTCCGAAATTTTAAATAAGGTAAGCGTATATGACGAAGAAGAAGCTTGCAGTTTGAGATGATGATCAGATAATATTTAGAGGTTTAAATGGACAACTTTAGTGTGAAATTGTGAAAATTATTAATATACAGCTTATATCTTTATTCATGAAAGACATATTCCGGGTAAGTAAGCTATACTTGGAATATAAAATTTTGACCTTTCTATTGATGCCAATTGTGTTGGTGTACATGATAAGATAACAGAGTTACCGAGTTATGCGGAAAGGGAACAAAATATATATAAACAATATTTAATAAGGGAATGGTGAATACTGGAGATTCTGTTGTATTTATACCTATTTTTATTACCAATATTTATACCCTACCCCACTATATGGAAAGGGTATTATAAGTTTGTTTTGGAAAAAATTCATGTAACACCGCGAAATATTCGTAGGAGACCCCCAATGTGGTATACCAATCTTCATATCTCGGCGAGATAAAGCGATTTTGAGATGTGTGTCCGTCCGTCCGTCCGTCCGTGTGTCCGTCTGTCCATTATAAATTGTAATCAAACTCTAGGCCGCAATTATGGACCGATCGTCACGAAATTTGGTATGGAGGTCGGTTTCACATCAAAATAGATCGCTATTTTAATTGGTGATGATCGTGAAATATTTTGCGGGTTAAATGGACCAAAAACATAATTTTTATCCGATTTTGCAGCTGCTCTGTAGGTCACAATAATAGTCCGATCGCCTCGAAATTTTAAATAAGGTAAGAGTATATGACAAAGAGGAAGCTTGCAATTTGAGATGGCGGTCAGATAATATTTAGAGGGTTAAATGGACCATAACTTTTGTGTGAAAGTTTTTAATAAACAGCTTATATCTTTGTTCCTGAAAGACACATGCCCCAGTCGCGAGTTATATTTGGAAGACGATCTCTTAACCTTTCCATTGATGTCAATTATGTTGATGTATGTGATCAGATAACAGAGTTACAGCCTTATATATCCAGTTTTTTTTTTTTTGGTAGTGTAATCATAAACACGCTAGAGATCGCAATTGTAGCTTAATAGCCACGAAATTTTGCACGAAGTAAGAGTTTAGGTTGAAGAAAATGTCTATAATTTTGCATGATTATCTGATATTATTTAGCGGTTGACTTAGGCCATTACTTTTGTATGAAAAATATACAAATTTTATTTTTGGTCCATATTTTCATTCCTGGAGGGCATATACCGGCAAAGTAGCCTACATATGGAAAAATAACTACTGATCATTCCCCTGATGCAAATTGCAATAATGTGTCTGCTAGATAACGCACCTACTGCCTGATATATAATGTGTTTTGTGTAGAGAACCACAATTTCCTCCCATGCTACAAATTGTCTCTATCATGACAGAGAAATTTTCAGTTCAGTTGTCAAATTGGATTTTTATACAAATATTGCAACATGGGGTCGCCTCGCCACCTATTGTATACCTCAGGATTTAGGGTAAAAGGGATACACACAAAATACGACCAAAGATGTGTCTCATCGCAATATTGGTTTTAGACCCCGAGTATATTTGGACGAAATTCGTTTCAGACAATATGGAGTCTATTTAGCGCTGTCCGTTCATCTGTCTCTCTTAATGTCGAGCTGGCTGGTGCGCACGACAACTCTCGAATGGATCTACCGATTAGAAACAAATTTTAACGTAACATTTTGATTAAACGTAAACTTTGTTTAAGTTCGAATGTAGGCTATGTCGGTCCACACCTCCCCCAAAAAAGTTCAAAATTGTTTTCGAAAAATTGTGTGAACGATAACTGGCGAAGTAAGCAATCGATTTGCTCCAAACTTTCCATATATTATTCCTTCCAGATATAGATCGGATAAGACTATATCGGTCCTTAGGGTACCTCCCACAAAAAATTCGGAAAAGGGAAATTTAAGAGTCCTCTAGAATCGTTTTGAATTTTTTTCAGCAGATTGTACTTGCGCTGCAAATCTGCAAGTTAACTCTTAATGCGATTTTCTGATTGGTCGAAACTATCCGTCCTTCGAGTACCTCCCACACAAAATTTGGGAAAAGTGCAGTTTGAGAACCCGTATCGGATCTATTTGATTATTATTATTTTTTTTTTTTGAAGAAGGTTCTTTTTACGGTCCGTATTCTGGTCCCTTTCCCGGGGTAAGTCATACTTCCTGAGATAATAGTCCAGAAGTTCCAAAAACCCCTGCCGGCTCCAACTAAAATTACATATCTGAAAAAAATAATTCTCAAATATTTCCAAAACTTAGAATTTAGCTTACAAAAATTCATTTGGTATAGCCCCATGTTACGATACCTACAGATTCCACGTATTTTGAAACAAACTCGTGTTACAAAATAAATGTATTTTTAGAGGCTGAAGGTATATCACCGTTAGCGCAGCTGACTTATACTATCTTCTTTGGTGTGTAATTGAACATGAGGGGCTAATCAATGTGAATTTTCCAATTTTCGAATTTTTTTTAGAAATGTATAATTTATATATTTTCCACAAACATCCCAGTAAGGACAAGGGAGGCTTTTCTTATATCAATGGATTCATATTAAGTTATTGATATGTCAATTAGTTTTTATCGGCGAGTCCGAACGGCGTGTCCTAAGTTGCCACTTGTAGAGACGTTTTTCATGGCTGAAATACTCAGGAAATATCGCCGACATTACTAAGGGGTATTTTGCCACCTTTGACAATTTGATGGGAATCGAACCCGGACATTCATCGTGCAAGGCGGTTGCACATAGCTAATTCCTACAGGTTGTGGTGTAGGGTATCACATGGTCGGCCCCGTCCGACTATAGCCTTTTCTTACTTGTTTTTTTTCGATTGTAGTAAGAATTATAAAAAGAAACAATCTGCCGTATCGCATCCCTACACAACTACCATATTTTTTATTTCGAATTTTCGGAACTACGTATCATATTGCAAATTTTAGATTTGACTCCTGGTTTTAACCCTTCACTAACACAGCATTCCCTTTCAGTACGAATTTCCAAACACTAAACTTTATCACACCCCTTCACAACAACAATCACGCACATTTACAATGCAAGGTTCTAGCTTTAGCGGTTTCGCCCAGAACCCGAATAGGTCCGTTAAATTTTCGGAATTCAAAATGAAAGGTTAGAAAAACTTTTTTACAAAAAATTGTACTTAATGTGCACGGGTATGTCAACCGTATATAACGGAAAATTTTTTGGAGGCATTTCAATTTAGGCTTTTTTATTATCAGGGGGTAAATAACTTCTAGTTAACAAAATTGTCGCATTGGACCACGTTTTCAAATTTACATACCAAAGCAGTCAGAACAAAAAACATTTTTTGAAAAGATACTTCACGTTTGACTACTTAATTTCAGTACATTATTTAGAAACGCCTTGGCGTTAACATCAAATCAATGGAACAATATTCAGTACAATTTTTCAAACTCAGAACTTTGTCTCGAATTTTAGAGTGATCTTCATAACAAATATTTTTTAGTTTCGTATTTTTTGTACAAATAGCGTATTTCCAAATTATATAATCCCAGCTTTGTTCCTACACCCAACACCAAATTTAGTACTGAAACCCATTATAGTACTATAAATAAGTACGAATTTTCAAAACCTCCTCCCTACCTCCACTCTAAACAGCAATTGCTAATCTAATACCGAATTTCGAAATTCCAGTTCTACCCTTCACAAAATCACAAATTGTACAAAATTCTATACCATATAGCAAATACCAAAAGGTACCGAATTTTGTACTATATACACTTGTACACTTGTACTTTCATATCTCAGCTCTATCCGTTCACCTAAACCCAATTTATTGATAATGTAGTTCCATTTAACACTTTTCCATAAGTACGAATTTCCGAAACTACCTCAATCCTACACTCCAACAGTAATCTGTTCACGCAAATACAAATTGTAGCAAATTCCGTACCATTTAGTACTGCTTCGTGCACATTAGTACGATTTTCCAAATCTACCACCATATCTCGATTCTATATTCCAACAGTAATCTTAATTCCAAATTTCAGGATTCCAGCTCTTCAAATCCAAATCATACTAAACTTACTACCATTTAGGACTTTTCGACCTTTGGTACACCTTTCTTCAGTGACCCCCATTCCAAATTTCAGGATTCCGGCCTTATTCGTTAACCCATATTCAAATTGTACTATTTAGTACTTTTCGTATACTTTAAATTCGAATTTCCAAAAACCTATCCATTTTACTCTCCATCAGTGACCTTCATTCCAAATTTCAGGATTCCAGCTCTATTCGTTCACCCAAACCCAATTTGTTCTTAATTTAGTACTTTTCGTACCTTTATAGTTCGAATTTAAAAAAACCTTTCATTGTTACTCTTCATCAGTGACCCTCATTCCAAATGTCTGTATTCCAGTTCAATCCGTTCACCCAAATAAAAATTTTACTAAATTTAGTACCATTTAGTACTTTTCGTGCACTTATAGTTCGAATTTCTAAAAACCTCTCTTTGTTACTCTTCATCAGTGACCCTCATTCCAAATGTTTGCATTTCAGCTCTATCCGTTCACCCAAATCCAAATTGTACTATATTTAGTACCATTTAGTACTTTTCCTATACTTTTAATTCGAATTTCCAAAAACCTTTCTTTTTTACTCTTCATCAGTGACCTTAATTCCAAATTTCAGGATTCCAGCTCTATTTGTTCACCCAAACCCAAATTGTACTAAATTTAGTACCATTTAGTACTTTTCGTTCACTTATAGTTCGAATTTAAAATACCTTTATTTTTTACTCTCCATCAGTGACCTTAATTCCAAATTTCAGGATTCCAGCCCTATCCGTTCACCCAAATCCAAATTGTACTAAATTTTGTACCATTTAGTACTTTTCGTTCACTTATAGTTCGAATTTCTTAAAACCTTTCTTTGTTGCTCTCCAACAGTGACCCTCATTAAAAATTTCAGGATTCCAGCTCAATCTGTTCACCCAAATTGTACTAAATTTAGTATCATTTAGAACTTTTCGTGCACTTATAGCTCAAATTTCCAAATACCTTTCTTTGTTACTCTCCACCAGTGACCCTAATTTCAAAATTTTGGAATCCAGCTCAGTCAGTCAGTCACTCACGTCACTACTCTTTTATATATATAGATTAAAATAATAAACACGCTAGAGGTCGCAATTATAACTCAAAAGTCACGAAATTTTGCACGAGGTAAGACTTTAGGTTGAAGAAGGTGCCTACAGTTTTGGATGATGATCTGATATTAATTAGTGGGTGAAATGGACAATTACTTTTGTATGAAAAATGTAAACATTGTATATTTGGTCCATATTTTAATTTCTGGAGGGCATATACCGCCAAAGTAGCCTACATATGATAAAAGAACGACTGGTTTTCGAGGCAAAAAGTAAATTCTTGAAGTGTACAATTTGAAACGGATTTCTATTGCCAACACTCTAAATCACTAAAAATAAAAAAAAAAAATATACCGATCTGACAATGGTGACATATTTTCTTATGCATCATTTTCTGACAGTCACCATAAATAAATATTGAAAGCATTTTAGGTGTCAAACAGAATATTTCAACATTTTTATATTTTTTTAAAATTGAAAACTCTTCTATGGGTATGTAAAATAAGTAAAGACGGCAATGCTAGCTGAATTTCAAGATTCTGAAGAAAGAAGATTGCAGAAATTGTTACAGAATGTCGAAATGCGCGATTGAAAACCATCTGCCGTACTAAGGGAGATGCGCCAGCTATCATCAGGGAAAGTATCAGACGACATGCTCAAATCTTTGTGGTTTCAACGTTTACCAACCATGATAAAAACAGTCTTATCCGTAAGTACCGACAGCCTGGACAAACTTGCAGTCATGGCGGATAAAATTAATGATCAACTCGGCAATTCATCGATATCACAAGTTAGTAAGGAGAATTCGTGTTCGCGGTTGGATCGCATTGAAGGTCAGGTGAGTGAAATTTTGAAACGAATCGATAAGCTGTCAATTAACGCTGGACATCGTGCAAGAAGTAAGAGCAGAAATCGAAATTCCAGTCAATCTCGTGATACTTGTGGACGTCTATGCTGGTATCATTTCCAATTTGGAAGTAATGCATCCAAGTGTCGTCCACCGTGTACATACATATAAGACGGAAAACTAAAAACTCCTTCTTCTATGGTGACGGATGAAGGGGGTTTGACGCTATGTCGCCTAATTTTAAGAGACACACATAATAATCAGCAGTTCCTCGTGGATACCGGAGCGGATGTGTCTGTGATACCCGCTTCAATTTTACAAAAACGTTCAACGCCTTATGGTGAAAAAATCCTTGAGCTGAATCTTGGTTTGCGAAGAAATTTTGTTTGGCCATTTATAATTGCTGACGTACCACAATCAATTATTGGGTCCGATTTTCTGAAGCATTTCGATTTGCTAGTTGATGTTAGAAGACACTGCCTAATTGATAAGAAAACAAACATGAAAATTGTATGCTCAATATATAACGAACAGCAAATTTTATCTGTAACAAGCAATACGACTCCAAGAGATTCCCCTTTCCACTCTCTTTTAGAAGAATTCAAGGATGTCACTAAACCTTCTAATAAATTGTGTCTTGTCAAACATTCCGTGAAACATCACATTGAAACAAAAGGCCCATAGCAAGCCCAGAAGATTGTCTCCTGAAAAGCTGAACATTGTAATGAAGGAATTTGAATATATGATGGAACTTGGAATTTGTCGTCCCTCGATGAGCAATTGGTCAAGCCCACTCCATTTAGTACCCAAACAGAACAATGAATGGCGTCCATGTGGGGACTATAGATCATTAAATAAGGTAACCGTTCCAGATAGATATCCCATCCCGCATATACACGATTTTGCTAGTAATTTGCATGGAAAGACAATTTTTTAAAAGATCGATTTGGTAACGGGATATTTTCAAATTCTCGTAGAGGAGAAGGACATTTCGAAGACAGCAATCGCCACACCAATTGGACTATTCGAATTCACACGAATGCCATTAGGTTTGTGCAATGCTGCACAAACATTTCAGCGTTTCATGAACGAGATTCTTAGAGGTCTTGATTTTTGCTACGTATATATCGATGACGTAAGAATTGCTTCAGCAAATTTGGAAGAACATAAGAAACATATACGTTTTGTTATTTGAGCGATTAAGAACTTATGGACTTACCATTAATGTCTCCAAGTGTGAATTCGAAGTCAGAATTAAGATTTCTTGGATATATCGTAACAGCGGAAGGTCTATTTCCAAACCCAGAATGCGTAGAAGTGATCAAAAATTATACGTTACCCGAAACTGTTTTGGAGTTAAGCCGATTTCTTGGTCTTATCAATTTTTATCGTTGATTTATACCAAACGCTGCCGAAGCACAAGCTGATCTTCATGAAGTTAAGAAGGGTAAGAAAAAGAACGGCAAACGGAAGACTGAATGGACTCAAGAGTGCAAAAATCAACTTGCGAAAGCTACACTTCTTTCTTATCCTGTCCAGGGTGCGCCTATATCTCTTTGGGTCGATGCATCTGACTTTGGTGTGGGTGCGGTTCTTCAACAGTATGTCAATAATAAATGGGTACCTCTTGGATTCTATTCCAAAAAGTTTTCAGAAACGCAACGCAGATATATTTATTTTCTTGAAGGGCAATCATTTTCGATTTGCACCGACCATAAACCTCTTTCGTTTGCATTTCTACAAAAATCAGAAAAAGCATCACCGAGACAATTACGCCAACTAGACTACATTAGTCAGCATACCACGGATATCCGATATATTCGAGAAAAAGATAACGTGACAGTTGATTTCCTGAATGCCTAATTCATTTAATTTCAGCGACTTAGCAAATGATCAAGAAACTGATGAAGAACTAATTTCAATGTTATCATCTACGGAACACAGTCTTTCTTTCAAGAAAATCAAAATGACCGAATCAAAACAGGAATTATTATTGCGATTGTTCAAAAAAGAATATTCGACCTTTTGTCACGAAGAGATTCCGAGGGGAAATATTTAATTTAGTCCACAGTTTATCACATCCAGGAACTCGATCCACTCTCAAACTTACAGCTGATCGTTTTGTGTGGCCATCGATGAAAGCTGATATATCATCTTGGGAAAAAACAGGTGTTACTTGCCAAATGTCAAAAGTAGGAAGACATACCAAAAGCGTTGTAGGTTCATATCCTGTTCCAGACAGGTGATTTGCACATATCAGCATCGACATCGTTGGACCTTTACCATCTTCGAAAGGTTATAGATATTGCCTCACCTGCATTGATAGTGTCACAAGATGGGCGAAAGCGATACCTATAGAAGACATCACAGCTGAAACTGTGGCTTCTGCATTTCTACAAGGCTGGGTGGCTAGATTTGGTGTTCCAAAGCAAATTGCAAAGGATCAAGGACGACAATTTGAATTATTGTTAATTGGATCAAAAGTTATTCACACGACCTCTTATCATCCACAGGCTAATGGACAAATCGAGAGGTGGTACCGAACTCTGAAAAATGCCATCAAATGTCATACGGATACAAACTGGGTTGACAAGTTACCGTTAATAATGCTCGGACTACGATGCTCAACATCCGCTGATTTGACATATTCACCCGCGGAGATGGTATATGGAACCACTCTGCAAATTCCAGGTCAATTTGTAAGTTACAGTAAATATTCAACCAGTAATGACTGGGTTTCAAATTTCTGTGAGCACATGAAGAAATTACGAACGTCAAAGGTACAACGTCATGGAAGTAGCTCTGTATATATTCCAACAGATATCGCAACATGTACACATGTATTTTTGAGAAATGATGCTGTTATGAAACCTTTGCAACGGCCGTATAATGGACGGTACTTGGTAATACGTCGAGATGATACAACTTTCACGATCAAGGTAAACAACAATGAAAAAGTCGTGTCAATAGATCGTATAAAGCCTGCACGAATATTAGTCAACATTGAAGATGTACACCTTGAAAAAGTTCCAGAATCCGGAATGGTTACAAGAAGCAAGAAAAATTTTAGTTTCGAGCGCAACTGAAACTGGTGGGGTTACTGTGGGCAATATTACTTCTCAATTTTCCACTTTATGTTTTAAAAATTTTTTCAATCACGTGGGCATTGATATTTATTTTTTGTTTGTCAATGTTATGAACATTTTCCAAAATAATTTTTATTCAGTTAGAAACATTCATTCATGTAATTTGGAATTTTAATCAAATAAAATTTTGTTAGAAAATATTAAACCCTCGTTTTGTACACGTGTTTGTTTTATGGCATCCTATTTATGGCTTGACATCCTAGTTTATGACAAATTAGTTCTCCTATATTTGAACAAATATTCTTTAAAAAATCAGTTTTAATTTTTCCGATGATGTACACTGTGACACAATATGGAGGTGAAAATCTGGAGTAACGATAATTCTTTTGGGGGTGAAATTCATTGGTGAGTATAATAAGAACCCGAAGGACAGATTCGCCGTGAGTCAAACTTCCGAGTTATGACGTGATTAAGTTTCTGCTGAAAACCCTGTAAGGCATCTGAAATTAGCATTATATCTTTGTCAACTGTTGTTTTAGCTTATTTATGAGATGACTTCGAATGAGGATTATTTTCGTAGAGCATTTCGACCTTCTAACTCACTTTCTTCTGCGACTTGTTTGCAGAACATTTCGAAGCTGAAAAATGTAATCTTGTGGTACTGTTATAGCGAACCTGAAAATATGGGACGAAAAGGACATTGGAAGAAGCGAGATAGAAGGACGAAAAGCTCTACGAAAATAATCCTCATTCGATTTGACTGCAGACATGTAATAACATAAATAAGCTAATTTCAGATGCCTTACAGGGCTTCAGCAGAATCTTCATCACGCCATAACTCGTAAGTTCGACTCACGGTAGATCTGTCCTTCGGTATTCTTAATATACTCACCAAGGGCTTTTATCCAGAAAAGGAATTGTCTCTGTCCCAAATGTTAGCTGCCAGATTTTTTTTTTTGAAAAATCGCTTTGTCGTTAAGTGAACTTCTATCTATAAAACTAATTGCTGGGAAAATGTCAAAGTGTTTGCAATATATTTATGAGAAAACGCAGTTTACAACATTTCAACTTACAATGATGGTTGGTGACTAATAAAAAACATGCATTGCCTGTAGTATATGGTAGTTTTTGCCCCCTATTGTCGTTCATACAACACTGTAATTGTTGTGAACTCTATAATTTGTGGGGACAATTAAAATACATCATAAATAACATTTCGTTGATATTATCAAACAGTTAATTGCTACATTGAAATGCCATAACGGTGTTGATGTAAGTGTTCATTTTAATTTATATGATTAATTTGCCTTGTTTCGAGAGTTGTTACGTTACGTTTTTTTCTTCTTCTTCACTCTCTTTGGCTATCTACCTACCCTTTGTAGTGAGTAAATTAGAAACAAGTGGTAAATGAAAACTGATGATTGAGTCGGCAATTGGGGGCTCTACATTATTTCCTGTAATTATTTAAGAACTATGGCATTATTGGAAACTATTTTAGAAATGTTGTTGAAACTTGCCATCAGTAGTCATCATTGACACCAACATATCCAGAAATAAATTTTCCATTCGAATTTTAGAAATATTTCAAATTGTTTTTAAGTCTTCCCGAAAATATTTATAAACAAATAAACTTTGAATTGTTAAGGGATATCGATGAGAATCCCGTTATCTGTATACATGTATACAGTTGCTATAATTTTCTGTCACCACGACCGGCTATCCACTGTCACTACAAAATATTGTGAGGTGATATTTAATAATAATTGTTGTTACTATAATTTCCATTAACAATTAAAATAGTAAATATTTTATAGTCAACGTAAAAACGAAGGGGATGTTGAGGGTTAAGTAAGAGGAGGAAAGTACCAACAACAACCAACCACCTCAATGGGAAGTTTACAAATGGCAATAATTAATAATGATTTATAGCTGTCAGAAATTGTTGTTAATAATTTGCATAGAAATGATATTTACTGGCACAATGGCCGGAGTCAGTCAGACATTCACGCCGTTTTACTATGAAACTGACAATTATTTTGTTGTTGCTATTGCTGCTGTGGTTGTTTTTGCACATTTTTCACAATAAACGCGGCAGTGTATTGAAACAATGGCACCAAGTTGTTGAACAGCAACAAAAACAAAAAATTGCAAACAATTGAATATAAAATATATGGTGTATAAATTAAGCCCTCTGAATGTGCCATTTATCAAAAATGTTAATTTGTGTTATTAATTCACTTTTCAGATTGTTATTATTATTATTGGTGGTGGTGTTGTTGTATAGTATAGTGCTGTTTGCCATGCAAGTCTATTATTAAAATTTGATTCATTTTTTTCGATAGAAAAAATGTTAACGAAAACTTCAATAGAGTTACATTGCACAAAGGCCATAGGAGTCAAACAGACATTATGACGTGGGCTGAAAAGTCATGTCATCAAGTAAAAAAACAGAATTTTTTATTTGTTTCATTTTATTTTTTTAATTTAATTTTAATTTATTTTTGTTTTATTTTATTTTACTTTGTTTTATATTATTTTGTTTTGTTTTATTTTATTTTATTTTATTTTATTTTATTTTATTTTATTTTATTTTATTTTATTTGATTTTATTTTATTTTATTTTATTTTATTTTATTTTATTTTATTTTATTTTATTTTATTTTATTTTATTTTATTTTATTTTATTTTATTTTATTTTATTTTATTTTATTTTATTTTATTTTATTTTATTTTATTTTATTTTATTTTATTTTATTTTATTTTATTTTATTTTATTTTATTTTATTTTATTTTATTTTATTTTATTTTATTTTATTTTATTTTATTTTATTTTATTTTATTTTATTTTATTTTATTTTATTTTATTTTATTTTATTTTATTTTATTTTTTTTTTTGAAATTTTGCCTTTTTAGGGCGAAGATCATTTTTAATGATTTTTGTTAATTTTCTCGTTTAGAGTTAAGCTTGATGATCTGAAATTATTTGCAAGTGAAAAAGGAAAGCCAAGGACTCGAACCCACATAGTCACCAAATTACGTTACCTGGTTTCATTGGTGGTAAAGCAAATCTTCGGACGTATCGACTATGTAATGGCTTCTCTGCCCTAGAACTTATAGTTTTTCAAATGCAAATGTGTTTTTGTACATTAACGCGGATACTTGGCCACAGAAATGTATTTTCTTCATGACAAACGCTTTTTGCGCTGACTTTGAAGTTATGAGTTTTGGCTTTGAACGCTGACACGCCATGACAACATTTTTTGATATGTTTTTCAAGGACGTGGGTTCAAATCCCAGCCGGGCTCAGCCTGTTTTTTTTTATTATCATGAAGAAAATACATTTCTGTGGCCAAGTATCCGCGTTAATGTACAAAAACACATTTGCATTTGAAAAACGATAAGTTCTAGGGCAGAGAAGCCATTACATAGTCGATACGTCCGAAGATTTGCTTTACCACCAATGAAACCAGGTAACGTAATTTGGTGACTATGTGGGTTCGAGTCCTTGGCTTTCCTTTTTCACTTGCAAATAATTTCAGATCATCAAGCTTAACTCTAAACGAGAAAATTAACAAAAATCATTAAAAATGATCTTCGCCCTAAAAAGGCAAAATTTCAAAAAAAATAAAAAAAAAAACAGGCTGAGCCCGGCTGCGATTTGAACCCACGTCCTTGAAAAACATATCAAAAAATGTTGTCATGGCGTGTCAGCGTTCAAAGCCAAAACTCATAACTTCAAAGTCAGCGCAAAAAGCGTTTGTCATGAAGAAAATACATTTCTGTGGCCAAGTATCCGCGTTAATGTACAAAAACACATTTGCATTTGAAAAACGATAAGTTCTAGGGCAGAGAAGCCATTACATAGTCGATACGTCCGAAGATTTGCTTTACCACCAATGAAACCAGGTAACGTAATTTGGTGACTATGTGGGTTCGAGTCCTTGGCTTATTTTATTTTATTTGTTTTGTTTATTGTTGAAGTTCAATCTCATTGTCGATTGTTTGAGTGGAGTATTCCCCCATTGGCTCAACTTCATTTATTACCCTCTATTACAGAGAGTAATGTTTTTCAAAACGAACTGACAGTGTTGCAAAATTTTTCTGATCGCTACCAATATCATGATTTCATCCCGGCGAAGGGAATTATCAATTGGCTTCTCAGTTTTTGAAATGATGCCTTTTTAGCGAAAAACCGAACTCTTTAAGTGTCTAGTATTCTCATATGAATGAGAATCACACTCACTTTTCGGCTTTTCCAAAGAAACACCAAAATCAAAATATTTTGCAACATGTCAGCACGTATCAACTAAGAATTCTTCGAATTCTGTGAGTTGAAAAGAACACCAACACAGTTGCCTGTGAGGTTGTTTATTGGAATTTTGTTTTTTTTGTTTTTAACAAAGCTCCAATTCGCCCGTGCCTAGGCTGTTTTTTGTTTGTTTTGTTTATTGTTGAAGTTCAATCTCATTGTCGATTGTTTGAGTGGAGTATTCCCCCATTGGCTCAACTTCATTTATTACCCTCTATTACAGAGAGTAATGTTTTTCAAAACGAACTGACAGTGT
The DNA here is from genome assembly GCF_047663935.1 of Musca autumnalis. Classification (NCBI taxonomy): domain Eukaryota; kingdom Metazoa; phylum Arthropoda; class Insecta; order Diptera; family Muscidae; genus Musca; species Musca autumnalis. Next base: position 42,643,384 of record NW_027411755.1, read on the forward strand.
TGCAAAATTTTTCTGATCGCTACCAATATCATGATTTCATCCCGGCGAAGGGAATTATCAATTGGCTTCTCAGTTTTTGAAATGATGCCTTTTTAGCGAAAAACCGAACTCTTTAAGTGTCTAGTATTCTCATATGAATGAGAATCACACTCACTTTTCGGCTTTTCCAAAGAAACACCAAAATCAAAATATTTTGCAACATGTCAGTCAGCACGTATCAACTAAGAATTCTTCGAATTCTGTGAGTTGAAAAGAACACCAACACAGTTGCCTGTGAGGTTGTTTATTGGAATTTTGTTTCCAATAAACAACCTCACAGGCAACTGTGTTGGTGTTCTTTTCAACTCACAGAATTCGAAGAATTCTTAGTTGATACGTGCTGACATGTTGCAAAATATTTTGATTTTGGTGTTTCTTTGGAAAAGCCGAAAAGTGAGTGTGATTCTCATTCATATGAGAATACTAGACACTTAAAGAGTTCGGTTTTTCGCTAAAAAGGCATCATTTCAAAAACTGAGAAGCCAATTGATAATTCCCTTCGCCGGGATGAAATCATGATATTGGTAGCGATCAGAAAAATTTTGCAACACTGTCAGTTCGTTTTGAAAAACTATTTTATTTTATTTTATTTTATATTGTATTTTATTCTTTATTTT